>NC_064833.1:4020833-4345000 GCF_024166365.1 Elephas maximus indicus | reverse complement strand
TGTTCAAAAAGTGGTTGAGGCCACAGTAAAGCTTCTAAGACACAGGATCCCTGAACTAAGCACTAAAAGCTGCTGTCTCCATGGCCTCCTGCCCTTGCCCATCAATTGCCTTGCCACCGTTGACCTAGATTTAATTAAAAAAACAACCACTAAGGGCTTCCAGGCACTGTGCTGCCTGCCCGCCCTCTGGCCACACTTTCTGGCCAAAGCCCTAGGCAGAGAAGACAGCTCCTGCCCAGGCCCTCACTGCCCCAGCCCTCGCTGCCCAGGCCCTCGCTGCCCAGGCCCTCACTGCCCCAGCCCCTACCCCGACCCTCACAGGGCTGTCAGCCAGTGCATCCTCCTGTGGGGTTGGGAAATTTGCCTTGTTTCATGGGGAGCGATCTTATTGTCAATACTTTTCACACTTTGTGACTTTGGGGAGGTTTCAAGAGAGGGCAGTAGAATAAAAACACCTCTCTTCTGTCACCTTCAACCTCCAAAGGGTCCTGCCCCAGCCCCACGCCTGGCTCACTTACCCCTGGGGTCTCCTCGGGGCTCAGGTGAAGCCTGTGGTGAGTTCCAGAACCACTCCTGGGGGTAGGGGAGGGGGAGCTGCTTCCTTTCATTTTTAACATAACTCTTTACGTATAGCCATTTGCCACTATGGCTTCAAGCAATCAAAAACTATCACCTATCATGTGCTCAGCATTGGAGGGGAAGAGGAAGAAAATAGCAGAAAGAAGGGAAAGGATGGAAGACCATAAAAAATAAAATTAATGTCTACTGACAACCTGCGGTGGACTCAGCTGGGTCTACTTCTAGCTCTGGGCACACCCACCCCTGAGCCAAAGTATGAGCCGGCAATGAACTCTACACAACAGGCTGCCAGGCGGCTCCAGACCAGACAAGTCACATGGGCCACTAGAAGAATGAGCCCGTGCAAGGCTCCTTCCAGAAGAGGCACAGGCAGGGGTGAGGATGTGCAGATCTGTGTTCTTTTCCTGCACACACCGGTGACGACCAAAATCAGAGGGAGGAATACAGGCAGACAAGGTAACCTGAGGTCCTCTGTCAAGCTCCATAGGCTCCAACTAAGCCCTTCTTGTTGCTGTTGTTGTCAGGTGCCATCAGGTCGGTTCTGACCCATAGCAACCCTACGTACAAGAGAGCGAAACACTGCCTGGTCCCGTGCCTTCCTCACAACCGTTGCTACGTTTGAGCCCACCGTTGCAGCCACTGTGTCAGTCCATCTCAATGAGGGTCCTTCTCTCTTTTGCTGACCCTCTACTTTACCAACCATGATGTCCTTCTCCAGGAACTAGTCCCTCCTGATAACATGCTCAAAGTACGTGAGACGAAGTCTCGCCATCCTTGCTTCTAAGGGGCAGCCTAGCTATACTTCTTCCAAGACAGATTTGTTTGTTCTTCTGGCAAAAAGCAGTCCCTGATATATTCAGTATTCTTTGTCAACACAGCAATTCAAAGGCATCAATTCTTTTTTGGCCTTCTCTATTCATTGTCCAGCTTTCACATGCATATGAGGCAACCGAAGACATCATGCCTTGGGTGAGGCAAACCTTAGTCTTCAAAGTGACATCTTTGCTTTTTAAGACAATCTTACACAATCGAAACACCTCCCTTCATGGCATAATTCTTGGAAATTCTCCCAACTTTCCCTGGACCTTCCCTCAAGGTAGGAGCAACCAGGTGTCCCTGGCTTTACCTCTAATGAACACTTATTCCACTTGGTTTTTCCCATTATAATGGCATTAGTTAGCATGCAGAGGGCACCCTCCCGCCCGGAAGTTGCATAAGCGTTTCCTTCACCAGAACCAGCTAAACCCCACTGCAGGCCCGGTTTGCCTCACTCCTCCATCAGAAACAGGTAATATTTCCAAGTCGTGCCAGCCTGCCCCCTGTCCTGTCTCTCTGTCTGGTCTCCTTGGTCTGCGTCATTTCTCTGACTTTATTAAATTAACCATCAAGTCGATTCTGACTCATAGCGACCCTGTAGGACATAATAGAACTGCCCCACAGGGTTTCCAAGGAGCAGCTGGTGGATTTGCGCTGCCAACTCTTTAGTTAGCAGCCGAGCACTTAACCATTGTGCCACCAAGGCTCCCTGCCTATTCCAGACACTTCCTATAAGTGGAATCACACAGTATTTGTCCCTTTGTAACTGACATTTCACTGGGCATAGTTGTCAGTGTTCACCCATGTTGTAGCATGTATCAGGACTTCACTTCTCTTTATGGCTAAGTAATGCAACCGGTTTCTTCTGACCCCTAGTATGGAGGTATTCGGCCACATGTTACCTCAGTTAACTTTCGTTAACAACTCTTACATGGTAAGCACTGCTCCCCCTATTTACCCATGAGGAAACTGAGGCGCAACAAGACAGTTTCCCAAGAACAGAGAGCTAGTAAACTGTGAGGAAAAAATCTCAACAGAAGTCTTTTGACCACGAGTTACATGTGCCTCGGAGCTAGGAGACACTGTACCTGCCCTTCAGAGGGGCTCACAGACCCTCAGTGTTGAGCCTGTAGGGAACACTAGACCAGAGGAAGAGGGGATGGACCCCAGACAGTGATGCTTCTGTCTCTGCTAACGCCTTCTCTCATTTATCCATTCTAAATTATCTTTCCTGAGGATGTGATGTGTGCCCAGACACCATGAAGAGCACAGAGACACGCAGGGGGAGTCTCTGTCCCAGCGTCTTTGTGCCTAACTGGTGTGCCAACTTCCGAGGCATTAAAACAAAAGTGAGAGAAGCTTTTAGATTTTCTGAACACTGGTTACTGAAAGTGTCTCTTCTGGGGATCAAACTGACCACGGCAACTCAAAAGGTTAGACAGCAACCTCGGGGCAGTGGGTGTATGTCAACGGGGGCAGAACAACTCTGAGAAGAAGGGTGAGAATGATTGCACAGCTCGGAGAATGTGATCAATGTCACTGCACTGCACATGCAGAATCTGCTGAACTGGTGTATGGTCTGCTGTGTATGTTTTCAACAACAACAAAATAAATAAAATTTAAATAAATAAAAGGGTGTCTCTTCTGCAATAAAGAAGGTAAACATTTCTGGGGGCAAAGCTGCTTCAAGCGCCTACCTTTTGTCGTGAGGATCTTTGAGGTGACTTCCAGTTTCTCCAAAGCCTCCGTCCCAATATTTTCTAGCTTAATGACCAGCTGCTGGGTCTCCCCGTTGTAAAGCTGGACAGACACATTAGCAGATACTTCATCACCGGAGGAAGGCTGCAATGAGTGAGCGGATCTAAAATGACAGGAATAATCATAATGATTAATAAAAAAAAAACAAGAAAAAGGGACCAGTGGCATTTTAGAATTATTCCCCTCAAATAAAGGGGTCACTTCAGCATTTCTGACCTGCCTGTTGGTCACTTGGGTCATTTATCTTCTCGTTATTGAGCTTGAAGAATTCCTCACGTATTGCAAATACGAGTCCTGTATCAGACGCGTGCTTTGCAAATGCCTTCCCCGGGGCTGTGGCTGTTTTCTCATTTTCCTAACAGTATCTTTTGAGGTTTTTCAGAAGTTTTTCATTTTAATGAAGTCCAGTTCATCAGTGTTTTCTTTTATGGACTCTGCTTTTAGTACCTCATGAGAGACCTCTTTACCTAAACGAAGGTCAACAAAATTCTCTCCTATGTTTTCTTGTAAAAATTTTCTCCTTTTAGACCTTACATTAGGATCTATGGTCCCTTTTGAGTTAATTTTTGTGGAGCTTCATTTTGTTCCCAACCAACCACATAATGCTTTCCCTCATTCTGGGCTTTCTCACACACAGCTCTCCCTTAGAAAGCCCTCCCACCCACCCACCTATCTGGGAGGGTTAAGCCCCCCACTTCCACCTCATATCACACTGATGTCACTTCCTGGAGGAAGTCTTCCCTGCATCCTCTGTGACCTCCCTGGGCCCCTGTGACCCCCACAGCACGCTGTACGGAACCCCACCCGAGTCCCAGCAATACTGGACAGTGATTACATGGCTGCTTGTCCCTTTCTCCCACTTGACAGTAACCTGCTGGGAAGGCAGGCACCGTGAGTCTCCAGTCTACTGTGACAACCTAGCACCTGGCGCCTGGAAAGGGTTCAGTACACATAGGGCTAGGCTTTAAAACATTTCAGAAAACCCCAAGACACTTTTCATAAAAATAGCCAAAAGCATATCTGCTAAAGAATTGTTCATAAGAGCAAAAATTGAGACCATCCCCAATTGCAACAGCAAAGGAATGAACGAGGTTACACGCTGAGATAGCTTGATGATGCACTTTTCTAAACCCATTAAATTGAATTTTTCAAGAATTTGTAAAAGCATGCAGAAAAACTTACTGCTACGCTGTCATGCAAAAAGTAATCTATGATACCGCGTATAATGTAGTATGATCTCAGCTATTCAAACATATTAAAAAACGGGTAAAAATTGGAAGGAAAGGAATACCACAAAGTATTAACAGGAATTGCCTTGGAGCTGCTATGACTTTCCCCCCTTTCTTCTTGATGCTTTCCTAAAATGCTAACGGGGTTGGGGGCGGGGAGGAGCCCTGGTGGTACAAACAGTTAAGCACTCAGCTGCTAACCACAGATTAGAGGTTCAAACCCATGCAGCAGTACCACGGAAGAACGGCCTGGCAGTCTACTCCCGTAAAGATTAAACTCCTAGAGACTCTACAGCCGAGAGAACCCTCCGGGGCAGTTCTACTCTGTCACATGGGGTTGGAATCAATTCAATAGCACCCAACAACAACAGCAATGCTTAAAAAAAGAGAGAAAATTATTTTTAAAAAATCAGGTTTTTCTTACATTTCCTAAAACCTAAACTGTTTTCACAAAAATTATGATTCCAAAGGCGAATTTCACATTTTATTCTGCTTTGGTAAGAAAGACTTCAACTTTATTCCAGTTCACTTTAAGCAAAGCATATTGACAGCTGACCATGTTAAAGAAATCCTTCACTCATATTCTGGTCATAAGACTCTCAGGTTAACTCAGATTCTTTGTGCCCCCAAAAAAGAAAAAGCCTAAGTAAAGGATATTCTCAGTGCCCTCTCTTGTCACAACTGGATGCCTGAGTCCTCTCAGCACCGTACCTGGGTAAAGACGTGCTGATCTGCAGTCTGGGCAGAGCGGGGATGACCTCGACGGAGGAGCCACTGGTCTTGACTCCCGGAAGGTTGTCCAATAAGCAGTCGCTGAAGACACCAAAGACCGTGGTGTGGTAACCTGGAAAACAAAATGAAATCCTCATGCCATCCAGAAGGTTGGGCGCCTCAGGCCCACCGCTGCAGGCAGCCAAGTCGTGAGGAGCGCAGAGGGGTCCTCCCCAGAGGTCCTAAGTTCGCATCCCAGCCCCATGGCTTGCTGGCTCTCACCGAGAGCTCCCACACTCAGCCCTGAAGACGCTGATTTCAGTCTGTGTAAAATGGAGATGGTAATAGGGCCTGCATTCCTATCTCACACCACTGACTGGGTCCAGATCAAAGTGTGTTTGTGAAAGGCTTCGTAAATCACAAATCTCCACACAACTTAAAAATTAGTATCTCAGCCCTTTTCTAATTTGCTTTTCAAATTTTTGCATCTGTAAAGTGAGACTGATAGTCAACGCTCCTTTCCAGGATATAATGTGACTTAATGACTATTTGAAAAATGCTTCAAAATCTTCTCTTGAGAGATGAAAGTTCAAGAGCCAATTATTATTATAACTGCTACGGGAAATGGCAAATCTGTCACAAGAGCACAAGTACTATAATTTAAGATTAGCAAATTTTCCAAGCATTTCAGAAAAAACAAACAGTCCGCCGGTTAAACAAGCACTTGAAATTGTTTAAGCAAAGCATTAAAATGGCTTTTGAAATACCGACAGATAATTACTACAAACAACATTCACCATGTAACAAAATTAAACAATGCCCGACGGCTAAATGCCTAGCGTGACAGCGTCTCTGCCTTCATATTAAACTGTCACCCATGACCTAGAGAAGCACGCTACTACCTCCAGGGTGAAGAAGGCCCCATCAGCTCGCCTCTTCACCTTCTGCCAGCTTGAAGCTGGTCTCTCAACTTAAAACAACTCCACTTCACAGCACCCACAGTTCCTTCTTTCTAAAGCATGTCTTAAAAGACTGTCTCTTTTTAAAATGTATTTTGTTGTTGTTTTTGAGAATATACACAACAAAACATACACCGATTCAACAGTTTCTACATATACGATCCAGTGACGTTGATTACATTCTTTGAGATGTGCAACCCACCTTTTCTGAGTTGTTCCTCCCTCATTAACATAAACTCACTGCCCCCCAGGTTCCCATCTAATCTTTCAAGTTGTTGTTGTCAGTTTGATCCCATACAGCGGGTCCTTAAAAGAGCATAATGCTCAAGACAGGCCTTTTTTACTAGATAAGCTGAACTACTGTTTCGTTTTAAGAAAATTTCAGAGGATATTTTTGGTTTAAGGTTTAAAGATTCTCTCAGGACAATAGTTTCAGGTGTTCATCCACCCTCCATGGCTCCAGGAAGTCTGGAATCCATGAGAATTTCAGTTCTGTTCTACATTTTCTCCCTTTTGATCAGGATTGTTGTATGGACTCTTTGATCGAAATGTTCAGTAATGGTAGCTGGACACCGTCCAGTTCTTCTGGTCTCACGGCAAAGGAGCCAGTTGTTCATGGAAGCAACAGCCACACATTCCGTATCCTCCTCCTGTTCCTGACTCTCCTCCTTCCTGTACTGTCCCAGGCAAAGAGACACCAATTGTTGGGCCTTGGATGGCCGCTTACAAGCTTTTAAGACCCTAGGTACTACGCAGTGAACTGGGAGGTAGAACAGAAGCACTAAACTACTAAGCCAATTAACTGGGATATCCCATGAAACCATGACCTTAAACCTCCAAACTAAGGAAACGAATCCTATGAAGTATTTGGCTGTACATAAGCAGCCTCAGCAGCTGCTCCTTTTTTTTTTTTTTTTTGGTCATTGTAGTAAATGTATTTATCACACAACTTTTGCCAGTTCACTTTCTTACGGGTGTACAACTTACTGACAGCAATTACAATAACCGGATGTGCAACCCTACCCTTAATCAATGCAATTTTTCCATCACCACTAACCTCCCCCTCCGCCTCCCTCCCGCCCCCGGTGACCACTGGTAAACTCTGCTCTCTGTACATTGGCCTTTTCTTGTCTTTTTATGTACGCCAGGTCATACAGTATTTGTCCTTTTGGGGCTGACTTATTTCACTCAGTGTAACGTCTTCAAGCTCCATCCTTACTTTGGCATGTATCGAGACTTCGTTTCTCCTACTGGCTGAGCAGTGTTCCGTTTCACTGAACTTGCTAACAACCCCCTCCCCCCCCAAAAACCCCACCTCTGGCCCTAATGCCTCTCGTACTTTTCCTTCTACAAAATGTGCTGGAAATGTGGTTTTATCTGTCAAGCCACCTTCATTTTGCAACTCTTAATAAAATCCATCAATTTCCTTTCTAACCCACTGCTGAGAATGACTGCCCATAAACTAAACCCTGGTGGCAGAAGTTCTGTGCGTACACCTTGTAGTGTCTGACAACACAAGGCCAGCCCTGCAACCTCACACACAGGACAATCGGCTGGACAGGAGTTGGTGGGCTCCCATGCCATCGCTGACCACACGTTCCTGACGATGCCTGGTCACCTGTGTGCTCTTCTGAGTCAAGCCCACAACCCTTGCTGCTTCCTCGATCACCTGTCCCTCTGCGCCATGTCCCAGCCACACCTGTGGTTGCCCCTCTGTCGTTCTCCACCTGGGTTGTCACTGAAGCTTCCTCCTAGCTCTCCTGTCCCCAGTCTTGGCCTCTGTCCAGCCCATTCTCCAGGAGAGCAGCCAGGGGGAGGGGCAAGGTGGGGGGCACTGACTGGGTCTCTCCTGCTCCAACAACTGCCACGGGGCAGAGTCTGTGTCCTGCAGCAGGATGTACAAGCCTCTTCTAGATCAGCCGTCAGCAACTCCCCAGCCTCACGCCATCTACAAGCCTCTTCTAGATCGGCCGTCAGCAACTCCCCAGCCTCACGCCATCTACAAGCCTCTTCTAGATCGGCCGTCAGCAACTCCCCAGCCTCACGCCATCTACAAGCCTCTTCTAGATCGGCCGTCAGCCAACTCCCCAGCCTCACGCCATCTATGAGCCTCTTCTAGATCGGCCGTCAGCAACTCCCCAGCTTCACACCATCTATGAGCCTCTTCTAGATCGACCGTCAGCAACTCCCCAGCTTCACACCATCTATGAGCCTCTTCTAGATTGACCATCAGCAACTCCCCAGTCTCACACCATCTACAAGCCTCTTCTAGATTGACCGTCAGCAACTCCCCAGCTTCACACCATCTATGAGCCTCTTCTAGATTAACCGTCAGCAACTCCCCAGTCTCACACCATCTACGAGCCTCTTCTAGATTGACCGTCAGCAACTCTCCAGTCTCACACCATCTACTCTGAAGCAGCCACCAAAAAAAAAAGAAACCCGTTGCCATCGAGCAGATTCCGAATCATAGCGACCCAGTAGGATAGAGTAGAACCACCCCATAAGATTTCCGAGGAGTAGCTGGTGGATTTGAACTGCTGACCTTTTGGTTAGCAGCTGAGCTTTTTACCACTGTATCACCAGGGCCCCAAAGCACCCACAGCTCCCCTAAAATGCACCATGTTCTCTCTTACCACCAGGTCTTTGTACAAGCTGTTCTTTCTGCCCAGAGCCCCTTCTGCGCCCTGCTTACCACCCCCCTCAGTGCCATCCTGTTCATGTGGATAACTCCCATTGTCCTCCAAGGTCTCAGGGTCACTGACTCTGGGAAGCCCTCTGAGCCTGCTCCTTGCTGGGCAGGCCCTCTCCTCTATACCCCACCTCGGCGCCTGCATACACCCTCGTTATGATGCCTGTCTCCTTCAATCCTGGCACAGGCCTGCGTCTCACTCCACACAACACCCCAGTGCTGAGTGTCAGCTTTTCACACACAGACCTCCAGGAATGTTTGCTCTTTCAGCCAACAAACACCTGCTGAAGGCCTACTGTGTGCCACACTGTGGGCTAAGCACTGAGGATCCAGCTGAAGAAGGCAGATGAGGCAGCAAGTGAGCAACTGCAGTGAGGGGTGTGAAGGAGGATGGTGCTCAGAGCTTCACATGGCACCGGGCAGGGCAGGGACGCAGAGAACAGAGAGAAGGCAGCACACAAGCGAAGACCAGGCTACACAGAATGTTCCAGAACTGAAAGGAGCTCTATGAGACCGAGTGTAAGTGGGGGGACGGGAGGGCTGAAGAGACTAGGGGGTCAGCAGGGGCAGGGCCACAGGCTCCGAGAGCCCTCTTCGTGGGGCATGGCCAGGCACTGGCAATACGACAGTGAGCTGAACTGAAATCAGACAGCAATCAACCCTTACCGTGCACGGTGATGGTCCCCGTCGTCTGCGGGACCCCGACGAGGGTCACTGGGTATAGTCCAGACTCGGCTGGCAGGGAAAGTGCTGCAGGGAGAGATTCGAACTCCACTCCACTGGTGAGGAGGCCCTGTGGCAAGTGAAGGACAGAGAATTTTAGAGACAGTCTAAAATTGCGATTCAGACAAGACAGCCTTGAAATGGAAAGTGCACGGCAGGTATTTCAGGTGATAACCAACAGTTCCATCTTGATATCAGCCCTGCTTGTTTTGTTCTGTCATTTTACCAAATGGGAATGCAAACACAAAGAAAAAATGAAATGTTTAATTTATAAGCAAAAAGAAATAAAAGGTAAAAAATAGATCACCAGCTCATATGCCTTCAGCCCGTCTACGGAGTATGGATTCATTCCAATTCAATATGTACCAGACACTGTGTTTGATGGTGAATGAGACAGAGGGTCCCTGGCCTGGAGGACATCACCCCCACCACCAGCACTGTGGGTCGGGTCAGCCAGTCCAGGGCCTTCCTGTCTCTTGGCCTAAACAGGTAACAATAGTTGTTTAGAGAATTTTCCCCAAAGTGGCTAGAGTACCATATGCCTGCTGCTCTTTGCTACACATTTTTTTCTTAGAAGGCAGCTTTCATTTTTATCTGGCTGAAAAGTAACACGTGCTAATTACTGACAAATGCCAGGGCAACCAGCAAAATATCTGGTGCGCGCATCAACGACATGCCTCTAACTCTGCACACCGGTCGTGAGGACCTACAGGAAAATGTCTGCCGCTCTAACAGCACCTTTGCATGTCACTGAAAAGTAACACAGCAGGTCTGACGATGGAACCCAGGTGGGCGGCTGGGTGGGTGGCTGGCTCTGGAACGATGGGATTTGCTTGGCAAGCCATTACAAAGCTCCTTCCCACTGACCGTGGAACCGGGTGAGTAGTTCTGATGGCTGCTACTACGAAGTGCCTCTTCAACGTCCCCCTCTACACAGAACCAGGACATCAGGATTTCAAACCCAAGAGGAGCCTCACAGCAGTCATGCAGTATTCCTTCTCTTATCCCAGAGCTGCTGCCTTCCTTGGGCCTTGGTCATCTTAACATCGTGCAGCAACAAAACAACGCTGAGATTACTGGGGAGCAGGCAAAAAGCAAACCTGTGCTAATCTCGTGTCAACTTCAAAACGATAACCTCAGATCTTACAGCCATAAGTTTGGTCTGTGCTCAAATCATAGGTTTCGCTGTTGGCCGATTCAGACATCTGCTGAGTTCCCGCCACGTGCCAAGCGCTGCGCTAGGCACCGATGACACAGGAACAAAACATCATCCTCTCCCACAGAAAGCTTACAATTTTGGGCAAAACAAATATAAAATAAACATATAGTATAGAATGTGTGCCCTCAAATATTCAGCAGAAAACATATTTTAATGGTGAGTTGGCGTTTTAGCCCGAAAGGGTGAGATTACTGGTGATACGTACCATGTTTTCGACTCGGAGTTCAAATGGCATGGGGTTGTACACCATCAGCTGGACCTCACATACGTCGCCCTGAACCCACTGGAACTCTAAAATATACACACACCAGAGAATTCACGGGTCAGCTGGTACTTTTGCACATTTCACCTGGTTTCAGATTATCCCTCTGGCAATTTACTTTTCCAACGAGGCAGTAGGTGTTATAATCACCTTGAAATAAGCGACCAGAAACTGGTCTTTCCACTAGCTTTCTCTGAAGCAAAGCAAAGCAAGTCATCACTGCCTGCTGACGGCAACGTGAGCGAAGTTTCTCACAGTCTTTGGCATGTCATGTTCGCACAGGCATGCCAGATGCAGCCTCACAAAACCACCCTCCATCCAGACAGCACTCTTCTCGGTACAGAGGCTGGCCACTTAGGACGACGGCCCTGGGGTCAGCTGTGAGTGGCAGACGGCGTGACCCCCCTGCCCTCCCACTAAGACTCTGAGAGAAGGTGGTGGCTGCCCACCCCTGCCCCCTCCCAGGTCAGCTGCAGGTGAGCGCTCCTGGTGTACACACCCTGTGTAATTCCTTCCCCTTGCGTGTGAACAACCAGAACGTACAACCAGACTGCTCCTTAGAAGCAAGGATGGTGAGACTATGTCTCACATACTTTGGACATGTTGTCAGGTGGCATCAGTCCCTGGAGAAAGACATCATGCTGGGAAAAGTATGGCAAAAAGGAAGACCCTCAACAAGATGGACTGACACAGTGGCTGCAGCAATGATTGTGAGGATGGTGCAGGACTGGACAATGTTCTGTTCTGTTATACACGGGGTCACTATGAGTCAGAACCGACTCAATGGCACCTAACGACAACGAACATGTGAGCATCATGACCAGATTATGCTATATACAAAGGCGAAGGGGTCTGCAGATGTCATGAAGGTCCCTAACCTTTGAGTCAATCAAAAGGGAGCATACCCTGGGAGGGTCTGACCTAATCAGGTGAGCCCTTAAAAAGGACACACAGCAACAGGGGCTCCCCTGCTGGCCTGGAGGGAGCACACTGCCATGTTGTGGAGGCGCCATATATCAAGGACCCGTGAGTGGCCTCTAGATGCTGAGAGAGGTCCCCGACTAACAGCTCGCAAGAAAACGGGGACCTCAGTCATATGGCTACAGAAAAAGGAATTCTGCCAACCACTTGAGGCAGCTCGGAAGTGAGTCTTTCCCTCCTCAATCCTCCAGGTGATGTGAGGACACGGCCCAGCCAACACTCTGATCTAGCTGCATGGGAGTTGGAGCAGAGGACCCAGCTGAAACGCGCAGACTCCTGGCCCACAGAAACAGCGAGGTGCCACGTGTGTGTTGTTTCCAGCTGCCAAGTGTGTGAGGACAGGTCACACAGCAGCTGAAAACTGACACAAGCGGCTGCCCCATTCCCACGGCCCCTCTTCTGCCTTAAGAGGCTCCGGGGGGCGAGCCAGAAGGAATTACAGGGTGAGTTAGCTTGTGTCAGGCATGGATTGGGTGAGAGGCCAGTTCAAGCAGGTTACCCCAATATTCTTCAGAATTACTTAGCAAGGGAGACAGCAAAAACCCCAGGCAGGACTCAAGGCCCAAAGAGGTGAGTCTGCCCAGGAGTTACACAGCTAATAAGTGGGGCGGCGGGAATCCACCCAAGTCTTTGAGTTCCAAGAGGCATCTACGATGGACATCGGTGGCTAAAGGGACAGCATAAGGCTCTTTCTGGGGTAGATACTAAGATTTATCGACCAGAATTCTTCTCCTTCTACAGAGCTCTCATAACCTTATTTCACGACACAGCCCTGCACCAGGTGCCCTGCATGGGGAGAGAGCCGGGCGCATGTGCAGAGCAGGCATTCCATGGCTGCGTGCCATGAGAACTAGCCCACTGGGCAGGTTAGCTCACAAAACGCTCCCAGGGCCATGCACTCACCGAGCCTCCTGGCCACGCAGGGAAGTGGTGAGGGCAGCAAGGATTATTCTCGCTCTCCAAAAAAGAAAAAACGCTGAGGCTAAATGAACTCCTGAAACTATTGCCCTTAGAGAATCTTTAAGCCTTAAAGCAAAAAAAAATCCCCTGAAGTCTTCCGAAAACCAAACAAGAGTTTAGCTTAACTAGTAAAGAAATGTCTGTCTGCCTGGAGCATTACCTTCTTTGAAGAACTCTCTATGTGGGCTCAAACTGACAGCTTCTACTGGAAAGATTAGGTAGGAGCCTCAGGGGGCAGTGAGGTTATGTTAATGGCGGGGATCCACTCAGAAAAGGAGGGTGAGAACGGTTGCACAATTTGAAGAATGTAATCAGTGTCAGTGAACTGTACCTGTAGGAACGGTTGAATTGGTATATGTTCTGCTGTGTATATTCTCAACAACAAAAAATAAAATAGATTTAAAAAAAAAGAAAAACGCTCCAGCAGGTAGACCGGCCTGCCCAGCTTATGGCTAATTCAGAAGACCTGCAGAAACGGAGGGCTTCTCCAGCTTCAGTCTACCTTCCCTCCCCACCCCACTCCTTGTTCACAAATCACCCTACGGCCCCCAGCCCTGAGCACCGCACTGAGTCACCACTGACCAGCAGGTGGCTGGCATCCCAGCCCGTCCCTCACAGCAGGGGAAACGGCTTTTTTTTTCTAAGCAAGTTGCTATGCCTGGTAGCTAAGGAACTGTTAATTTCCTCTGTCGTGGTAAAAAATAATAATCATTTTTTTTAAAATGGTTTTCCTGGGGTGCTGGAAGGAATAATTTAAACTTACGGGCCCCTTATCTACTAGTGGTAAATCTGAGAGAAATCACTGATTACAGGAAAAGTTGGTTTTGTCTGAAAGGAGATAATCCCCTTTCAGCTCTCAGTGTGTCAAGGCACACGGGGCGGCCCTTCTTAGGTATTCTGGCAAGGAACAGGAACGCACAGCTATTAAACACCTATCCTGGGCCAGGCCCTCCCTGTTCTGTGCCTGCACCGTTACAGAGACAGACAGATAGCTGCCGCTGAGTCAACTCTGACTCATCATGACCTGACATACAACGGAACAAAACGCTGCCGGTCCTGCGTCATCCTCACACCCGCCAGCACGTTTGAGTCCATCATTGTGACTATGGTGTCAGTCTATCTCACCAAGGTTCTTCCTCACCCTCGCTGACCTCTGCTTCACCAAACATAATGTCCTCATCCAGCAACTGATCCCTCCTGATGACGTGTCCCAAGCAAGCCAGTCGGACAATGTTCTATCGTGATCCGTAATGTTTGGCTAAATTTTCTAAGTAGATCTCCAAGCCTTTCTTCCTAGCCTGTCTTAGTCTGGAAGCTCTGCTGAAACCTGTCCACCATGGGGGACCCTGTGGTATTAGAAATACTGACGGGACAGCTTCTAGCATCACAGCAACACACAGGCCACCACAGGGCGACACACTGACACACGGCATGGACTGCACCTTCCCCTGTGCTGTCCGTGGACTAACAGCATCTCCTTCTACTACACTAGAGGGGCCCGTGTGGCAGAAGCACTCCTGACCCACCGCTGCTGCCCCAGCACCCAGCACAGCGCAGGCAAATGGGATGCAGGACGTTATCCCAATGGCCGCCACGTTCTTCAGGAGCACTAGCTCACGTAACCATTGAACGGCCCTCTGAGCTGGCTGTTCCTGTCCCCATTCTGCAGAAGCACCACATGGGGCACAGTCACTGCCCCAGGCCACGCAGTGGGAAATGAAAACTGCAGGGCCAGGCTTCAGTCAAGTCCATCCAACTGCCCCAGCCCTCCAGGCCACCCCACCACCTCGGAGCAGCTGCCAGCCTGCAACCCGAAGCCTGGCAACGCCATGAAGCTGCATCACAAGGTACATAAAACCCTCAGCCCACCACACTCAGCGAAAGGCACTGTGGCTGCAATTTCTCCGCATTCAGAGTTCAGCACAGGTGACGGCAGTGCCAGCCAAGCTGCAGGCCTAACGACTGGTGTATTATTCGGAACTGGAAAGGAAAACTGTCCCAAAACTACCCTCAAGGGTTTCTTCTTCCGTAAGACTCCATGTCCCTGCTGAAATGATAACTCCACCAAATGTATGCAAAGATTCGTTCACAGAGATTGGAAATTTAGGTTAAAGCTACAGGATTCTTAAACCCCTAGGCAGGTGCTCACTAACGAGTATACTGCCAGAAAGATACTGGGAGCCACAGGATATAAACCACGCTTTGCTGCTCAAGAGTAGTCAACAGATAGCGTGCATTCTGGCTAAAGCTCTGCTATGGCTCAGAAAACACCCGGCATGCCCCCGATTTCCTTCTCTGTCTAACAGCGGGTGCTTCTCATGGACAGGAAGAGCCTTGTCCCAGTGGGGAAAGGCCTGGGCTCCGGGTCAGAAAACAAAGCAGAGGAGAGGCGGGCTCAAGGGCCGGGAGGTGTATGCGGCCAGCTCGCTGTCTAGAAGGTCTTAATCGATTTTTAGCAAGGGGTCCCATATTTTCATTTTGTGCTGTGCCCCAAAGTGACAGAGCCAGCCCTGAAAAAGGGGCCCCGGGTCCCTAAATCACCTCTAGAGGTTTTCCTCCAAACATAATGCGTGAGGCATTAGGGGAAGGGCCTTTTTGCCAACAGGGTGTCAAAAGTAAGAGTAGAAAGAAAGAAAACATTGGATTTCAAAAGCTTAACAGGTGTCTACGTGCACTCCCAGGGGAAGCCAACCACCACTGCAGGTCCAAGCCTCGTGTCCCCGTGGATGTGCCCTGGGGCTCTATTTCAGCCTCAAATGTAAGGGGCCCGTGGGCTCGTCTTTGCAGCAGCCAGGAAGGGGGGTGGGGGAAGGAGGCCTGCCCCACAGCCAGGCGCCCAGCGAAGGACCCCAGGGATGGAGTGGACAGAGTGGGTGGGCCTGCCACCAGGAAGGAGATGAGGGGTGGGGGCGGGCCGGGGGACCATAGCACATGGAAAAGCACTTCACTGAGAGATTTTCAAAGAGTGAGGGCACACACGCTAGGTTCTGCTCCCCGTCTATCTGCAGCCTGGTTTAACCTCTCCCTGCTGATTCACAGGGCACTCTAGGGCTGGCTGTGGTTACTGCCACACAGGAGGCCTACCAGCAACGCCCTGGCCTGGTCCACCGGGCAGCCCTGAGCTAACCCCATTGTCCAGCCTTTCCCGGACGATTCCCACGTCACTGCAGCCCGGGACGAGCACTCCCATCTCATTAGCACTCTGCTGTGGTCCCAACGAGCCTCAGGTGACAGAGGTCTTCCTGGTTTCTAGAACTTCCGCAAAATCATGCTTACAAAATAGATTTTTTAACATTAGCTCTGTGGGACTGACCAAGGCAGCAAACCAAATGAAATTACACAGGAGCATGTACACAGTCATGTGTCTACATTTCTGTGCCGGTATGTGAGTGGGTCGGGCAGAAATTCTCGGTCTTTAAGAACCCAGGATCACCCTGGAGACCGGGAGGTGGAAGGACAGTCGGGAGGCCAGGCTGGTGGTGGTCTTACCGATCTTCTTGCCCCGCTCCTCACCACGGCTGTGTGCAATAATTGGCGAGTAGATGAAAGGGCTCTTGGTCGACGTGTTCTGGCCCAGCAAGCTTTTCATCTTCTGTGGCCGGAGGCTGGCAGGAAGGTCCAACAGTTTCACGTGCCTGTTGTTTGAAATGGAGCAAACATATTTCAACGGCCTTGTTAGCTTGGTTTCAGAATAAATAGTAGCAAATAACATGTGTTAGAAAAAGAGTCAGTCAAACCAAAAGATAAATGGAGGGAAGGAAGGGCCTTTAAATCCGGCAGGGCAAAGCAGAAGGATGTTGCCCGGGCCAAGCCCAGATTCCTGGGGGAGAGGGGTGACACCAGGGGCTCCGGAGCTACCCTGTTCCCACCAGATCTGTGAATGGGCTCCGGGTGGGTCCAGAGTCAGGAGAGCAATGGGAAATCTGACCTGCACAGCTTGCCTGTGGGCAAGCTCCTTGCCTTCTCTAAGACTCAGGCTCCTGGCCTTTAAATACAGATAAAGCCACCTCCTTCGTGGAACTAGGAGCCCTGGGGGTGCAAGTGGTTAGGCATGCAGCTGCTAAGTGGAAGGTCAGCGGATCGAACCCACTAGTGGCTCTGCATGATAAAAGACTCGGTGATCTGTTCCTACAGCGACCACAGCCTAGGAAACCCTACAGGGCAGTTCTACCCTGTCCTATAGGGCTGCTAGGAGTTGGAATCGGAATTGAGACTATGGCCACAGGTTGTTTTTTTTTTTTTTTTTGTGGAACTAGTGGTCCCTGGGTGGTGCAAACGGTTAAGTGCTCAGCTACTAAACGAAAGGTTGACAGTTCAAACCCACCGAGAAGCACCTCAGAAGAGAGACCTGGGGGTCTGCTTCGGAAAGGGTGCAGCCTTGAAAACCCTAAGGAGCACAGATCTACTCTGCACCCACGGGGTCGCCATGAGTCCAAATCTACTCAATGGCAACTGGTTTTCTTGAGAAAGGAAGGTGAGGAGAAAATCAGACGGCCTGGTGCAGTGTCTCCTGCTCAGCAGAGGTCGGCGCTCTCCCCTCTCTCTGGCCCCCGCCCCCGATGGACACCCCACAGCAATTCTAAGGGCGGCCCCGAGTCTGTAAGATCGGAAGGCACCGCGTCTGGAGGTTAGTAGCACCGTCTGCTTTATTTAAGTGAATGACTGATCCTGCACCAGCACAGCCGGCATCTTACGTTGTTTCCCCAGCTGCGGTGTCTGCTAATCTACAGTCGTGCTCAAACCCAGGCAGCCAGCCCTTATCGAAAACGCACTTATCTATGGCGCCTGAACACAGTCAGACATGCGCTCGCCGCTTCACATGGACCGTCTCAATCAAGCCTCACAGCCACCTTCTCAGTGCGGCAACTGTTATTACGGCTCCACTTTATCAGTGAGGAAAGCAACACGAGAGAGATTATGTACCACTGATCCTCGCTATTCACGGATTCTGTATGTGCAAATTTGCCTACTCACTAAAATACATTTGTAACCCCAAAATCAAGGGTCGCGGAGCTTTTGTGGTCATTCGCAGATGTGTGCGGGGCAGCAAAACTTCTGAAGACTAGAATGAGCAAATCTTAAAGCTGGCCAAGATGTCCTGCCTTTGTTGTGGTGGTGAGCTGCTGTTACGTCTGCCCCCAACTCATGGCTACCCCACACTCAACAAAACACTACCCCGTCCTGTGCCATCCCCATAACCAGTTATGGATCACACTCTTGTGGTCCATAAGGTTTTATTGGCTGATCTTCAGAAGCAGGTCACCAGGCCTTTTCTTCCTAGTCAGTCTTGGTCTGGAAGCTCCCCTGAAACCTTCTCAGTATCGTAGCAACATGCAAGCCCCCACAGACAGACGTGGCTCCACATGAGATGCACTGGCCGGGAATCCAACCTGGGTCTCCTGCATGGAAGCTAAGAGTCCTGCCACTGAACGACCAACCAAAAGTGACTGTCCTGCAAGGAATTCTCAGCTGCTCTTCAGGAGCATCCTTACATAGGGTAAAGAGGGCCAGCAACAGAGTCTGAGGGCCACCAATGCTAAGATACGACTCTCTGGATGGACCTCAACCATGTCGTTTGTAAAACAGGAAAGAGAATAACTAGCTGTTGACACTGTGCTGGCTGGAGGCCACTGCCTTTCCCTGTCCCCTGGTTTCCATGCAGAGGGATGTCTATCTAAGCAGCAGGCCTGACCTCACACTGCCCCTCCCTGAGTCCTCCTGAGGGGGCTGGTAAACACGGAAGGAGAACCAGGGTGTGCACTGCTCAGTCTTCCTCTAGGGGCCTGCCCACCTGCACAGACCACAGATGCAGTTCTGCTCTCAGCTCCTACTCAGATGGTCCCATCCCCACCACAGAGGCCTCCAGTTGCCCGGCTATGCCCGTGACGGGCAGTAAGTCCACCCAACTCACGGGAGGTCTCACCGGCCACCTGGCCAGATCTGAGCCATGCCTCTCACCGTATCTTCCATCTGCCTGAGGCATATGCTTCTCTCTACTGATTCTAACTCAGGCAGAGAAGGTGGGAGAGTAATCTGAACCTGGTGCCTTCACACACTAGCAGGCACCTTGAGGGTTAAGTAAAATAAGTTATGTAAAGCACCTACAATCGCGCCTGACGCATCACGTTGCTGTTGTTGTCAGTTGCCTGTCCAGTTGACTCTGACTCACGGCAACCCCACGTGTTTTATAACAGAACTGTTCCTCAGGGTTTTCAAGGCCAAGACCTTTCAGAAGGAGGTCGCCAGGTCTTTCTTCCGAGGCGCTCCTAGGTGGGTTCAAACCGCCAGCCTTTTGGCTAGTAGTCAAATGCTTAACCACTTGTGCCCCCAAGGATTCCTTGCACATCGTAAGTGCTCAAAAAATTCCCTACTCTTCCCCTCTTTAAAGCAACACTTATCGGGCAGAGGGGGTCAGGAGCTGGCCGAGTGGACACAAAAGTAGAGAGTGGAGGGAAGGAGTGTGCTGCTTCATTAGGGGGAGAGCAACTAGGAGTATATAGCAAGGTGTATATAAATTTTTATATGAGAGACTGACTTGATTTGTAAACTTTCACTTAAAGCACAATAAAAATTGGAAAAAAAAAAAAAAGCGACATGTATCTATACACATATGCGGCAGAATCCCTGGGGCAAAGATTCCAACACGGGACTGGAGAAAAGAAACCAAGTTGTAGTCCCCGCCCTGCTGCAAACACACTGCTGGACCTTGAGCAGGTCCCAGCATCGCAGAGTTGGAGCAATGACTCGTTTGCAAAATGGTTCTGTTTCCCGGGAGCACCGACAGCTTTCTTTCACCTAGAGTTAAAACTCAGGGATCACCTGGATCTACAGGTCTCCACTGCAGAAATACCTCATCACAGAAAAAGTTTCTAAAATATGCAAAAGAGTCGTGAGGGTCTAGTCAGCCAAGAATGTAACCCGACGAGTGGTCACAGCGTTCACGTGTAACCCGAACGTCTGAGTAAAACGTCATTTTAGAAAATGCGCCCAGCAGAAAGACAGTCATTTGAGACACCTGGCCTGAAGGAAACATAACCCATTTAGTATGAATCACTGCAGAACTTTATGGTTCATGGTTTATGAGGCTGTCAGCAGCAGAGCAGAATTCCAGGGATAAAGATCTCAAATACAAGGGTTATTTTTAGAAATTCCATTTGGAAACTGTTGACATTTAAAAACTCTGATTCCCTCAGCATACCAGGGCTAACTGGGATCACACCAAGGAAAAGCAGACACCAACTAGGAGAATGATATCAAACAGAGCAGTTGAAGAAATGACACAGGAAAAAAGCAACTCAGCTTTCTTCTTGGGTTTTAATCCATCTTGTTTTTTAAGGATCAAGAAAAATCCAAGAACCTATTGGATATCTCCTAACAGATGAACAGTGACTAAAACTGGCCTCATCAGCCCCATACGTGGGCCAATGTGGAGGCCACCCACCCTTCCAAATCCTGGAAGGGCTGAGATAACAGAAAAGATCAAACCACGCTGGCCATGCTAGTAATAACGGGAGACCATCGAGCTCCTAATCCTGAACGCTACTAGATATTTCTTACTACCTCCAGAAGGCTCCAGTTCATGAGATTCCTAAGGAAGGCATTGTTGTTATTGTTGCCAGGTGCTGTCGAGTCCATTCAGACTCATAGTGACCCCATGTACAACAGAACAAAACACTGCCCGGTCCTGAGCCATCCTCACAATCCTTGTTATGCTTGAACCCTTGTCGCAGCCACTGTGTCAGTCCATCTCATTGAGGGTCTTCCTCTTTTTTGCTGACCCTCTACTTTACCAAGCATGATATTCTTCTCCAGGACCGATCCCTCCTGAAGACACGTCCGAAGTATGTGAGACATAGTCCCTCCATCCTTGCTTCTAAGGAGCATTCTAAGGAAGGTATGGGCTTGGTCATTCTGCCAAGTAGAAGAGAAGGTTCTGGACAATGGCAGCACCTGATAAGGTCATGGAAGTCACGTTCTGATTAATTATCTGGGAGGCTGACTTTTCCCAGTTTTATAAACCAAGAAAAATCACCCCAAATTTAGTAAGCCCGCTTTTTAGTAAATCTCTATAATTCTTTCTGCAAAAGTGCAATTCACTTGAAAGTTTAAGTTTTGAAAGCCACTCAAAGAGACCCGAAGCTCACTCTGAGTGGAGGGTTTCAATCCTTAGCATCATAAATACTCTCATTAAGACTCTATGGTTCTTTTCCAAGATGAAGGGCTCACTGTTAGTTCATCAAAAAAAACAATCAACCAGCCACTGGTCTCACTCCTTCAGGAGCAAGGAGGAATAAAGAAAACTAAAGACACAAGGGAAAGATTAGTCCGAAGGACTAATGGACCACATCTACCATGGCCTCCACCAGGCTGAGTCCAATACAACTAGCCGTTGCCCAGATACCATCACTGACTGCTCTGACAGGGATCACGATAGGGGGTCCCGGACAGAGCTAGAGAAAAATGTAGAACAAAATTCTAACTCAAAAAGAAAGACCAGACTTGCTGGCCTGACAGAGACTGGCGAAACCCTGAGAAAGTACGGCCCCTGGACACCCCTTCAGCTCATTAATGACGTCACTCCTGAGGTTCACCAATCAGCCAAAGATTGGACAGGCCCATAAAACAAAATCAGACTAAAGGGGCACACCAGCCCAGAGGCAAGGACTAGAAGGCAGGAGGAAACAGGAAAGCTGGTAATAGGGAACCCAAGGTGGAGAAGGGAGGGTGTTGATATGTCATGGGGTTGTTAACCAATGTCATAAAACAATATGTGTACTAACTGTTTAATGAGAAACTAGTTTGTTCTGTAAATCTTCATCTAAAGTATAATAAAAAAAAAAAAGAAGAAAAAAAAAAATCAACTAGCCACCCCAACCCTCCAATTAAAGACTGAAAATTGCACCTAAACTCTACAGGCATTTGAACTCTCAACTCTATTCCAGCTTCTTTAATAATCTATAAATTGTAGTTTAATGATCTACATGACTGTTTGGGACCTGATATCCTATTAGCTATTGTTAAGAATTCTGTGAAATATAAAATAAGACCATTTATAGTCTTAATTGAACTTCCCTCCGATTTAACTCTGAGCAGCAGTAACAGGAAGAGGATTTGGCAAATGGGATAACGCATCACCATTACTGAGTCCCAAACATTTCACATTCGGCCAGGCCCATCATAGCAACTCAATAAAATTGAATGCATTGAATTTTGAAGAAGAACTAATACAGGAATGTATTTTGGTCCCTTTTTTAATTAGTCTGCACCATGATTACTTGAAACCATTTCTGGCTGAGCCCAGTTCATGCTTCCATGCTACAGAAAACAGATAAATATTTTCCTGTAAATTGATGAAGCACTTGCTGATGAAGATCAAAGACCACAGCCTTCAGTATGGATTACACCTCAACATAAAGAAAACAAAAATCCTCACAACTGGACCAATACACAACATCATGATAAGTGGAGAAAAGATTGAAGTTGTCAAGGATTTCATTTTACTTGGATCCACAATCGACGTCCGCAGGAGCAGCAGTCAAGAAATCAAATGACGTGTTGCACTGCACAAATCTGCTGCAAAAGAATTCTTTAAAGTGTTGAAAAGCAAAGATGTCACTTTGAGGACTAAGGTGCACCTGACCCATGCGTAGTGTTTTCAATCACTTCATATGCATGCAAAAGCTGGATAATGAATAAGGAAGACTGAAGAAAAACTGATGCATTTGAATTGTGGTGTTGGTGGAGAATACTGAATACATCACAGACTGCCAGAAGAACAAACGAATCTATCTTGGAAGAAGTACAGCCAGAGTGCTCCTTGGAAGCGAAGATGACGAGACATCATCTTACGTAATTTGGACGTGCTATCAGGAGGGATCAGTCCCTGGAGAAGGACATCATGCTTGGTAAAGTAGAGGGTCAGCAAAAAGGAGAAAGACGCTCAACAAGATGGACTGACACAGTGGGCTCAAGCATAGCAAGGGTTGTGAGAATGCCGCAGGGTTGGGCAGTATTTCACTCTGTTGGACAGAGGGTCTCTATGAGTTGGAACCAACTCAAAGGCACCTAACAACAACAACAAATTGATGAAATAGTTTTATTGTCAAAAACTAGTTAAGACCGTACAGAGAAAAAAAATGGTTCTAATCACCTATTCTAACACCAAAAATCATAATTACAAGACATCTCCAACAATTAGTTTATATTTAACACTAGTTGTTGTTGTTGTTGGGTAATGTCAAGTCAATCTGAACTCACAGTAACCCTACAGGACAGAGTAGAACTGTCCCATCGGGTTTCCCAGGCTGTAATCTTTACGGGAGTAGATTGCCAAGTCTCTCTCCCATGGAGCAGCTGGTTGTTTCGAACCGCCAACCTTTCCATTAGCAGCCAAGTGCTTAACCACTGTGTCACTAGGGCTAACACTTAGCTTATATCCAGCAGGTCTATACAGCAGGTCTGATAGTTTGCTTTCCCTTTCCACAGGGCGATCTTACCTGACGATGGGCAGCTTGGTGAAGGGCACTGGGGGCAGGGTGAGGCCATCTGGGAGGGTGATGGGCTCCATGGTCCCAGGACACTTGGACGTATAGTTCTCCAGGCTTTGAGTCACATCTTTCTTCTCTACAGGGGAAATAAAAACAAAATAAAGGCTTATTAGACAAATGTAAAAGGGTGACTTTTATTTTATTTTGGGCAAAAATAAAATTCTTAACCCAAGCCACGACAGTCCAATGAGCCCAGTCTTCTGACAGAAACAAAGGGGCAGTGGCCACAGGAGATGAGGACATAGCAGGGAGTTGATTCCGTTTATGTCAAGAATCGCCAGCAGCTAGTGTAGTCGAGGGCCTAGGGATCAAAAGCTGATGAAGTTACTGCCCTTGAGGAGGTTTCCATTTCTCAAGGAAATAAATCCTTACCAGATTCCAAGAAGGTCAAGAGGCAGGCCTGGAGAGTCTGTGTATTCTATTACTTAATAAACGTTTTCCAGCAATTACAAAATGCCAGACCCTATCCTCAAGGAGCTTATAGTCTATTTGCATGACTGATTAAATTTAAAATGATTAATTAGAAATCAACGCTTTTGACACAGAAATGGAGCTTCGTGAGATAAGATGGTTTTCTCCATGCCATCCCTCCCAGTAGGAGGGGAGGAAAGCGGATACAGGTATCAATAAGTAATGTTTGCTTATTGTCTGTGATGTGCCAGGTATTTCACACGCGCTAAACTTAGCTGTAACTCAGGAAGGCAGGCATCGCTGCCCCCATTTTACAGAAGAGAAAACAGAACAAACAAAGTTGAACAGCTCATCAAAGACCATGCCTTTGGCCCAAAGCCTGTGAACTTCTCACTGTACTGTTTTGAAGAATTACGTAAAGAATTGGGGGTGGGAGTGGATAAGTGCAACCACTCCTTCTGGCATCTTTTTTCTCTGTAAAATACCAAAGTCAATGCTGAGACTGAAAGACAGAGGGCCTGAGAGACAGGTAACGGGGGACACGACCAGGAATGATGAGACTTAGAGCAGTGAGGCTCAGGCTAGCTTTGAATGAAACGTTTGGCCCTTCATTACCTGTTGTGTGTTTCGCTACCTTAGGGGAAGTACTCAACCTTTCTGAGCCTTATTTTTTGCAGTAAGAGTAGTACCTACCCAGAGAATTACTCAAGACAAACTAAGATAATGCATAAGAAACAGCGCCTGGTCGTTTTGAGCACTGAATAAATGGGAACGATTATAACTACCGAAATCATCATCATATAAACGCACTGAAGGAGAAGTAAGACAGTTGACAGAGAGCAGGCAAGTAGGCTGCAAAGCTGGCTAACTAAGTGCCCACTAAGGCCGGTGAACATAAATAATTAAGGCAAGGACTCTACAGATCTCAGGCATGTAGACTAACTGGTAAATGACAGCAGCAGGATTTTCTGTCTCTAGGCATCACTTTCTAGGGTGTAAGAGGGCAGAAAAGCTACCACAGGTAATTTGGAATACAGTAATGTTATTCTTGCAACACAAAAAAAAATGTTAAAATAATCAAAGCATCTTCATTGTATAGATGATAAGTCTCCCAGAGGGCTCCAGCTGATGCCGTGTAAATGACCTTAGCATGCCTAGGTTAGGTAGAGCGCCTGAGGTTTAGGTATGTTATTAAGTGAGATTGTACCAGCCCATATGCACTCTTAGTAAGCCCCACTAAAATAAAGACGGAGATGGATCCATTTCATACCTAGCACCACTCACAGTCACCAAGTTATCCAAGAAGGAAGAGTAAGCATAGTATGTTACTTGGCTTAGCTACAAAGAGCATTTACATGGACAAAACAAAGGAAACCGTGAACAACACAGGTGAGGCGTAGCAACTGGGGTTTCCCTGTAGGGAGTTCTCGTGCCATGCCACAGGGAACCATTGTGTTTGTCCTTCAGACCTTTCTTTTGGCCTGGTCATTTTTCTAGAGAAGATCTCTTTAATCTCCTACATGAGGGGTATGAGCCTGGCTCTGAGCACTCTCAGGGCTCCGTGGAGGGCTGGGTAAGGGGAGGGATCTCAAAATCAATCCTGAAATAGTCACTTATTCCCTCGATTTCAGTACAGTGCCACTCGCCAACTGTGCCTGGTGACTCCCAGCCAGGGACGTTTTCTTTTTACACTCCCCATAAAATACCAACCCTCTGCTGGGCTGGAACCACAGTAACCAGGTTCCAGAGATCTGGGGCAATACTGGTTCACAGACCACTTTTCAGCAAACTGCCCCTGGAGCTTCTGCAACACACAGGGATCTTGGGCTGCTCTTGGCTTTCCACTTCACTGTCGCTTCAGTGGGATTCCAGAGTTAAGGCTCATGCCCGATTCCAGTGTGGTCCACCCATTACTCAGCTCCCACCCATCCTGCTCCTTATGGATTTGAGCACCTGCTGTCAGTTAATGGCCAGATCTATTATTTCATCAGGGATTACAAAAGAGGGATTTTCTAGTTCTCTGATTTCTCTTTTATAACCTAGAATTTGCCTACAAAGACGATTTTTCCACATCAACCACCCGGCGATCCTGAAACGCAGTTGATACAGTAGAGGGCCTCGTTAGTAGATGGTTGAGTCTTCCCCTTTATTCACGGCAGTAGAGGACTAGGGCTCTAACAACGTCCAGTGATGACCATGAGTTCCGTATCAATGAGTATCATTACAAACTCATGGATTTTTATATATTTGATGTTTCAATTCATTGCCATCACATTATACATGTAACAAAACATTAGCCATTTCAACATTCTTTACATGTACAATTTAGTGAATCTTTTTGATGCTCAAATTGTTCCATCTTTGGCCAGTAGGAACCTCTTCAAGTTGGCTCCTGTGTCCTTTAGATAAGACCGCATTATTCTTTCATAGTTTTCTTTCTTTCTGGCTCATTTCCAGCCCCAGACCTAAAATCAAGCCATTTCTCCAAGGAGCTCTGGCACCTTTTAGTAGGAAATGGGGTTTAGAGACCAGAATCTGGGGGGTAAGAGTGTTCATTGCTACTGGGTTCTCGTTGTGTCTCTAGGTCTTTACAAAGAACAGGTCAACTTACAAATTTTTTAAAGTGGTAAGCTTTTAAGTGATTTTTACTTCAAAATTTTTTTAAGTTGACAACTAAAATAAAGGTTCATGGACTACAAACTCCTTAAAGGGAAGAAAGTTTTATCCTGTTTTCTTTTTTCCCTCTAAGTTGTCAAGAGTGCTTAGCATACAGAAAATGTTTAGGAATGCAAGTTTGCCAGGCAGATAGGAAGGCTTCCCAACTGAGGAAGAAATGAACACACGCTCAGAAATGCAAAAGAACATAGCTCAGCCCACAGTCCGCTCCTCTATTACACCTTCAGTGGAGGCTGGCACTGTACTTAGCACAAAGTAAACACTATTAAATCCTAGAAACTGTTACCCACAATGACATTTACTGAGCACCTACTATGTCCCAAATACTGTTCTAGGTTCTTCAGACTATAAGATCTTTAAGGAAAGGGATCCTAGTATAATACAGAACTTCCATTTTTTTTTAATTCAAAATAGGATTATGATACCCTCCCACAAAATCCCTGCCCAAAATATTTAAAAATGCATAATTATCCCCCTTTTGAAGGTGATAAAAATTAACTCAGGGACAATCTGGAGAATTTGATCATGGATTGGTATTAAATGCTACTGAAGAAGTATTATTAATTTTGTTAGGTGTAATATGAACATTGTGGTTATACTAAAAAAAAAAAGTCTTTTTTTTTTTTTTTTGGTGAGGCATACTAAAGCGTGAAGGTGTGAAATGGCCCAATGCCTGGGATTCACTTTAAAAAAATTTGACAAACAAAAAAGGGAGAAATAAAGTAAAATGTACACAAATCTTAAAAGCCTTGCATCTGAGTAACTGAAAACATGGGGATTCACTTCACTTTCCTTCGTAATTTTATTTTTCTTTGACATTGTTTTGCAGTAGGAAGTGTTAATTAGCAAGGGGCAGTTGAATGATTTGCTCGAGGTCATCCAGCTCACCAGTAAGACTTGGGATCTACTGCGGAGGTGGGTCTCAGGTGGCTCAGACCCCTGTCCCGACAGGTCAGGCCTGACTGCAGATTTGCAGTGTCACATAATGTGGACACAAGCCCAAGGCCATGTGGCTGCCAACATCTCTTGTATATGCCTGGAATGAAGCTTGTGACAAAGTCTTTTTAACGTTCTCAAAAGTATAGGATTTTTTCGGTGGGAGGTGATGACTCCTTAATTTGTTTCACTGAAAATCAATGGTTCTTGTTCAGTTTTGATCAGAACATCCAAAAACCATTTCAGTCAAACTGAAGCACCTAATGCGCTTGATCGTTATTTTTTCCGTCCCAGGAATTAACGAATTCATGCAGACAGGCAGAATACCTTTCATGAAAGCCTAGCCACTATCTGAACTATAATGTTCCTTAAGAAGCAGAAAATGTGATCATCGAAACTTTTGATTGTGAGAAGCTCACAGGCCATTTGCTGTTTCAGGAGCTGACATGTGCATGAAAACCAGGGCACCAGGATGTCACAGCGGACCTAGCCTGGTTTCCTCTGTGTAAGAGTCTGAGACAGCCGTGTGTGCATTAAGTTGGTCACAGTGTTCTAAACAGGTAGAGGATAAAAACAGGAGAAAGCAGACATGCAGCGTACATCTTTTCTCCCAAATCTAAGAGGAAAAAAAAAACTAAGGAAAAAGAAGAAAACAAAAGAAAAAGTACAGGTGTAGCCCAATGCAGGCAGGGGTGGGCTGGAGAGCTGAGAGAACAACCACCCCCCCAACCCACCAGGGGCTGAGGACCCTTCCCAGATGCGAGATGGCCACCCACAGAAGTCTGGGGCAGGGCAGGAGGGCCGCTGAGATACCTGAGGTGCACTGAGCTGCCTCCAGGAGCAAGGCAGAGGCCCGCTAAGGCCGGGGCAGAGTGGGAGAACAGGGGGAACCCCCTCCTCCAAGGCATGGCCACCCAAGGCTAGAAGCAGAGCAGAGGAGCTGAAAGAAATTCCTTCAGGGCACCAGGGAACTTTGCTGAGGACAGGGCATGAGAGAGCTCCAAAAATGTAGAAAGCCAGAGGTGAGGCTAGGGCCAAAAAGAACTCTTGCATCCCACAAACCCAGAGACTGATTCTAAAGGAAAAGAGAATCTCCCACGGCAGAAAAGCTAGCATTGGGCTGTGAACCATAAAGAAAACCCCAGAATCTTTCCTGTGTCAGACCCCACGCCCTACAGAAGATCAAAGCCTGATCCCACCAAAATACTTGGAGCTAACTGTGAAATGACTCCAACTGGAGCTACAACAACGCCTGCACCCAGCTCAAGTACTGGTTAGATTGGTAAAGCCCAATGCTAATGGCTGGCAGAAGGAAGGGCATGCCTTTTTCTGAGGATAAATCTTACCTACCTCATTCTCTACTGTTCTTTTATATAACAAGGACACAAAGGGCAAGTAGAATAATATTATTCTATATTATGAACAATATTATTCTATATTTCATAGACTGTGTTACAAATACATACTGTAATCACCAGAGCAAGCATTAAAAAAAAAAAAAATACAGCTATGGCTAAGTAACTAAATAAAGAAGATAAAACAGAATGCAAAAAATATTTGATTCTCTCAAATAAAGGCAGAAAAGGAGAAAAAGAACAAAGAAACAGGTAAGACAAATAGAAAACAAATACCAAGATGGTATACTTGAACCCATCCATACAAGATTGGATAAAAAACGAGACCTAACTATATAGACTTTACAAGAAACGCTCTTCAAATAGGAAGACACAGGTTGAAAATAAAAGGTTGGGGGGGGAAGATGCACCACACAAACACAAGAAATAAGCATTAAAAACCCAGTGTGGCAATATTAATAGCAAACAAAGGAGATTTCAGTGTATGCAAAGGATTAAATGGGGACATTTCATATTGAAAAAAAAGGGGGGGTCAGTTTATCAATAAGATAATGCAATATCAAATGTGTGTGTACTTAATAACAGCTTAAAAATATACAAAGCAATGGAACTAAATGCATACTAATGGAACTAAAGTGATAGAAAGATTCACAATCTTTCTAAAGTTGGAGGCTTTAACACCCCTCTCATTATTTAAAAGAATAAGTAGACCAAAAAAAAATAATAAAGCTATAAAAGATTTGAATAAACTGTCAACCACCCTGACCTAATTGACATTTATAAAACACTACATCCATCGGCTGCAGAATACAAATTCTTTTCAAGTTCTCATAGAAATTCACCAGCTTAGACCACAGGCTGAGCCATAAAACTAGTTCAGTAAAAGGATGGAAATCACACAGAGTATGTTTGCTAGCCACAACAAAATTAAAACAGAAGTTGATAACAAGAGGATATCGCAGAAAGCTCCAAATACTTGAAAGTTAAAACAACATACTTTTAAATAACCCATAGGTTTACAAAAAACCCACAAGGGAAATTTTTTTAAATATTTCTAACTTAATGATAATCATGACAATAAAAATACAACAGATCAAAATTTGTGAGCTGCATCTGAAGCAGTGTTTAGAGGGAAACTGACAGCCTTAAATGCTCATATTAGAAAAAGAAGAAAGGTCCAAAATCAATTATCCAAGTTTCTTATGAACAAAACAAAAAAAAAAAAAAAACCCAGTGCCATCGAGTAGATTCCAACTCATAGTGACCCTAGAGAAGGCTAGAAAAAGGGTAAAATTAAACCCAAAGTAGAAAAAATAGAAATATTCAACAAAATAGAAAACAATACAGAAAATCATCAAAGTCAAGTTTGCACTTTGAAAAGATTAACAAAATGGACAAACCTCTAGCAAAGCTGATCAAGAAAAAAGTAGAGAAATGCAAATCACCTACATCAAGAATAAAAAGGGAGCCGACCCTCCATTCATTAAAAAGGATGATAAAAGCCAAATCCACTGACGTCGAGTCGATTCCAAATCCTAGTGACCCTGTAATACAGAGTAGAACTGCCACGTAGGGTTTCCAAGGCGTGGCTGGTGGATTCAAACTGCCGACCTTCTGGTGAGCAGCCATAGCTCTGAACCACTGCACTGCCAGGGCTCCAAAAGGGATGATAAAGGGACATTACAAACAACCTTTTGCCAACAAGTTGGGCAACTTAGGTGAAACAGACACAAATTCACTGGGGGGACAAAAACTAACCAAAAAAGACACGAGAAGAAATGGAAAACCTAGACAGCATTGTATCTATTAAAGAAATTGAATCTATAATCAAACTCTTTCCCACAAAACACTCCTATCCCAGATGGGTTCATTAGTAAATAGCACCAAACATTTAAGGAAGAAATAATAGCAGAAACTAAAGAAGGAAGGAATAATTCCCAATTTGTTATATGAGGCCAGCATAGCCCTGATAGCAAAACCCAATAAATAATTAAAAGAAAATAAAGGGGCAGACCAAGAACAGCAGGACTTTCAGTGGTCTCACAGGAACTAAAGAGACAAACATCAGAGTTTGGGGCCCACCAAGGAAGAAGGACTCTAGGAAATACCCCAGATTCTCAGTTACCACCTTTAGAAGGCTATACAATAAGAGCAGGGATAACCCCAAGCCTTACAAAAAGTGCAATGAGCCTCAAGCCAGTTTGGTCCCTGGAGAGATTAAGGTAACCTCCCCTCTGCCACCTGCTAGAATATAAATCCTCCTTGAAAAAAGGTAACATCATAGAAAACTTCTTCAGTATTTCATATCATAGCCAACATTAAAAAAAATTACCAGGCGTGCTAAGAAACAGCTCCAACAGAAAAAAACAAAGATAGTAGAAATAGGCCTAGAGGTGACTCAGATATTGGTGTCATTAAACTTCAAAAATAATAAGATGGAGGAATTCACTTGACAACTGATATTTATGGAAAAGGATCATATAGGAATTCTAGAAATAAAAGATACAGCAACTTGAATTAATGGATCAGTATATAGGTTTAACAGCAGTTAGAACATAGCTGAAGAGTGAGCTGAAAGATAGGTCAGTAAAAACACTGCCATATTTATGTCTCATCTTTTTTTAATAACAAGGTATTCTGGTTGCTGTTAGGTGCCGTCAAGTTGGTTCCAAATCAGCGACCCTACGTACAACAGAAGGAAACACTAACCAGTTCTGCGCCATCCTCAAGATCGTTGCTATGTTTGAGCCCATTATTGCAGCCACTGTGTCAATCCATCCTGTTGAGGGTCTTCCTCTTTTTCACTGACCCTCCACTTTACCAAGCATGATGTCCTTCTCCAGGGCTGGTTCCTCCTGATAACATCACCAAAGCACGTGAGACATAGTCTCACCATCCTTGCTTCTAAGGAGTATTCTAGCTATACTTCTTCCAAGACAAATTTGTTTGTTCTTCTGACAGTCCATTGTATATTCAATATTTTTTGCCAACACTGTAATTCAAAGGTATCAATTCTTCGGTCTTCCTTATTCATTGTTCAGCTTTTGCATAATTATGGGATGACTGAAAATATGATGATTTGGGTCAGGTGCACCTTAGTCCTCAAAGTGACATCTTTGCTTTTTAACACTTTAAAGCACATTTGCCAAATGCAATATGTCATTTGTTTTCTTGACTGCTGCTTCCATGGGCATTGATTATGGATCCAAGTAAAACGAAATCCTTGACAACTTCAATCTTTTCTCCCTTTATCATGATGTTGTTTTCGGTCCGGTTGTGAGGGTTTCTGTTTTCTTTATGTTGAGGTGTAATCCACATTGAAGACTGTGGTCTTCGATCCTCAAGAGTAAGTGCTTAAGTCCTCTTCACTTTCAGCAGGCAAGGTTGTGCCATCTGCATATCACTGGTCATTAATAAGTCTTCCTTCAATCCTGATGCCGAGTTCTTCTTCATATAGTTTAGTTTCTCAGATTATTTGCTCAGCGTACAGACTGAATAAATATAGTGAAAGGATACAACCCTGACGTACATCTTTCCTGATTTTAAACCACACAGCATCCCCTTGTTCTGTCTGAACAACTGCCTCTTGCTGTATGTACAGGTTCCACATGAGTACAATTAAGTGTTCTGGAATTCCCATTCCTTACAAGGTTATCCATAACTTGTTAAGATCCATACAGCAGCAAATTAGGTAGGCATATCTAACTGGTATGCATTTTTCTTAGAACTACTCTTTTCAGGTCCAATCCAGAATATAGTTTCAAATGGTCTGTAACATGCTAGGTGGGCTTTAAAAGTTACAGATGACCAGCTGAGACTGGAGGACTCCATGAAACTAGACACCTTTAAGCCTTGAACATAAACTAGCCCCTGAGGTCGCCTTTCAGCTAAATAACAGATTGGCTCACAAAATAAATAATAACACCCATAAGTACTGTGCTCCTTTTAAAAAAAAGTCATCTATATGAGACCAAGTGCTCGCAATTATCTTAAAACAAAGATGAGAAGGTAAGGGGACAGGACACTAGATTAATGGAGATGGAACAATCAGAACAGAAATACTGAGAACGTTCCCACATTGTGAAGAATGTAACCAATGTCACCGAACGATTTGTATAGAAATTGCTGAATGGGAACCTAAATTGCTGTGTACACCTTCACCAAAAACACAATAAAAAAAAATTTTTTTAAGTTACAGATGAAATAAAACAAGTGAAAACTAAACCTGGAAAAAAGAAACGAATGACTCTAAGATGGGCAGAGCTCTGTTGGTCCCAGGAAAGGAAGATGACTGAGTGATGTGAAGCACACTACATGAATTAGCAATAATTTTATGCTTCATTAACATGTTTTTAGAAAGGAAAACCTTAAGAAAGCTGTTATTTCTTCAATTCTGCAATAAGCTATTTCAACCCTGCCTATCCCCCCGGATGCAGCTGTATGGTCCGCACAGAGTGCACGGGGTGGCTAGTTGAGGGCTCCAGAAAGTCCTACACTGGGCAGAAGGCACAGGACGGCTAGTTGAGAGCTCCAGAAAGCCCTACACTGGGCAGAAGGCATGGGATAGCTAGTTGAGGGTTCCAGAAAGTCCTACACTGGGCAGATGGGGAAGGAGACCAGAATTCAAAGTACCATCAAAAACCCAGACACTACGTTTGGGGCATTCACCTGCTCTGTCTCATATTATCTTTGTATTGACCCAGTGAGTAAAATATACAATTGGCTCTACTCTAGGGAAGAGAAAATTAAGGACCCAAGGGATTATACAACTGTTCTAAGGTCACATCGTTAGTGGGCAAGGCTGAGATTTTAAACATGGGCTTCTCAAACCTAGTGCTCTTTCCTTTGGTGCTATTATGTCCATTTTACAGGTAAGAAATTTAAGTTTTGGAAAGGTCACAAGACTGTCCACGAGTCAGTCAGACGATAACTGGCTAAATTATATTCCAACTCAGAGCTCTGAGTTCAAACCTTTTACTACTTCCGTTTTATCACACTGCCCGCCCAGACTGTCTCAGCATATGACAACAGAGAAAACCACAAATATCTTGAAACAGTCAATCCAATGTGTCCTGCAAATTAAGCATCATACACAGCAAGAAAAATCAACTCAGCTTTTCTTCACTCTGCATACGTGTCCAGGGACAATAATGGTCCAATTACAAAGGTGGAGGCAGTCACATGACACCACTATAAAGATTAATGGGATGACAAACCAAGAGATGACAAAGAAGACCTGTCATGTAACAAAAAAAACAAACCTTTTCCTAAACCCAATACTGATTAACTTAGATAACCTTGCGCTGAGGCACATTAATGGCCTCCCATCAACATTATTTTTTTTCTTCGCTTAATTTACAGAGTGACAGATCAGAGTCCCTGAGAAGCAATCATCCAAGTACACCAGGAGATTAAATATTTTTCCTAGTCCCTTCCAAGTATATAAACATGTCCTACCAAAATGAAAGACGCTTATGTTCAGCCTTTGGCTTATTATATAATCATCTATTTAAAGCACTCCGCAGAAAATTTTTATCTCCAGAGATCTTAATATAACACCCAAAAGGCAAAATTCCCATAAGAATAAAGGCTTAATAAATAATTAGAAAGAATGTGCATATCCAATGATGCAGAAATGGTTAGATAAGCTGTGGTAATGACATGGTAATAATATGATTACCATATTGTGATATTACACAATCATTCAAAATAATATTTATAAAGAACCATATGGGAATTCTAGAAATAAAAGATCAGCAACTTAAATTAATAGATCAATATATAATATGGGAAATGTCTTTTATGTTATATGAAAAAGTAAAATGCAGAACTATATTTACAAAATAAATTCTATTTAAAAAATTAATTCAATTCAAAAAAGAATAGAAAATAACACAAAAGAAATACACTAAAATGTTTGCCTACATAGGATTATGCCTATTTTTTCTTTCCATTTATCTGTTTTCCAAGGTTTCTAAAATGAGCATATATTACCCACATAATAAAAGGTATTTCAAAGCATGCTTACAATTGAATTTTCAGAGAAGTCCCTAAGGAAAACTAGAGTCTGTCTATAAATGTCCCACGTGAGTAGAGAACAAAGAAGTGTAAGGCATCAGTGGAATGAGGAACCACTGAGTCTCTTCTCTCAGAGGCAGAAATTTAATATAAGGAAACAGACAGCGTGTCCTCTTGTCACTCAGCTGCATCAGCAACTGGCATTTACTGAGGACACTGGGCCAGGCACCCTGCACATATGAACTCATCAAATCACTCCCAGCATTTTCCTGATCCCACAAATAAGGAATGAAAGCCTAGGAGACCTCACTCCTAGCTCAGCATGCCTATGCCTCTCTACCAGAGCCCCTCGTTTCTACTAAACTGCTGTACTCACCCACCTCCCTTCTAAAGCTATTTCACATCTCGCTCAACATTCACTTAACAAACAAGTATTGAGTACCTACCCTGTACAAGGAAGATCTCTGCCTTGAATCACTCAACTGGATTCCCATCTCTTCGAGGATATCATCATCTTCTAATTCCTGTCTCATTCTATGCCTGCTGGGTCCCAGTTAATACATAAGAAGAAATAATTTGGGAAAGGCTCACATTTGCTATCTTCTAGGCAAAAGCACTGTCCAAAATGATGAAAGATAAAAGGTGAGTAACTCATGGTCCCTGACCCCGAGGAGTTCGTCATCTAGTGAAGGACTCAGATAAGTAAGTAACTCTCAAGATGTAATGAAATAATGCTGGACTGAGAACCAAGCAAAATACTGAGGAGGTGCAGAGGAAGAAATGATTAATTCCAAGCAGGAGAAACAGGAAAAGTACACGGACAGAGCATGCAACCATGGCAACAGTGTGAAAAGCATGATATACTTAGAGGACAAAAAATAGTCCAATACATGTGGAATATAGATTAGATAGATGGTTGTGGTTGTTGTTAGGTGCCGTCGAGTCAGTTCCAACTCATGGTGACCCCATGCTCGACAGAAGGAAACACTGCCCAGTCCTGCACATCCTCATAATCGTTGCTATGCTTGAGCCCGTCGTTGCAGCCACTGTGTCAATCCATCTCAGTGAGGGTATTCCTCTCTTTCCTTGACTCTCTACTTCACCAAGGCTGATGTCCTTCTCCAAGGACTGGTCCCTCCTGATAACATCTCCAAAGAACACAAGACAAAGTCTTGCCATCCTGGCTTCTAAGGAGCATTCTGGCTGTACTTCTTCCAAGACAGATTTGTTCATTCTTCTGGCGGTCCACTGCATACTCAATATTCCTCATCAACACCATCATTCAAATCCATCACTTCCTCTATGTAGCCAGGAACAGGATGAAATTAAACCATGAACATCCTCAAGATGGAGTTTAGGCTTTACCAGACAGACATGGGAGAGTCAGCGCACATTCTTAAGAAACAGAATGATGGGATTTAGCCTGTATTTTAACGAGAATTCTGGCTTCAATGTGAAGGATGGGTTGGAAGGAGCAAAGCCAGAAACAGAACAGGATATTGAGGGTCTACTGCAAAAATCCCAGTAGAAGACAGAAGAGAGAAGAAGGACCACGTAAGAGATAAACCAGGGGTTAGAATGGGCCTTCCAAGCACTTAGTAGGATGCTGGATAAGGAAGACAATTTGAGGATAACTCCAAAAGTTTTAAGCTTCTAAGACTGACAAAAAGGCAATGCCCTTAACCCAAACAGGAAGCATGGGAGGAGAAGAGAATGAAATCAGCTGGGGACACACAACTTTAAGGATCCTAAGAGACATCATTATAATACTTCACTTTTCATCTTAAGCTGCCCTTTGAAACCTTCTGTTAAGCTCTTTTACTTCATCATTTCCTCTATTCACTTTAGCTGTTCTATGTTCAAGAGCAAGTTTCAGAGTATCTTCTGACATCCATTTTGGTCTTTTCTCTCTTTCCTGTCTTTTCAATGACCTTTTGCTTTCTTCATGTATGATGTCCCTGATGTCATCTCACAACTCGTCTGCTCTTGGGTCATTAATGTTCAATGCATCAAATCTATTCGTACACAATGGACAAACCTGCAGCAAAAGACCTATTTAAAGTGTTAAAAAGCAAAGATGTAACTTTCAAGACTGAGGTACACCTGACCCAAGCCACTGTATTTTCAAATGCCTCATATGCATGCGAAAGCTGGACAATGAATACAGAAGACGAAAGAAGAACTGATGCCTCCGAATTATGGTGCTGGTGAAGAATACTGAATACGCCATGGACTTCCAGAAGAACGAACAAATCTGTCTTGGAAGAAGTACAGCCAGAGTGCTCCTTCAAGGCGAAGATGGCAAGACCTTCTGTCATGTACTTTGGACATGTTATCAGGAGGGAACAGTCCCTGAAGAAGAACATCATGCTTAGTAAAGTAGAGGGTCAGGGAAAGAGAGGAAGACCACTGTCAAGATGGACTGACACAGTAGCTGCAACAATGGGCTCAAGCAAAGCAACCATTGTGAGGATGGCACAGGACAAAGTAGTGTTTCGTTGTGTTGCACACAGGGTCACTATGAGTCGGGACCAACTTGACGGCACCTAACAACAACAACAGCAAGAGACTTCAGGAGATATGCTCATCTTACAGTTGAGGCTGGAGCTCAGAGATCAGAACTGGAAGCATAACTACCTAAAATCATAAGCAAATTTTTGTTATAGAAAAATGTATCTCCAACATACAGAGAGCTTCTGTCCCTCCTTGAATCCCCACCGTAAGACTCCAAAGAATTTTTTAAATTTATGTCCTGACTGACCCACTTTGAAATTTCTGGGTTTTAATGATCTTGTTTTCCTAACTAAAATAATTATTTTTGATGTACAAGTAATTTCATAACATTTTGAAACCAAAAGTTGGTGCTCCAGCCACTCAGGCTTCTTCCCCACGGGGAAGTACTTGAGTGAATTAAACGTATGTATGTGTCACAGCGCTGAGGTAATAACACTTAGCACTAAAAAAAAAACAACCTTTTTATTTTATGACGTAATGACCACAAGTTCCAACGAGACAGAAGATTCTGTGCAAAAAATATTTCTAACGTTTTCAGATGCAGCTGCAGTCCAGAAGGGGAGTCCCAGTCCAGGCCGTGGAGACATTTTGAAAATGCATAACTTCTCTCATTTCCTTCCCTCCCCGCCTAGCCCCAAGCGATGCAGTCAAATGAGAGGCTGAAGACCCATCTCATCAAGATCAAGGCCACAGCAGGTCACAGCCTTACCCAAGCCAAGTCCCAACCCACTCCGACACTGATGAATGACAAACTTGTAATGCATTTTCTTTGGGCTGAGCAGCAAAGTAATGAGCTGGCAATGCGATGAAGGAGCAGCTGAACAAATTCAACCTGGCATTTTCTATCTCATTCAATCCTGTCTTTCAAGCAAATGACAACCATGTCTAAGTTGATAGATAGCCTCCTTGGTGTAGTGCCAAACTGAAGGTGTGGCATCTTACGCTGCTGATGCAGCCTTGGTGGGTTCATCTCATTGTCCGTGGGGGGCAGCAAGGTTCAATGTTCAAGGAGCGCACCAGCCTTGTGGAGACAGTGCAGCCTTGTGGATAATTAATGGACTCTGGAGCCAGGCAGCCAGGGTTCAAATCCCAGCTCCTCTTATGCCACCTAGGAAATCTCAAGCATGTTAGCTGATCTCTTTATACCTCAATTTCCTCATTGTAAAAGAAGCACACTAATCATGGCGACCTCAGAGGGTGAAAGTACTTCTGCATTTAAAAGCACTTCCATCAGTGCCAGCATACAGAGGGTGCTTAATAACTGTGTTACACATTACACTTCCATCAACACCAGCATACAGAGGGTGCTTAATAACTGTGTCACACATTACACTTCCATTAGCGCCAGCATACAGAGGGTGCCTAATAACTGTGTCACACGTTACACTTCCATCAGGGCCAGCATACAGAGGGTGCCTAATAGCTGTGTCACACCTTACACTTCCATCAGCACCAGCATACAGAGGGTGCCTAATAACTCTGTCACATATACTCTGAGGACCCAGAAACACTCATTAAGGCAAAGGCTTGTCATCGTTTCTCTACACCTTGAAGGTCTGTTTGTGAAGAAACATATAACTGAGCAGGGAAAGCATTCTTTCAAGATAAATTCTGGCTGATGAATTTGCAAACTCCCTCATCAAGCTTCAGATCCCTGGCTCTGTCTGACATGGCCCCTGGGAAGCCCAGCCTCTGCCCTGCCACACACTGGGGTACAAGTGTGAGCACGTGATCATGCTGCTTGGTGCCTGTTTGCTCATCAGGTACAGGGGCTGCTTGGGGTTAAACAAGGCACCGTGAGTGCTGGGCACAGGGTGTGCATTCAACACACAGAGGTGTGGCTAGTGTCGCTGCCACCTTCTCTTTTTAAAACCCAAAATATTAGACAGAATATTTGACAGAGAACAGTAGTAGATTCAAAACAGTAAATCGAATCTGAGATCCAGTATCTAACCCCGGGCTATCTGATAATTCCTATTTGACCAAAAAGGAAAATGAAGGTAGGGAGAAGGGAAATGATGGACCCAGGGCCCCACCTGGAAAGGCTGACTGAAGCTGCAACCTCTAACTCCTGGCCCTGTTGGCCGGCCAGAAAACCAGGGCACGTGGCTACTCCTAGTTCACAAGGCCCGCACAACCTTTGCCAGTTGTTTCCGACTTTCAGACTCAGTACTCTCACGTGAAAAGCCTACTATTTCAATTTGGCTTGAATTCAATAATCATGAAGTCCATTCCCTATGTGCTAGCATATTCCTGATACAGAAACGCCAGACATTGATAAGTTACCCTTTTCAATACATGAGTACCCACAGCAAACCACCTAGATAAACATGTTTTAAAGAAAATTGGTCAAAGGTTAGAGCCAGACACAGCCAGAAATAAGGTTCCCACATCTGTTCCCAACCCAAAAAAGCCAAACCCACTGCTGTTGAGTTGACTCCGACTCATAGTGACCCAGTAGGACAGAGTAGAACTGCCCCATAGGGTTTCCAAAGAGCGTCTGGTGGATCCAAACTGCCGACCTTTTGATTAGCAGCTATGGCTCTTAACCACTAAACCGCCAGGGTTTCCTCTGTTCCCAACGAACTAGAAAAATCCTGCTTTTTATACAGGTTACTCTGCTGCTAAAGCTTTCGATAATACCCACCTAGAGCTTACAGACACGTACATCTTTACACAGGAAGAACTGTGTAACGTCATCAAGCAGGTGCAGTAAGGAAGGTGCTTGCATTTACCAAGCTCCAACGGCTGCAGGCATTGAGCCAAGCAGTTGACATGCGTTATTCCCAATGACCCCTAGCTAACCAGACATTAGCGCCTTAATTGTACAGCTGAAAAACAGGCATAGCTAAGGAAGTAAATTGCCAGAGGTCACATTTCATAAGCAGAAGAGCAGGATGGGAGCCCAGCTCTGCCTGACTCATAGCCTCACGCCCCATGCTCCTGTCTAAGTAAGGTCTTGCTGTCCCCATTCTGCACACGAGGCAACCCAGGCCCAGGCACACTACACATCCTGTCCCAGGCCACTCATCCAAATCCAAAACTACCATAATAGCCCTCAGTTTGAGAACAGCATTGCTGAAACACTCTTCTGGAAGCAGGAAACAAATCAGTATAAACAATAACTACTATTTATTGAGCACATATGACATTTCAGTCTCTTCATCCACGAATGCTGTAATCCATACAACAGCACAGCAAGGGAGCTATAATCCTCACTTTATTGATGAGGAAAGGATGTCAGAGAAAAACAGGGCTTCGAACCAGTTCCTTCTGGTTCAAACCCCACTGATAATTTGCATTTCTAACAAGTTCCCAGGCAATGCTAAGGGACCAACTCTGAGAACCACTAGTAGAGCAGTGGTTCTCAAAATTTATTACACATAAGACTCACTGGAGGACCTTGTTAAAATGTTGATTCTGATTCAGTATATCTGGGGTGGAAAGGCAAACTCTCAGCAGGGGTTCGAACCAGAATGAACCAGCTCAAAGCCCTGGAGAAAAACAAGAGAGTTTGTTTTAACAAGCATTTATTGTGCCCCTCTGTGCTAAGCTGAGATTAAAAAGAAAGAGAGACAGACAGGCTCAATTTTAACTGTCCAGGCTTCACTCCATCTACAGACATGAAAACCAACAGTGAATATGCAACGTGATAAGCACTGTTATATCACCATGGGGGTGGGGAAGGTGTAAGGACAGGTATGGAGGGAGGGCAGCTAGTGCTACAGTTTGCGCAGAGGAGCGCCTGAGGACAAGGCACAAGGAACGTGATCGCAGAGGCTCTGTTCTGCGAACAGCAGCGAAGTCTAGTGGCCAGTCTCAAAGGATAGATTGAAGAGAACACTGCATAGCAGGTTTAGGGACTGCAACTTCATTCCTACAGGCGCCGGACAGCCTTTGATGCTGCCTGTACAGATGCCTGCTGTGGATAAACACTGCTGTGGAAAGACCACTCGACAACCTGGGCAGAGGACAGGCAAGAGAGGGGACACTGGGAGGCAGTGAGAACCCAGAGCAGACGTGGCAGTGCCTGGCCACTCTGCACGGCAGATGCTGGACGAGTCGGCAGAAAAGCCTGACTCCTCCCCACTGCGGAAAAGCACACCCCACCTAGACCCACACCGTCCTGCAGAGAGGAAACCCTGCAAGGAGATGCAGAAGGCCCTCAAGACCAGCCTGTGATGGTCTATTCTGGTTCACCTAAAGCCTGGCAAATTGGTATTTTCCCCTAACTAGTAAATCCGCTAATATACTCCGGATTTTGACACACCAACAGTTGTCGTCACCTCATTGTTTCACATGTTCGGTTTCTTTACCAAGAGCACGTTATGAACAGGTACTTATTAGGTTGTACTACGCAGCATTTATCTCCGCAGCAGAGAACTAAAAGGAAGTCAAATGCCTGCCTTCATTTCTGCTGGGTTTTTGTTCAGCCCTTCTGTCTATTTCTGAACAAACAAAAGGAACTGTATAAATTGCAATGGAAACAAATTATACCCCTTTATTGAACAACTGCCACCAGGACTCTTTATAATGTAATACTTCATATTATCCCTCCTCCCCACCCAGGTGAAAAATGAAACATGTGAAATCCAAACTCACTAGGAAACCACATATACCACCTGAAAAAAACACAAGGGGAAAAAGCATGTGATGAACAGAAAACAGGAAGCAAAAAAATAATATTAACTAAAAACATAAAAAGTATGGTCCAAGATCATACCACAGTTCTTTCTGCTGGGCTATATGGAACCAAGGGGCAAAATACTCAAACGTGAAGCCCGTGTGCCCTTCACAATGGGAATCAGATATGCTATCGGGGGCTTTAAACCCAAACCCCACATACCTGAGTCACTCGGTCCATGTTATCCATATCCACTGCCGTTGAGTCGATTCCGACTCACAGCAACCCTATAGGACAGAGTAGAACTGCCCCACAGGGTTTCCAAGGAGCGGTTAGTGGATTCAAATCACCAAGCTCTCAACCACTGCACCACCAGGGCTCCAGTTCATGCTACAGGAGACTTTAATTATTATACAGGTAGTCCCCGACTTACAACGGGCTTCTGTTCCAATGACTCCGGCGTTAATTCAGTTCTGACCTATGTTGAATACCTCTTTATTTATTTCAGCGTTCACAGCCTGCTATACGGCAGTGTTTTGAACAGTGGATCACAACATCGAACATCCGCGAGTGAACATCTGAGAATGATAACAGCAGCAAATTACACGCTGCAACACTGTATGTACTACATATTGCTAACAATAAGAAGTAAAAAAAAAAGACAGTCATAAGTGCGGTTCATCGTAACTTGAATGTCGTAAGTTGGGGAATATGTGTAGTCGTGTTAATTCACCTGTAACTTCTGATACCAAAATCTAGTAAAATAATGCATTTTTATTTGCCATACTACTTCACCAGTTACTTAGACTCAGGAGGTGTGAAGAGCATACACTGAGATAGCCAGGATTGTAAAATATGGCCAGAACAGTACATCAGAAGTCACAAACAGCCTAGCGCTTCTGTAAGCGGAAGGTGCAGGGCGGAGGGTGGAGAAGGGCATGTCCGCACCTGCATGGCCCTGTCCCTAGCAGTGACAGCGCTGCCCCTTGCGTCTGGACCCCCTAAGAGTCAACAGCTCTGCCTACACACGTAGAATCACAGCCTCAGACCTCAGGTCAGCCCCAGTACCTTCTTTCCAATAAAGTACTTCACCAAACCTATAACTAAATGAGAACTGACTTGTACGGTTTTCCACGATTTTCCCATGTATAAATCTATAAACCACAAGGAATCCCACTCGGCCAGAGGTCTTGCGTTTGACTTGGGAAATGCTGCCACCCAGAAAAGCAGGGCCACAGAAGGCAGCCGAACTCCTGAGGTGGTGGGACTGTGATGCACTTACTTCCAATCAAAGAAGGGACGATGAGGCAGGCTGGGGGGAAGCTGGTTCTCAGGAGCAGGCAACAAGCCAGAAAAGACCTCAAGCAAAATACTCCACAATAATTTCTACTTCTCAAAGCTCAGGCTGTGGTCCAGACCCCTGGGATGGGCCTCCAAAGGTCCTCATGAAGCACAGACCCCGGGTCCTGGGCCAGAGATTCTGACTCAACTGGTCTGGAGTAGACCCTGGAACCAGCACCATAAATTCTGAGTTGACTTTTGGGTTTAGCAAGATTTTCTTTCGAAATATAAGTATATCCCCTGAGGGCTAAGTCTTACTTGAGCAATGGGACCAAACCCACATAAAAGTCACTCACACCTGGGGGAGGAAGAGGGAAGGGAGGACAACTCACAGGTGTGTGAAAAGTGTTATGGGCCCGACGCACTGTAGGCCCAGCCACCTTCAATCCTTAGACCCCCTGGGAGTTCTCTACTGGGCCCATTTTACAGATGGGGAAAATAAGGTGGGAAGAAATGAAACGGCTTTCCCTAGTTGGCCAGTGAGTCAAGTATCTGCTGAGCACCTGGCACACACTGATGCAGGCAACAGAGACTGAGTGATGAGCAGAACAGACAGACCCTGCCCTCCAGGAGCTTGTGTTCTGTGTAGAGACAGACGGTCAGTAACAAGGCAAACGCCACTGGGCAGAGAGCAAAGTGGCCCTAGAGCCCAGGACTACAGGACACAGATGAGGCAGACACACGAAGATGGAAGAGAAAGGCTGTAGAAGCAGAAGGAACGGTGCATAGTCCCGCAGGAGGGGACGGAAGCCAGCTCATTTTCCTGGAAAGATGGAAATGAGGCCAAATACACCGGAGGTGAATGAAGAGTGGCAGACTGAGGGAGATTTGTTCACAGAACTAAGGGGGATCAGGCGGGGCCTGGTAGGCTTTAAGTCATCTCGATCTCATTCCCGTGTATTTTATCGGGAAGGGGAGCCCACTGGTGAGCAACAAGCAGAGCAGAGATTTGCTGCGATGCTGTACAGAGGATGGGCTCCGGGCAGGGACAGCAGGGTAGATGGGTGGACAGCGCAGCTAAGACATCACAGTGGTTTGGGCTGCGCTTGGAACCAGGATGTGGAGAGAAGGGGTTAGATTTGGGGTCTGTGGTCGTATGCCATCGAGTAGATTCCAACTCGTGGTGACCTCACGTGACAGAGTAAAACTACCCCAATGGGTGTTCTAGGCTGTGATCTTTACGGGAGCAGATCGCCAGGTCTTTTTTCCTGTGAGGTTGCTAGGTGGGTTTGAACCACCAACCTCACCAACCTTTCTGTTAGCAACTGAGCACTTAACAGTTGCACGACCAGGGCACCTTTATTTGGGATACAGTTAAGAGGTAAAACCACTGGGCCTTACTAGATGTGGGGTCTGATGGTGGAAAAGGAGTCAAGGACGACATCAAGGCTTCTGGCTGAGCAGCTGGGTGGGCAGTGGTGCCGTCCCTCATGGGGAGTCAGGGGTGAGCAGACAGACAAGACAGACATTCAGGCCTAGGCTCTGCCGTCACTGCATGGGGTGTCAGGGGCGAGCAGACAGACAGTCACCCAGGCCTGGGCTCTGCCATCACTCATGGGGAGTCAGAGGTGAGCAGACAGACCGACATTCAGGCCTGGGCTCTGCTGTCATTAATGGGGAGTCAGGGGCAAGCAGACATCCATCACTCGTATGGAGTCAGGATTGAGCAGACAGACAGACACTCAGGCCTAGGCTCTGCCGTCACTGCATGGGGAGTCAGGGGCGAGCAGACAGACAGTCACCCAGGCCTGGGCTCTGCCATCACTCGTGGGGAGTCAGAGGTAAGCAGACAGACCGACATTCAGGCCTGGGCTCTGCTGTCATTAATGGGGAGTCGGGGCGAGCAGACATCCATCACTCGTATGGAGTCAGGATTGAGCAGACAGACATACATTCAGGCCTGGGCTCTGCCGTAACTCGTGGGGATCAGGGGCGACCAGACATTCAGGCCTGGGTTCTGCACAAGGAATAAAGATGGGCCATCCTGCAGGCATCCTTCTGAAGCCTCGGGGCCCTAAACCAGGAGAAAGTGCAGGTAGAGAAGTGGACGCCAGCAATGAATGGCCCCTCAATGTGGATGCTCAGGTAACCAGGAACACAGATGGGGGGGTGGTGCTGCAGCGAAGAACAAGCTACCAACTGAAATCATCAGTGACCACCACAAAAGGACAAGGAAGGGCGGCAGACCCTGCTGACACGGCCTCAATGAAGAGCTGGGGTTTCTTGGAGGACTATTTGAAACTAGCAGTGGAGAACAACTTCCACCCACCTCCAGGCCCTGAGGGGCTGGGGGTATGGGAGGAAACACCCAGGCCCTGAGGGGTGAGGGGAGGGTACGGGAGGAAACACCCAGGCCCTGAGGGGCGGGGAGGGGTATTGGAGGAAACACCCAGGCCCTGAGGGGTGGGGAGTACTGGAGGAAACACCCAGGCCCTGAGGGGTGGGCGGGTGGGGGGAGGGTACGGGTGGAAACACCCAGGCCCTGTCGGGGGGTACTAGAGGAAACACCCAGGCCCTGAGGGGTGGGGGGGGTACGGGTGGAAACACCCAGGCCCTGAGGGGCAGGGTAGGGGGGTACTGGAGGAAACACCCAGGCCCTGAGGGGCCTGGGAGGGGGGGTACGGAAGGAAACCTGGCCACACGGCAAGGACAGCGGGGCAGCAGCAACATCACGACAGCACGTTCTGCCTCTGACTCTCAGCTGAGGCACTGCCGGCACATGGTGGACAGAGCTTTAGTGTGCGGGACTTCATCACACCACATCACCTTCCTGTCCCCTCTCACCAAATGTCAGCGACACCCCCAGTCATGGTTACACCAAAAACACACCCGCCGTGTCCAAACCCCCATGGGGAAGAGTCGCTCACTCAAATATCCAGACAAAAAAAGACTGAGATCAAATGGGGGCTTGCTGAGGTCACAGTGGAAGGGCCACGAGGACACGAGGGCAGAAAGTGGCCAATCAGGAGATCCACAGGCTGACAAATGAGCGTGACAAGACGCACAGATGTGTAACTCACGATAGGTTGTCCTGGGAGACCCTGTCGACCCATGGGAAGCTGACCACAGCCCCTGGGACTGGGAGTGTTACCAAAGCAAAAGTTGTCAGTGATAATCCGAGCATATGACCCAAGCATCCCCAACTCCAAAGTCAATACTCAGAGATAAAAGGTATGAAGGTAACAAGTATAAATTTGGCATTCCGCCCAAGGAGCCTGTAAAGCTGAAAACACCTGCAGTACCTGGCCTGGGGAGGCTTAGGGATTAGCATGGAAGGCAGCAAACATTGGCTCTGGAAGTTTCCCCAGTCGAAAATAATCCAAAGCCGTTTCTCCAGTTCATCCCAAGACCCCTCCAAAACATGCTCATCCTTCCCCCCTTCCCCAAGGTGACAGGAACTGGATCACATAGCTCCCACCACTGAAAGTCTCCCTCAGCACCCACCTGCAGGGTGGACCCAGGCTCTTCAGTCTACATGAGGACTGTCACTGCCAGCCCTGCCTCTGTCCCAGCACTGACCCTGCTGTTTGCAGACATCTAGTCCTACGGAGCATCTGCCATGACCAAAAGCACCAGGAATTTCACACCCCTGTCTCTGCTCACGCTTCCCTTCCGGAACATTCAACATCTCATGTCCCTGTTCACACTTCAGTTCCGGAACTTTCACACCCATGTCTCTGCTCACACTTCCCTGCCAGACATTCGACATTCCAGGTCTCTGCTCACACTTCGCTTCTGGAACATTCACACCTGTCTCTGTTCATGCTTTCCTTCCGTAACATTCACATCTGTATCTCTGCTTACACTTTCCTTTCGGAACATTCACTCCCATGTCTCTGCTCACACTTCATTTCTGGAACATTTGCACCTGTGTCTCTGTTCACACATCCCTTCTAGAACATTCACACCCATGTCTCTGCTCACACTTCATTTCTGGAACACTGACACCTGTGTCTCTGCTCAGACTTCCCTTCTAGAATATTCACACCCATGTCTCTGCTCACACTTCCCTTCACACCCATGTCTCTGCTCACACTTCACTTCTGGAACATTCACACCAGTGTCTGCTCACACTTCTCTTCTGGAACATTGACACCTGTGTCTCTGCTCACACTTCACTTCTAGAACATTCACACCCACACCTCTGCTCACGCTTCACTTCTAGAACATTCACATCCATGTCTCTCCTCACACTTCCCTTCTAGAACATTCACACCCGTGTCTCTGCTCACGCTTCACTTCTGGAACGTTCACACCTGTGTCTCTGTTCACACTTCACTTCTAGAACATTCACACTCATGTCTCTGCTCACACTTCACTTCTAGAACATTCACACCCATGTCTCTGCTCACGCTTCACTTCTGGAACATTCACAACTATGGCTCTGCTCACACTTCTGGTATGTTATAGATTGAACCATGTCCCCCAAAAAATGTGTGTTAACTTGGCTAGGCCATGATTCTCAGTATTGTGTGGTTGTCCTCCATTTTGTGATATAATTACCTATGTGTTGTAAATCCTAATCTCTATGATGTTAATGAGGCAGGATTAGAGGCAGTTATGTTAACAAGGCAGGACTGAATCTATAGGATTAGGTTGTATCTTGAGTGAATCTCTTTTGAGATATGAAAGAGAGAAGCGAGCAGAGAGACATGGGGACCTCATACCACCGAGAAAGAAGTGCTGGGAGGGGAGCTTGTCCTTTGGACCCGGGATTCCTGCGCTAAGAACCTCCTAGACCAGGGGGAGATTGATGACAAAGACCTTCCCCCAGAACCAACAGAGAGAAAAAGGCTCTTCAAGGAATTAACGCCCTGAATTCAGATATCTAGCCTCCTAGACTGACAGATTAAATTTCTGTTTGTTAAAGCCATCCACCTGTGGTATTTCTGTCACAGCAGCACTAGATAACTAAGACACAGAACATTCACATGCGTGTCTCTGCTCATGCTTCCCTTCCACTGGAATGACTCCTCTCCGTCCAAGCTCATCTGGGCATCATCCTGCCCACTCTTCACGTCCAGCAAAAGGCCACGTCTTGTACCGCTTGTGTTCAGCATAGTGCTCAACCATGAGAGATGAGCAGTAAATATTTATAGAAAGGAAATAGAGAGACCTTCTGCTATGCTCACGTTCGCCCTCCTCGTCTCTTAAGCCGTATAGCATTCCCAGGACCCTCAAAGTGCATCCTTTCTGAGCCCTGAGGCTCTATTATAAGTGCACTCACAACTTAGAATCCTATTTCATATGCAAAAACAAAATGCTAAAAGAACTGGTCATTTTATTGTTTTTCTTGTTCTTTCCACAATAAAAGTCACTCTCATTCACAAAGCATTGCATAACCTCAGATCAATAGTTTTCAATCCAACAACAAATGAAAAAAAAAATCAACAAGAACAAGAAAAAAAAAAAAAAAAGAACTCTCATCTAGTCCACCTAAGCCTACAAGTATGAGCTTGCCAAAGAGAAAACAAAAGGTTGTATTAAAAAAAAAAAAAAAAGGTGAAATATCAAATACGCTGAAGAGAGAAGTAAAAACAAGAATGCTTTTTCTCGATAAAGATTTACTTCCCGCTTCCCGAAGTTGGACTTGAGGTTCACACCAGAGATGAAAACGCTCACCCTGCAATTTGGGCGGACTGTTGGGTGGCGCTATCTGTTGAGCTGAGTGGCAGCTATGGTTCCCAGAGCACCCTTCCCCGCAGAGCTCTGAGTTAGCAAGCTGCCAGCACTCCGGGGCCAGCATGGTGACACAATGCTGCTGCAGCCCTTGTACATGGTCCAAGCTGGGCAGCATCACACCCATGGTGCCTCTAGCTCCTGCCAGGTTTCCTGCTTCAGCTTCTCCAACTCCTGGGCCAGGTGCGCCTTTAACTCAGTAAAAAAAAAAAAAGGTCCCCTGCAGGAACCCCACCATCACTGCTGGAGGCTGGAAGGAAAGGAGAAATCACACGGGCTCTAGCCAGTCCTCCTGGCTTCCAGCTCAGCCTTGCAGGTTCCGGCTTCTCCTGGCTTCCCCACTTCACATCCACCTTTCCTTCCTGACTGCCCACCCAACTGCCCACCTGAGGACTTCAGGGTCCAGCACCAAACACTGACACGACAGCTTCGGATAGCCAGTGTAACGTGCTCCCACAACTGCATAAGGTCAAATCCCTGCAACTGTGTGTGTGAGTGTGTGTGTGCACGCACAGACCTTTAACCATGACTGATAAAGCAATTTTTACAGCTTTTTCATCATTTTCAAAGTAATACATCTTCCTTTTCTATAAACAAACTCCTTCCTGCATCAAAGGCTGCTTTGGAACTATTTCCAACTTCAATGGGTGTTTTTTTTCTTCTTAGAAATGCCAGTGTATAGCATCACCCCACCACCAGAGGGCAGCAGCACTGCGCAATTCTGCCATCAAGAACTCCCCATCACAACCCACAGCTGCAGGGCAGCATTCCCTCATTTGGCAGCTAACCAATAACAACATCTCCATCCAGAGGCGGCACTGCAAGAGGCTCCTCCACGTGAGGGCCTGGGAGCCAGGGAGCCAGCTTGCTCCACCACTCATAGCTGTGAAGCTCGGGCAGGCCACATAGCCACACTCTGCAATGCAACAAAGTGGAGCTGGAGCCTTCCTCGGCTTACACATTCCACAGTCCTGTGAACACAGGCCTAGAGTGCCAAGGCACAGAGGACAGAGGGGACAGAGGACACCAGGACTCGAATCATCACCCCTGAGACCTTGTGGGGTAGTGTCAGAAAAGTCAACCCAAACCGAATCAGCCGAAAAGAGAATGTGCTGGCTCGGGTAATCCAACAACCCGAGACCGAGCCAGGCAAAGGCCCAGGGTGCACTTCTTGCACCCCGGTTCGTGGGCAGTGTCCTCAGCTCTGGCTCCATTCCTGGACTCTTCTGCCCCCAGGACACCGGCTGGCTGTCAGCGGCTCCTGGGGCCTCCTGCTTCCATTTGGATGCCATGGAGAAGAGCAAATGCCTTCTCTTCCCAGAGCTCAGACACAGATGCCATGTCTGCCTTGTTGGCCCTGACTGCCCTGACTTTTGTAGGGTCAATTTATCAGGAGAAGAAGTATAGGATTGGTCATAAAGAGTGGCTGATCCCTCAAAGACCTAAATATAAAATCTAAAATGATAAAGATCATGGAAGAAAAAATAGAGACAACGCTAGGGGCTCCATTACATGGCATAAATAGTATATAAACCATAACTAACAATGCACAAACACCAGACGAGAAACTAGATAACTGGCAACTCCTAAAAACCAAATACTCGTGCTCATCAAAAACTTCACCAAAAGAGTAAAAAGAGAACCTACAAACTGGGAAAAATTTTGTCTACGGCATATCTGATAAGGGTCTAATCTCTAAAATCTACAAGACACTGCAACACCTCGATATCAAAAAGACAAACAATCCAATTAAAAACTGGGCAAAGCATATGAACAGACACTTCACCAAAGAAGACACTCAGGCAGCTAACAAACGCATGAGGAAACGCTCATCATTAGCCATCAGAGGAATGCAGATCAAAACTACAATGAGACACCATCTCACCCCAACATTACTGGCACTAACCCAAAAAACACAAAATAACAAATGGTGGAGAGGCTGTGGCGAGACTGGAACACTTATGCGCTGCTGCTGGGAATGTAAAATGGTACAACCACTTTGGAAACCAATATGGTGCTTCCTTAAAAAGCTAGAAATAGAAATATCATACTATCCAGCAATCCTACTCCTAGGAGAAATAAGACCCATTACACGAATAGGCACATGCATATCCATGTTCACTGAAGCACTATCCACGATAACAGAAACATGGAAACAACCTAGATGCCCAACAGATGAATGAATAAACGAACTGTGGTACACGCAAACAATGGAATACTACCCACGGATAGAGAACAAGGGTGAATCTGCAAAGCATCTCACAACATGGATGAATCTGGAGGGCATGATGCTGAGTGAAAAAAGTCAGTCACAAAGGATAAATATTGTATGAGACCACTATTACAAGAACTGAAGAAAAGCTTTACACAGAGGGAAAAAAAGCATTTTTTGATGGTTACAAGGGTGGTGAGGGAGGAGGAGGGGAAATCACTAACTAGACAGTAGACAAGTGTCAACTTCAGTGAAGGGAAAGACAACACACAATACAGGGGAAGTCAGCACAACTGGACCAAAGGAAAAGCAAAGAAGTTTCCTAGACACAACCAAAAACTTTGAGGGACCCAGTAGCTGGGGCTGCAGCTGGGATCTCGGGTCAATTGGCATAACATAGTTTGTAAAGAAAATGTTCTACATCCCACTTTGATGAGCAGCGTCTGGGGTCTTAAAAGCTTTCGAGCTGCCATCTAAGATACATCTATTGGTCCCATCCCACCCGGAGCAAAGAGCAATGAAGAAAACCAAAGACACAAGAAAAATACTAGCCCAGGGGACTAAAGGACCAAATGAACCAGAGACTCCAACAGCCTGAGACCAGAAGAACTAGATGGTGCCCGGCTACCACCAATGATCGCCCTGACAGATAACACAACAGAGAGTCCCAGACAGAGCAGGAGAAAAATGTAGAACAGAATTGAAACTCACATACAAAGATCGTTCTTAATGGCCTGACAGAGACTGGAGGAACCCCTGAAACTATGGCCCCCAGACACTCTGTTAACCTGGAACTGAAAGCATTCCTGAAGCCCACTTTTCAGACAAAGGTTAGCAGGACTATAAAACAAAAAATAATACACACGAGGAACTTGCTTCTTAGTTGAATCAAGTACACGAGACCAAATGGGCAGCTCCCGTCCAGGCGCAGGATGAGAAGGCAGGAAGGGACTGGAAGAAGGGGCACAGGGGCCCGGGGTGAAAACAGAGAGGGTGCTTCCACATTGTGGGGGCTGCAACCAATGGCACAAAACAATATGTGTATAAACTTTTGAATGAGAAATTAACTCGAGCTGTAAACTTTCACCTAAAGCTAGCTAGCTGAATGAATGGAAAAAAGAGTGGGTGATCCCTAACTGCCTTCCAGAAGAAAAGCCAGGATCCTATTAGGAAGACAAAAGAGGATGGGCACAAATACCCACCATGGAACTGCAGGGCTAGAAAAGCCCGTCAGGTAAAAGGCGGGGTGAGTGCTCGCCTGAAAGCAAGCGCAGGTGTTCCAAAGTGGAACCAGAAACAAAACGCAGCCAATGTGGGTCAAATAAGCTTAACATTATCTTTTAAATTTACACATGTCAACCTGAAGCTAAGCTTCTGTAACTTAAAATTCATCTCTCGATATTCCAGGAATAGTTTGAAATTTCAAATTAGGCTAAGGAAATCCATTGTCATTGTTGTTGGATGCCATCAAGTCTATTCCGACTCACAGAGACCCCACGTGTTACAGAGTAGAACTGCCCCATCAGGTTTTCTTGGCTGTAATCTTTATGGGGGAGCGCTGGTGGCCCAGTGGTTAAGAGCTATGGCTGCTAACCAAAGATCAGCAGTTCAAATCCACCGAACGCTCCTTGAAAACCTTATGGGGCAGTTCTACTCTATCCTACAGGGTCGCTATGAGTTGCAATTGACTCGATGGGAATGGATTTGGTTTGGTTTCTTTTTTTTTTTTTAATCTTTACAGGAGCAGATGGCCAGGTCTTCCTCCTCTGGTGCCACTGGGTAGGTTCGAACTACCAATCTTTCGGTTAGCAGCTGAGCGTTTAACCACTGTACCACCGGAGCTATCATAATGTGTTTAAAACAGATTTTCCTGAGACCGAGCTTTAGCTCAGAACCTCGAAGCACTGTTGGAAGATGTCTTACCTCCCTGGAGCCTGCTGAGCTCCATCTAGGTGCTAAGGCACAGAACATATTTTCTATCTGGTGTGTATAAATAGGGCAAAGAGCTGGGTGCTACACTCGTTTTGCCCTGAATAACTGGATGGCTTTGGGCACACCACTTCGTTTGTGTCTCAGAGCATCAGGGGCCTTGCCAGCAAAATGGCCACAGCACCACCTGCCCTGAGAGATCCCACAAAGGGCGGCAGAAACAATTAGACTTAGAAGACCTTAAAAGAGTTTCACCTAAAAAGGATGCAGTTGATAAACAAGCCCATGACACAGGAGAAAAATTCACTCTTACAGTCTACCAAGAAAACACAAATTAAAACAATAAGGCAACACTCTATACATTCTGAATTAGCAGCACTAGGGCTGCTGGTGGTATAGTTAGAGCCACCCTTTCAGAAGGCAATTGGGCAGTATGTTTCAGCAGCAATAACACGGTGCCAAACGGCTGACCTGGTAAGCCCTCTCCTGTTACAGAGCCAAAGATCTCAAGATGTTCACCACAGTGTTATCAACAATAGCAAAAACAAACCAAAGAAAAAGAGCTATTCTTAAGGAATTCGGCAGTATATGACTGCCAGTATGTGCCCCTAGCTAGCTAACGGGTACGAGGTTTGAGTGCTTTTCCTGTGGTGATAAGAATGTTCTAAAATTGACTGTGGCAATAGCTACCTTTACCTGTGAGTGTACACAGCCCACCGAACGTACACTTTACATGGGCGAGTGATACAGTATGTGAATTATTTTTTAATAAAGATACTTTAAGAGAAGAAAAATGTTAATTATTAATGCATTCAATGATGTGTGAATGCCAGTATGTGCCCCTAGGTGCCAGGCATAGGAAAATAACCAGTTTGACAGGGACCTGGCCCTCCTAACGCTTACAACCTAGTGGGGATTTTGTCAATTAAGTAAGCGAGCAAAATGGAGTGGAAGAAAGCACTCTGGTAGAAAAGTACCAACTCCAGTATTGAATAACACACTGACCCTGCATCTTCTTCAGTGGCAAATAATATTCCACAGTATGGCTACGCCACATTTCTTTATCCATTCACCAGTCAGTGCATATTTCTGGTTTCCACTTTTGACTATTACCCACGAGGCTGCTGTGAACACTCACATGCTAGCTTTTGTGTGGACACGTTTTCAATTCTCTGAGTATACACATACCTAGTAGAACTTCTGGGTTATATTGTACAACTTTCTGTTTTGTTCTAGTATGATTATCTACCTTGCTTCCTAAAATCCCAGGCATCAAACTCACACCCCACTACTGCATTTACCATTCCCTAAATAAACCGCGAGGAGCCCTGGTGGCGCAGTTGTTACGTACTCAGCCACTAACCAAACAGTTGGTGGTTCGAAGCCACCAGCAGCTCTGTGGGAGAAAGATGTGGCAGTCTGCCTCCATAAAGATTACAGCCTTGGAAACCCTAGGGGGCAGTTCTACTCTGCCCTGTATAGTCGCTATGAGTCGGAATCCACTCAGCAGCCATGGGTTTGGTTTTGGTGAGTAAACCACAAGAAGCCTTGCTGGTGCAGTGGTTAAGCACTCAGCTGCTCACTGAAAAGTTAGCGGCTCAAACCCACCATAGGCTCACTGAGTCGAAATCGACTCGACAGCAATGTTTTCGTTTCGGTTTTTGGCGGTAAACCATGGTAAGGAATTTATGGTAGATTCATAGTGCAATGACAGGCTACAGAGGTTGTAAGCAGTAGTGCACTATCATCTGATATATGTTTTTAACCCATCGCAAGCTGCTTGGTAAAGAATCAACTCCAGAGGAGACAAGGCTGAAAGCAAGAAGATCAATTAGGAAGGTCCACAGCAGTCCATGAAAGACACATGTTGCCTGAATTAAGGCATTCGCAAGGGAGAGGGGGCGAGTTAGCCAGATTCAATACACATTTTAGAGTTACTGCTGACAGTTTGAATGAGTATGAGGGAAGGAGCAATCAAAGACAAGTCCCAGGATTTCATCCTGAACAGTTAGGTGATAATGGTGAGAAACACCTTTGGGGAAAGATGAAATAATTCTTCTATTTTGGACAAGTTAAGCCCGAGTTAGACAGCTGATGGGATCTGAAGTTTGGAGCGAGACCAGAACTGGAGATACTAATTTGACAGAATCAGCACATAGATGGTATTTCAAGGCAGAGGACTGAGCGAAATTACCTAGGGAGTGAGAAGAGACGGCCAAGAGGACTCAGAGCGAAGCCGTCAAGTGTTCCACCACCTTGAAATCAGAAAAGGAAGAAGACCCAGTCATGGAGACCAGGAAGGAACACCAGTAGATATCAGGGCAGGCCAGGAAAGGAAAAAGGCTTTCAGGAGGAATTGCTGGAATGTGCTGGACATGGAAGAAAGCAAGAAGATGAGGCGAGAGAAAGGGCTACAGATCTGAAATCTGGCAACCTGGGCAGGTGAGGAGGTGTGCGCCCAGTGACCTGGGTTGAGGAGAGTACGGGAGGGGAGGAAAAGGACCCAGCAACTGTCTCAGTCATCTAGTGCTGCTGTAACAGAAACACCACAAGTGGATGGCTTTAGCAAAGAGAAGTTCATTCTCTCACAGTCCAGTAGGCTAGAAGTCCAAATTCAGGGCACCAGTTACGGGGGAAGGCTTTCTCTCTCTGTCAGCTCGGGAGGCAGGTCCTTGTCATCAGTGTTCCCTTGGTCTGGGAGCATTTCAGCGCAGGAGCCTCAGGTCCAAAGGACGAGCTCTGCTCCCAGCACTGCTTTCTTGGTGGTATGGGGTCCTCCTGTCTCTCTGCTCACTTCTCTCTTTTATATTTCAAAGAGAGTAGCTTAAGACACTATCTAATCTTGTAGATCTCATCAACATAACTGCCGCTAATCCATCTTATTACATCACAGTGATAGGATTTACAACACATAGTGAAATCACATCGGATGATAAAATGGCAGACAATCACACAATGCTGGGAATCGTGACTTAGCCAAGCTGACGGATGTTTTGGGGGGGCACAATTCAACCCATGATAGCAATGTTTACAGACAACTCTTGACAGGGGTTTTGCTTCAAAGGGGTTTGGTTTGGTTCCTGACTGTAGTCATAGCAGCACATTCACCCATGTATGGGAGTAATCCAGTAGAGGGGGAGAACCTGAAGAAGAGGGAGCCGGGAAAAGCGAGGCAGCAGGAGAGCAGAAGCGAGGGAATGTGGAAACAACCAAAATGTCTGTCAACAAAGAAAAGGATAAACAAAATGTGGTACCTCCATACAATGGAATATCACTCCGCCATAGAGAGAAACAAAATTCTGATACATGTTATGGCACGCATGAACCTTGACAACATGATGCCGAATGAAAGCAGTCAGACACAAAAGGACAAATACTGTTTAATCCCATATAGACGAAATGTTTAGAGTAGGCAAACGCATAGAGACCAAAGTTTATTACTAGGTCCGGGGGCTGGGGTAAGGAAGGGCGTGAGTTATTGCTAAAAGGGCGCTCACTTCTGTTGGGGGCGATGTAAAACTTTAGGAAATGGACAGTAGTGATACTAGCACAACATGGTAAGTGTAATTGGCAAACTTTTAGTCGTACATATTTGTCTTAGTGCAGCTACAACAGAAAAACCACAAATGGATGGCTTTAACAAAGAGAAATTTATTCTCTCACAGTCTAGGAGACTAGAAGTCCAAATTCAGGGCACCAGCTCCAGGGAAAGGTTTTCTGTCTCTGTCGGCTCTGGGGGAAGGTTCTTGTCATCAATCTTCCCCTGGTCTACGAGCTCCTCAGCACAGGGACCCAAGGTCCAAAGGACTCGCTTTGCTCCTGGCACTACTCTCTTGGTGGTACGAAGTTCCCATGTCTCTCTGCTGGCATCTCTATTTTATATCTCCACAGAGATTGATTTAGGACACAACCTAATCTTGTAGATTGAGTCCTGCCTCATTAACATAACTGCCGCTAATCCCACTTCATTAATATCATAGAGGTAGAATTTACAACACATAGGAAACTCAAATCAGATGACAAAATGGTGGACAATCACAAAACTGGAAATCATGGCCTAGCCAAGATGACACATATTTTGGGGGGACACAATTCAATCCATGACAATATTTTACCACAATGAAATTTTAAAAAATAAAAATAGAGTAACATTTTTGGAAGCAACAAACTTTGCCTTCCTTCAAAATAATGGTAGAAAATATGTCTTGTCTCCTGGAGTCACAGGTTCTGCAGCCTCTCCACCTCTGTGCAAGTCAACTTTTTTTTTATTGTGCTTTAAATGAAAGTTCGCAACTCATGTCAGTCTCTCATACAAAAGCTTACACCCCGCTATACACTCCTACTCGCTTTCCCCCCAATGAGAAACCACATTCCCTCTCTCCACTCTATTCTCGCGTCCATTCGGCCAGGTTCTGACCCCCTTTGCCCTCTCATCTCCCCCCAGACAAGAGCTGCCCACATAGTCTCATGTGTCTACTTGATCAAAGAAGCTCACTCCTCGCCAGTATCATTTTCTATACCATAGTCCAGTCCAATCCCTGTCTCAAGAGTTAGCTTTGGGACTGCTTCCTGTCTTGGGCTAACAGAAGGTCTGGGGACCAAGACCCCTGGGGTCTTTCCAGTCTCAATCAGACCATTAAGTCTGGTCTTTTTATGAGAATTTGAGGTCTGCATCCCACTGCTCTCCTGCTCCCTCAGGGGTTCTCTGTTGTGTTCCCTGTCAGAGCAGTCATTGGTTGTAGCCAGGCACTATCTAGTTCTTCTGGTCTCAGGATGATGTAGTCTCTGGTTTATGTGGCCCTTTCTGTCTCTTGGGCTCATAAATACCTTGTGTCTTTGGTGTTCTTCATTCTCCTTTGCTCCAGGTGGGTTAAGACCAATTGACGCATCTTAGATGGCTGCTTGCTAGCATTTAAGACCCCAGGTGCCACTCTCCAAAGTGGGATACACAATGTTAATAGATTTTATTATGCCAATCGACTTAGATGTCCCCTGAAACCATGGTCCCCAAACCCCCGCCCCTGCAGTGCTGCCCTTCCAAGTGTTCAGTTTATTCAGGGAACTTCTTTGCTTTTGGTTTAGTCCAGTTGTGCTGACCTCTCCTGCATTGTGTGTTGTCTTTCCCTTCACCTAAAATAGTTCTTGTCTACTATCTAATTAGTGAATACCCCTCTCCCTCCCACCCTCCCCACTCTCATAACCATCAAAGAATATTTTCTTTTCTCTTTGAACTATTTTTCTACTTCTTATAATAGTGGTCTCATACAATATTTGTCCTTTTGCAACTGACTAATTTCACTCAGGGTAATGCCTTCCAGATTCCTCCATGTTGTAAAATGTTTCACGGATTCATTATTGTAATTTATCAATGCATAGTATTCCATTGTGTGAATATACCATAATTTATTTATCCTTTCATCCGCTGATGGGCACCTTGGTTGCTTCCATCTTTTTGCTATTGTAAACAGCAAGCTGACTTTTAATGCAAACAGTTCACGACAAGAGCAACCTGAAAGGTCCAATCATCAATTAACTGTGGCATGCAAATCCTATTAGCGTAACAGGAGGGCAGCTGACATTTAAACATTCTCCTGACTGGCCTGTGCACTATGACAGCAACAGCCACAGAGCCATGTACAGACATCAAAGGGAAGTTTTCTAGTCACTCAGCAAATATTTATTCAACACCTACTTGTGTCAGGCCCTGTCCTCGATGCTGGGGTGCCAAGGTAGATAGGGTTAGCCCTCATCCTAGTGGGGGAAGACTTTAAGAATTAATAAACAACTACATCATCCTGAGACCAGAAGAACTAGATGGTGCCCAGCTACAACCGATGACTGCCGTGACAGGGAACACAACAGAGAACCCCTGAGGGAGCAGGAGAGCAGTGGGATGCAGACCCCAAATTCTCATAAAAAGACCAGACTTAATGGTCTGACTGAGACTAGAAGGACCCCGGGGTCATGGTCCCCAGACCTTCTGTTGGCCCAGGACAGGAACCATTCCCGAAGCCAACTCTTCAGACAGGGATTGGACTAGACTATAGGACAGACAACAATACTGGTGAAGAATGAGCTGCTTCGATCAAGTAGACACATGAGACTATGCTGGCATCTCCCGTCTGAAGGGGAGGTGAGAGGGTCAGAAGCTGGCTGAATGGACTCAAAACGAAATAGAGAAGGAGTGTGCTGTCTCATTAGGGGGAGAGCAATTAGGAGTATATAGCAAGGTGTTTATAAATTTCTGTATGAGAGTCCGACTTGATTTGTAAACTTTCACTTAAAGTACAATAAAAATTAATAAACAGTGATGTGATGAAGAATGACTGAGGTATTTGAGTGGGTGTCTCTTGGAAGAGATGACATTTAAAGTGAAACCACAAGAATAAAGAGTAATAAACAGTTAGAAATAGAACTACCATACAACCCAGAAATCCCACTCCTCGGAATATACCCTAGAGAAATAAGAGCCTTCACACGAACAGATATATGCACACCCATGTTTATTGCAGCTCTGTTTACAATAGCAAAAAGCTGGAAGCAACCAAGGTGTCCATCAACGGATGAATGGATAAATAAATTGTGGTACACTCACACAATGGAATACTACGCATCGATAAAGAACAGTGACGAATCTCTGAAACATTTCATAACATGCAGGAACCTGGAAAGCATTATGCTGAGTGAAATTAGTCAAAGGCAAAAGGACAAATATTGTATAAGACCACTATTATAAGATCTTGAGAAACAGTATGAACTGAGAAGAACACATACTTTTGTGGTTACGGCGGGGGAGGGAGGTTGGGAGAGGGTTATTTACTGATTAGTTAGTAGATAAGAACTGCTTTAGGTGAAGGGAAGGACACTACTCAATACACGGAAGGTCAGCTCAACTGGACTGGACCAAAAGCAAAGAAGTTTTTGGGATAAACTGAATGTTTCGAAGGTCAGCGGAGCAAGGGCAGGGGTTTGGGGACTATGGCTTAAGGGAACTTCTAAGTCAATTGGCAAAATAAATTCTATTATGAAAACATTCTGCATCCCACTTCGAAGTGTGGCATCTGGGGTCTTAAATGCTAACAAGCGGCCATCTAAGATGCATCAATTGGTCTCAACCCACCTGGATCAAAGGAGAATGAAGAACACCAAGGTCACACGATAACTATGAGCCCGAAAGACAAAAAGGGCCACATGAACCAGAGGCTTACATCATCCTGAGACCAGAAGAACTAGATGGTGCCCGGTCACAACCAATGACTGCCCTCACAGGGAGCACAACAGAGAACCCCTGAGGGAGCAGGAGAACAGTGGAATACAGACCCCAAATTCTCATAAAAAGACCAGACTTAATGGTCTGACTGAGACTAGAGGAATCCCGGCGGTCATGGTCCCCAAACCATCTGTTGGCCCAGGACAGGAACCATTCCCGAAGACAACTCATCAGACATGGAAGGGACTGGACAATGAGTTGGAGAGAGATGCTGATGAAGAGTGAGCTACTTGTATCAGGTGGACACTTGAGACTGTTGGCATCTCCTGTCTGGAGAGGAGATAGGAGGGTAGAGAGGGTTAGAAACTGGCAAAACGGTCATGAAAGGAGAGACTGGAAGGGCTGACTCTTTAGGGGGAGAGTAAGTGGGAGTATGGAGTAAGGTGTACATAAGCTTATATGTGACAGACTGACTTGATTTGTAAACTTTCACTTAAAGCACAATAAAAATTATAAAAAAATAAAGAGTAAATCAATCCAACCAGTTTCTCCACATCCTCACCAACACTTACGATTGTCTGTTTTTTCAGTTAAAGCCATCCTAGTGGGTGTGAAGCGGTGTCCCGTCGTGGTTATGATTTGCATTTCCCTGAAGACTAACGGCACTGATCATCTTTCCACGTCCTTATCAGCCATTAGCATATCTTCTTCAGAGAAATGTCCATTCAAGTCCTCTGCCATTTTTAAATTGGCTTCTCTTTTTATTATTGAGTTGTAAGAGTTCCTCAAATATTCTAGAAATAAGTCCTTTATCAGATATATGGGTCCCAAATATTTTCTCCCTTTCTGTGGGCTGCCCTTTCACTCTCTTGATACTGTCCTTTGAAGCACGAAAGTTTTTAATTTAGATGAAATCCAATGTATCTCTTGTTCTTTTGCTGCTTGTGCATTTTATATCATATCTAAGAATCCACTGTCAAATACAAGGTCAAGAAGATTTACTCCTGTGTTTTCTTCTAAGAGTTTTTATAGTTTGGTTTTTACACTCTGATCTTTGATCCATTTTGAGTTAATTTTTGTGTATGGTGTGAGGTGAGGTAGAGACTTTTTAAACACTTATTTTCTTGATCAAATCAGAGAGGTGCATCAGGAGCCTCTGCCCCCTTCCCCTTCTGCTCTCACATTATGTGGTGTGAGGGTGGGATGCTTACAGCTGCTGTAGCCATCTTGGAACCACGAGACCCCCACATTTCCCTTTACCGCTGACACAGAGAGAACAGCGAAGGGAAAATCAGCCAGAGCCAGGGTCCTTGATAACACTGTCGGGCTGCTGAATAAACTAGGTCAGCTCTGAGTTTCTTTTTCAATGTGAGATATATTCTTAAAACTCTACTGTTTATTGTTAGTGGAATGTAAAATGGTGCAGCCACTTTAGAAAACAATGTGGCAATTCCTCAAAATGTTAAACATGGAGTTACCATATGACCCATTAATCCACTCCTGGGTAGATACCAAAGATAAATAAAAATCTGAGTCTACACAAAAACCCGTACATGACGTTCACAGGAGCATTACTTATAATGGCCAAAAGGTAGAAGCAACCTAAATGTCCATCAACTGATCAATGGACTAACAAAATGCGGTATGTTGTTAGGTGCCATCAAGTCGGTTACAGCTCATAGTGACCCTATGAATAACAGGACAAAATGAAACACTGCCAGGTCCTGCACCACTCTCACAATCATTGCTGTGTGTGAACCCATTGTTGCAGCCACTATGTCAAACCATCTCATTGAGGGTCTTCCTTTTTTTCACTGACCCTCTACTTTGCCAAGCATGATGTCCTTCTCCAGGAACTGGTCCCTCCTGATAACATGTCCAAAGTATGTAAGATGAAGTCTCACCATCCTTGCTTCTAAGGAGCATTCTTCTAAGACATATTTGTTCGTTCTTTTGGCAGTCTGTGGTATATTCACTACTCTTCGCCAACACCATAATTCAAAGGCATCAATTCTTCTTCGGTCTTCCTTATTCGTTGTCCAGCTTTCGCATGCATATGAGGTGACTGAAAATACCATGGCTTGGGTCAGGCACCCCTTAGTCCTGAAAGTGACATCTTTGCTTTTTAACACTTTAAAGACGTCTTTTGCAGCAAATTTGTCCAATTCAATAGGTCATTTGATTTCTTGACTGCTGCTTCCCTGGGCATTGATTGTGGATCCAAGTAAAATGAAATCCTTGACAACTTCAAACTTTCCTTAGTTTAACTCGTTGTGGCTTATTGATTCAGTTGTGACGCTTTTTGTTTTCTTTATATTGAGTTGTAATCCATGCTGAAGGCTGTGGTCTTTGATCTTCATCAGTAAGTGTTTCAAGTCTACAATTGAATATTATCCAGTACTAAAAAGAAATAAAGTACTGATACGTACTACAACATGGATGAACCTTAAAAACATTATGCTGAGTGAAAGAACCCAAACACAAAAGGACACATACTGAATGATTCAATTTATGTGAAATACCTAGAATAGGCAAATGTATAGACAGAGAGTAGGCTTATGCTTGCTTGGGGCTGAGGGTGGGAGAAGGTAAGGGGAGAGGGCCCCTCACTGTGAGGCTCTTGTGCAGTACACAGGACCAGCTTTGCATTCACAGCCCCTGGAGCTCAAGAGGATGGCAGTTCCTGGAATGCATGGCCTAGAAGCCTCCAGTCAGGAAGCCTCAACAAAAATGACCCCACTGGAAATCATAAAAAGTAACAATCACGGTTCCAAAGAAAATTCCACTAACCTTCCAGTTAGTCCTTCCACCTTGCCAAAAATTACAAAAGTCATGGGGAACTCGGAGCCATAATCACACTCATAACAAAATTATCTTGTGAGTTCACTCATATTTTCACGTTAGAAAAGGTAAGGAAGGGCTAGGAATCCCCCAAACAACGTTGTCTTCACTACAAATAACCAGTCCAGGTTAACCTATGATCGGAAGGCTGGAAAGACACACTCCTCTAGTTTGGTACCTATTTTTTTCTACCTTGACTGTTCTACTATTCCATATTTAATTTCAATGCAGCAATATGTTAAAATGTTAATCATCACCCTATGTATGGAACCATGAGCTCTTAAGAAGAAAGGTCATCCAATAAATTTTTAAAATACCATTAAAAAAATAATAAACTATAACACAGGATCTGTAATATATCTCAGTTGCACAAATGAGAAAACAGAGACTGAGGGAGAATTTAATTGTTGATCTGAGGTTACAGTAATTACAAGTCAAGGTTGGTGGAAAGGACCTTTCAGACCTCCTGACTTCTGGCCTTTTCTCGGAAGACTCCAATTAACCACATCCCATTAAGCACAGGTCTTTAAGGAGACCGCTATTTGTTCAAATGCCCCCAGTTCTTCTCCTTTTAAACTTAGTGTCTTGAAATCACTAATTAATATGACCTCAAATAAGCTGCAAGATACTTATAGGATTCTGTAAGCAAACAAATCTTTTTGTTACCTAAAAACACACAGCCGGACTCCCCTCAGTCACTTGTTCATCACTCTTCCCAAGAAAAGGACTTTTAAGTCCAGAGTAAAGACTTATGTTGTCTATTCATCATAAATAAAAACTTGTGTCTACAAGGTAATTATGAGCCCAAGAGACAGAAAGGGCCACATAAACCAGAGACTACATCAGCCTGAGACCAAAAGAACTGGATGGTGCCCAGCTACAACCGATGACTGCCCTGACAGGGAACACAACAGAGAACCCCCTGGAGGTAACAGGAGAGCAGTGGGATGCAGACCTCAAATTCTTGTAAAAAGATCAGACTTAATGGTCTGACAGAGACTAGAAAGACCCTGGACGTCATGATCTCCAGACCTTCTGTTAACCCAAGACAGGAACTATTCCCAAAGCCAACTCTTCAGACAGGGATTGGACTGGACTATGGTATAGAAAATGATACTGGTGAAGAGTGGTCTCCTTGGATTAAGTAGACACATGAGACTATGGGGGCAGCTCCTGTCTGGAGGGGAAATGAGAGGGCAGAGGGGGTCAGAAGCTGGATGAAGGGATGCGAAAATAAAGAGTGGAGGGAAGGCATATGCTGTCTCATTGGGGGAGAGCAACTAGGAGTACGTAGCAAGGTGTATATAAACTTTTGTAGGAGAGACTTACTTGATTTGTAAACTTTCACTTAAAGCACAATAAAAATTTAAAAAAAAAAAAAAAAAACTTGAGCCTAATGAAATGAAGACAACATGAAAATGTCCTAATTTCATTCTCTGGTTTCTCACTTGGAATTGACTGCTCCCCCCTCCAAAAAAAACAATACATTATCATAGCTCCTGCTTTCTTTTCCCACCAACTGCCCAATCTGGAACCTGATTTAGTCCAGTTTGAGTTTTTTCAGTTGTAGGAACTGAGATGATGGATCTCTTCTAATCTAAGCATGAGTACCATGAAAAAAATCCTACCGTGACTGCTTAATTCAGACTCACGTTTTAAATTTTTCTTCTCTCTGGTACTTCTGATAGATTTCAAAAAGAGAAAATAAACTATTTTCAGGATCCCAGCATGAAGAAGATACACTGAAGAGAGGGCACAGCATGGAAGTGCACCTACCGAGGATGTGGCCACAACAGCCATTAGCACGTATTCCCATCTGAGGGAGAGGGGAGGCTGATAGATGAACCAAATCCAAACGAGGACCCTCCATCTTTCACTAGGGCTCACTTAAATATTTCAAATGGCCTTGTTAAGACCATACACTACAACTGATACATCAATTCCATAGAATTTTATACTTACTTTATATGTATATATTAAAAGAGCCTTCAATATGACCTGTTATAAACTATCTAATTACTCAAAAAAGTGAAACACAGATTGTCATGGATTGAATTATGTCCCCCCAAAAATGTGTGTATTATCTTAGTTAGGCCATGGTTCCCAGTATTCTGTGGGTGTCCTCCATTTTGTGATTGTAATTTTATACTAAAGAGGATTAGGGTGGGATTGTAACACCCTTACCAAGTCACATCCCTCATCCAATATAAAGAGAGTTTCCCTGGGGTGTGACCTGCACCACCTTTTATCTCTCAAGAGATAAAAGGAAGGGGAAGCTGGCAGAGAGTTGGGGACCTCATATCGCCAAGAAAGCAGTGCTGGGAGCAGAGCACGTCCTTCAGGCCTGGGGTTCCTGCATGGAGAAGCTCCTAGTCCAGGGGAAGACTGATGACAAGGACCTTCCCCCAAAGCTGACAGAGAAAGCATTCCCCTGGAGCTAACATCCCGAATTTGAACCTCTAGCTACTAGACTGTAAGAAAATTAATTTCTCTTTGTCAAGGCCTCCACTCGTGGTATTTCTGTTATAGCAGCACTAGGTGACTAAGACCCAGGTCAACCTTTCTGAAAGATCATGAGGAGTAAGAACGACAATCAGCTGACAACTTGAGGAGTAAACAGATGTGAAAACACACAGAGGGCATCAGAAAGGGCTCCAGGGAAAGTAAGAGTTAGAGGTAAAAAAGCCTGTGAAACGGTCAGCTAGCACTTTAATATTTTTATTGTGAGACAGCCCATTTGCCACATGACAACAGACGCCAGGTCTGAGTCCCTCCAAGAAGCGCAAGGAGATGGAAAAGCACATGTATGCTTTTATTCACAGGCTCTTGGGCTTTTTTGCAAATAATCAACAAACGCTGTTGACAAAAAAGGGAGGAAAAACAGAAAAATATAACCGAGCGTCCAAATGCGTGCACTAACTCTTTGATGAGGCACTTTTGCCACCGCATGGACAGAGTGCAAACGTGGGGGTCTATGGGGCGCTTGCCTCTCTGTGCTGCCTTGTGAAGACGGGACAAAGCCTGCGTGTCCGGCACAGAGAAGGCCAGGCCCGCCAGAGCAGACAGGGTCGTTCCAGTTACACATCCCACATCCAAGTTCACACACTGAACAAACAGTAAATTCTTCCTGTGGCCTGTGTAAGATACAACCCATGCCCTTGAGAAATACAAAATCCAACAGAACAACAAAAATATAGGGAGACCCACAGACAGACAGGCATATAGGCAGGCAGAGAGACAGGTGTTTCTCGGATTACAAGTCCAAAGCAATTGTCCCCTAAGCAATCACAACTGAAGCAGGGGCTGGAAGGCCTCCAGTCACACCTGGGAGCTCTGGTACGCTGTTACTTTACCTCTAAAGTGTGCATTCAGCACCTGCTCTGCAAAGTGCAGCACCAGGGGCTGGAGGGGGAACAGCTGACCAGGCACAGGAACAGAGGTTCTAAAGGGAAGACAGGCGCTGACCAACTAAACCTGCGATTGATTGATTACTTCATGATAACCCGATGAGTGCAGGAATGAGGAGAACCAGTAGGAGCCCTGCTCGGCCAGGGACTTGTAAAAGGCTCTCAAGACACAGAGACCTGGAGGAGTCCCGTGGTGAAGAGGAGCGCGGGAGGGAAGGGCGAGCACAAGGTCCTGCTGAGGGGAGAAAGATGTATGTCTGAGAGAGCGGCCCAAGGCAGGCAGAGTACCTGAGAGAGCCACCTAAGGCAGAGTACCTGAGAGAGCAGCACAAAGCAGGCAGAGTACCTGAGAGAGCGACCTAAGGCAGAGTACCTGAGAGAGCAGCACAAAGCAGGCAGAGTACCTGAGAGAGCGACCTAAGGCAGAGTACCTGAGAGAGCAGCCCAAGGCAGGCAGAGTACCTGAGAGAGTGGCCCAACGCAGGCAGAGTACCTGAGAGACTGGCCTAAGGCGGGTGCTGAGGTAGACAGAGTACATGAGAAAACAGCCCAAGGCAGGCAGAGTACCTGAGAGAGTGGCCTAAGGCAGGTGCTGAAGCAGAGTACCGAAGAGAGCGGCCCAGGGAAGACAGAGAACCTGAGAGAGCAGCCCAAGGCAGGCGGAGTACCTGAGAGAGTGCCCCAAGGCAGGCAGAGTACCTGAGAGAGCAGCCTAAGGCGGGTGTTGAGGCAGACAGAGTACCTGAGAGAGTGGCCCAACGCAGGCAGAGTACCTGAGAGACCGGCCCAAAGCAGGCAGAGTACCTGAGAGAGTGGCCTAAGGCTGGCAGAGTACCTGAGAGAGCAGCATAAGGCGGGTGTTGAGGCAGACAGAGTACCTGAGAGAGTGGCCCAAGGTAGGCAGAGTACCTGAGAGAGCAGCACAAGGCAGGCAGAGTACCTGAGAGAGTGGCCCAAAGCAGGCAGAGTACCTGAGAGAGCAGCCTAAGGCGGGCATTGAGGCAGGCCGAGTACCTGAGAGAACGGCCCAAGGTAGACAGCATACCTAAGAGAGTGGCCTAAGGCAGAAGCTGAGGCAGGCACAGTACCTGAAAGAGAGGCCTAAGGTAGACAGAGTACCTGAGAGAGAGGCCCAAGGCAGGCGCCAAGGCAGGCAGAGGACCTGAGTAAGAAGGCCAAGGCAGGCGCTGGGGCAGGCAGGGTGAGTGTGCAGGGCCAGGCACTGTGGGGAAGGAGGCGCCACAGTCGTCACAACCTACACACGTGTGACTGTGCACATTTAAATGCCAGGGATGTGGGGGCCCTGGAAGCAGGAGAGAACAGGTCATGACAAAGGGGGGCAGGGACAAGGGCCACAGATCAGGGATGATGCTTGGTTTCTAGGCCCGGCGCTAGCAGAGCACCATCCACTCAGACCAGCACTGTGCCGGCACCACCTCTTTGCAGTTGCTGGGTCTGGGAGGTCCAAGAAATCCCAGGGGAGAGGTGGAGGGTGGGGGAACAGTACCCTCAGGGAGCTTGCGGACCACTACTTACCAAGCAAAAAGCAGAATACTGTAGGCAATCACGCCTGCACCAGAGCGGAGCACCAGCCCACCTCCGAGGACAAACCAGCTCCCAACACCAGAGATGAGCACTCCGAGATCTGGGCCCTAGTCTGTTCATACTGTAGGCAATCACGCCTGCACCAGAGCGGAGCACCGGCCCACCTCCGAGGACAGATCAGCTCCCAACACCAGAGATGAGCACTCCGAGATCTGGGCCCTAGGCTGTTCATACTGTAGGCAATCACGCCTGCACCAGAGCGGAGCACCAGCCCACCTCCGAGGACAAACCAGCTCCCAACACCAGAGATGAGCACTCCGAGATCTGGGCCCTAGGCTGTTCCTTCTCACCTGAAAGAAACTCCAAAGTACAAACTATCCATCCAGCCTGCTCAGGCCCTGACCCTGCTGCTCAGGCCCTGGACTTTACAGACAGCATGAAGACAAAGGCAATTCAAGTGCAATGCTGAAGACAACGGGCACCAAGGACAAAGCTGTCACTCACTGGGGACACCATCAGAGCAGGAATATGCCTGGGTCATCAAGAGTCCTAAACAGAAAACGCCAGGACTGCACACTGAGAAGGACACATTAATTCCAATTCACTCACCCTGATCTGACAGGAAGTCCAGCATCGTCTGCAAGAGGAAGGACAGGTGCCTGACGGACAGGGCAGGGTTCCCCATTCTCCGGGAGGCGTAGACGAGCTCGTGCAGCAGGCGCATCTGCACCGCGGCCCAGCCCCTGTGGGTCCCTGCAGGAAGGAGACAGAGATGGTGAGAGGGCTTCGGAGGACCCACAGGAAAAACAACAGGAAGTAAAGTGAGTCTTTTCTGGAAACGCATTTCACATAATATGCAAAACCTGGTGATCTCAAAACAAATACCTCCCTCAACTATCAAACTCAAAGGGCAACAAAAAACATGTTCCCTGAAATGCAAGGGTGGCTAGTTGCCTCCAACAAATGCCTCCTTTGCCATGAGACCAAAAGAACTGCATGGTGCCCAGCTACCGTTAGTGAACATTTTGATCAAAGCTTCTACAGGACAATCCTGATCAAAAGGGGGGAAATACAAAACAGAATATCAAATTATCATGGACTCCAGACCTCCTGGCACCATGGAGAGTGGATGAACCCCTGAAACCCCTGAGACTATTGCCCGGGGATAACCTTTAAACCTGAAACCAAAAATATTCCCTGAAGTCTTAAAACCAAACAATAATTTAGCTTAACTAGTAAAGAATGTCTGCCTTGAGCATCAAGCTGTTTTAAGATTTATCTATATGGGACTGAACTGACAAAAGCAACTCGAAAGATTAGATAGGAACCTTAGGGGGCGGTGAGTTTATGTTCATGAGGGCGGGACAACTGGAAAAGGAGGGTGAGAACAGCTACACAACTAGAAGAATGTCATCAATGTCACAAATGCTACATGCAGAAACTGTCGAAATGGTGTATGGTTCTGCTGTATATATTCTCAACAACAAAAATAAAACAAATTATTAAAATAAAAATGTTTCCTGTGTTTACTTATCATGGAAAAGAGCTCTAAAGTGGTATATTTCCTCACATGTTAAAAATATGTTTTATGTTATACTTTCTTCTGCAAAAACACAATTTCAAATATAACCCATTTTGAAATAATGATAATAAACTTAGAACAAAAGATTACATTTTTAATGGCATGCATTTGAGTTGTAGACATATATGCTGTTTTCAGAATCTTGCAGGGGGGGTCTGTGGTGATTTGACGGGACTTCGTTGTCAACAACCAGAGACATTAAATTTCAAAGTTCAACATTTCTCTGAAGTATAAGAAAAATGTAGAAGAGAGCTAAATCGGGGGGAAAAAAGGTTATCAATGGGCTTGTGTGGCTACTCCCCCAAATCATCCAGCGTGTCTGAAGTCAAAGGCGGGGCAATCGGTTAAACAGCCAATTGAATAGTGTCTCATGAAGATCACAGAATCTTAGAGTTGCTTATTCCGTCTCCTTTTTGGCAACAATGGCGATTTTTAAACGTTTTCCACCTTAAGACCCCTCATGAAGAAGGCACGTTAACAGAATTCCAAAGCAAACACGTCACACAAGCTTGTGTGTTCAGCGGCCTTAGCAGCTTGGTGCAAAAGTTGGAAAAAAAAAGATTCAGGACCCGTGGCATCTCAGTCGCATCAGGTCTGACTCAGAGACCTCCTGACTCAAGGCCACCTTCCCTACCCACCCGAATTCTTTCATCCAGAGGATGCCCTGAGGTGAGCCCCGGGTCTCCACTCTGGTGGCTCCCCCCACCATCGGCAGATGGGCAGAGCCTTCTCAGCGGCTTCTTAACTTGCAGGCTGCACGATACCCACCAGAAGATCCTGGTTTCAGTACATCTGCAGTGAGGTCGGGAAATGTGAGTTTGTAAAGACCCCCACGTGATTATCATTGTCAGTCAGACTCAATCCTTAAACCAGAGCTATCCCCTGAAGTCTTCTTAAAATCAAACAGTAGTTTAACTTAACTAGCAAAGAATATCTGCCTTGAGTATTATGCTCTTTTAAAAGAACTGTCTACTGCATATGGGATCAAATTGACGACAGCAACCCAAAAGCTTAGACAGGCAATTCACTGGGGTAGTGAGTTTATGTTAAGGGGGCCTGGTGGCGCAGTAGTTAAGCATTCCGCTGCTAACCAAAACGTTGGCGGTTTGAGCCCAGCAGCCGCTTGGCGGGAGAAAGATGTGGCAGTCTGCTTGCCTAAAGATTACAGCCTTGGAAACCCTGTGGGGCAGTTCTCTGTCCTATAGTGTCACTATGAGTCACATCCGCTCATGGCAGTGGGTTTGGTATGGGGTTTATGTTAGTGGGGGAGGAACAACACAGAAAAGAATAGCTGCACAACTCAAAGAATGTGATCAGAGTCACTGAATTGTACGTGTGGAAACTGTTGACCTGGTATGTTCTGCTGTGTATATTTTCAACAACAACAAAAATAAATAAAACTAATTATCTTTTTTAAAACACACACATAACAGGTGATCTTCCTTTTTCTATCATAACCTCTGTGTGTTTTATCTGCTAGTACTCTAAGTAGGAGTGACCAATCTCTGGTGAAGGACATAATGCTTGGTAAAAGTCAAAGGTCAGCGAAAAAGAGGAAGACATTCAAGGAGATGGACTGACATGGTGGCTGCAACAATGGGCTCAAGCATAACGACTGTGAGGATGGGGCAGAACCGGGCAGTGTTTCATTCTGTCGTGCATAGGGTCGCTATGAGTTAGAACCGACTCAGTGGCACCTAACAACAACTCTAAAACTCCACTCACAGGTCCCTCTTCTCGTAATCCTTACTGGCCTCCTCTCCCGCCACCCGCCCCACGGAGGGGACCAGTTCCTTGTCTGCTTCCGCTGTTTGCTGCACAAACTTCCACCCGGAGGAGGGGCAGTACAGTCAGGCAGGTACAGGGCGGCACCTGAAGGCCCAGCATTTGTTTCTCCCTCGGGATTGGACTATGTCTGGGTCACCCAAGTGTCCTTGTACCTAGCATGGCGCCTGGCACACAGTTGATACTTGATAAGCATGTGAGCATAAGCTGAAAGCCTGCAAAGGAAGCGCCCTACTTTTTACAGAAACAGGCTTTAGCAACCAGGAGTGAAACAACATGGTTTCGGGATTTGCAGTGAAATACCTCAACAGGGAGGGGATAAAAGAAGGAAAGATAAAGCAAATGTGGCAAGATTTAATCCAGCCACAGGGCTCATTGTACAATTCTCTCTACTTGTATGCATATGTAAAACACTTTTTAAAAATTCTTTGAGCTAACCAAATACATTAAAAGAAAAAAAAAAAAAAGACCCTAGTAGCTTAACCTCCAGAATCCTGTTGGCACAGTGGTTAAGAGTCGGCTACTAACCAGAAGGTAGGAGGTTTGAATCCACCAGCTGGTCCTTGGAAACCCTATGTTGCGGTTCTATTCTGTCCTATAGGGTCGCTATGAGTCAGAATCGACTCAATGGCAGTGGGTTTGGGGTTTTTTTGGAAGACAGATTTGCACAGCAAAATTTTCAACACTTGTAATTGAAAAGTTCAGCGATTTGGGGGTTCCTTTAAAAAAAAATTTTTTTTTTTTTATGTACACCAATTATTGCCTTTTAGCAATTCCATCTCGGTCTCTTTCATAAGAGTCCCTGGGGAAAATGGAATCTGTCGTTCGGGAAAAGGCTGGGCAAAAGGCATAATGGAAAATCTCCAAACACAACAACAGAAATAAGACTAGAATGATAATAAGCCATGCCCTTCAGGCCAGCAAACACTCACGGCACACATCTGTGTCCCCAATGTGCTGCTTCTATAACCAGCTGGTGAAAAGGTCCATCTCGGGAAACGGAGAATACGTTTCGGGGCTTTAGAACACAAGGGATCTACCTTTTATTCCCTTTTTTTTTTTTTTTTTTACAGAGTCTCAGCAGATTTCTACTCATCTCCTGAGAAATGTTTAGAGCAGTCCAGTGCAATCGTGGAAGACAGGGTGTGATGGGAATTTTATTTCTGACTAAAAACATAACCAGCCAGCTTTGATCGTTTTTACATTTCTGGATCTCACTCCCTTACCTTCTCTCTGCAGCCTGCTCACACAATGATGGTGGCACCTGTCCCCTCCCAAAACAGAAGACCGAATAAAAGTGCCCACTCAGTTAGACTGTGCCTGTTTTGTTTTTCAAAAGAATTAAATGTCTCATTGATCTGATTTTAAAATTAAGGTCAAGAAGCAAACTCCGCTCAGTAGATGCCACAAATCCACGTCCTTGCAGTTGCTCTTGAGGGCTTGGTCCCACATTGTATTTATTCGGACACCTCCGTGGACCAGCACAGGGGACAAGGTTTGAGGCAGGGGTCTGTGCTCTCGCAGGGCTTACAGGCCAGTGGAGGCAGGGGAACAGACATTAAATAGTCACCCACGTCTTCAAAATACACTTCCAAGCCATGGGGAGTATTGAGGAAGAACAGGACTCAGTGAAAGAGAAAACCAGGGGTGCAGTAAAGAGGCCGAGGGGCCGAGGGGCCGAGGGGAGCTCTGTGAAGAAGTGGCATTCAGCCAAGACCCACAGGATGACTGAGGTCGAGTCGATTCTGACTCCTAGCCACTCCGGGTGACAGAGCAGAACCGCCGACCTTTTGGTTAGCAGCTGAGCGCTTAACCACTGTGCCACCAGGGCTCCTTGGGGTAAGGAGAGGGAAGAGCATTCCTGGAAGAAGGAAAAGCACATTCGAGGCCCCAGCATATGTATCCCTCCACATTCCCCACAGTTAGCCCCAGTATAACCAAACACCAAACCTGCCACCATGGGGTCGATTCCGACTCATAGCGGCCCTATAGGACAGGGTAAAACTGCCCCACAGGGTTTTCTAGGCTGTGATCTTTACAGAAGGAGACTGCTGCAGAGCCATCCTTCCAGTTAGCAGCCAAGCACATAACCACTGCGCCACCAGGCCTCCTCAGTATACAGAGAAAATTCCAAAAACTCCTAGTGAGACCCACATAAAGCCCAGGCGGCTGGCTTTTACCCTGAAGCTAGCCTGGAGTTATATTCAAAGGATACAGAAAACTGAAAAGCAACTAAACCTTGACAGAAGTCCCTCAGAAGCACCCCAAATGGGAACCGCCTTCACAGTGCACACAGAAACCATTTACAGCGCCCTTTTTCATCTATAAAGCAGTAGTCTAGCAGCTCTAAAAACTCTCTCTTCCCTCTTCCCAAACACCACCCTCAGGCAGTGTCTAGAACACAGCCTCAGTGAGTGTGGACACTCAACTCTCCTTCTGAGGCTGAGTTTCTTCTCTGCTCGCCCTTCAACTGCTAACCCCTCAAGTTTCTAGGGCTTGTCCAGTTATTTCTGCCCTTGTTGTTGTTGTTGTTAGGTGCCGTCAAGTGCACACTGACTCACGGCGACCCCATGTGTGCAGAGTAGAGCTGCTCCATAGGGTTTTCAAGGCTGTGACCTTTCGGGAGTAATCACCAGGCTTGTCTTCCGAGGCGTCTCTGGGAGGGTTTAAACCACCAACCTTTTAGCTAGTGGTCAGGCACTTAACAGTTTTTGTCACCCAGGGACTCCTGTTTTGGGCCTTAACTCCAATTAATACAACCAAGATGGGGGGTTACCCTGGCACCATTCACCTCTCAGGCAGAGACAGACCCTGAAGCCTCTGAGCGCGTTTTATTTTACCCCTTTTGAGTTGGCCTCGGGAAGCTACGGGGAGAGCGCCAGACTCGGGGGGAAGGTCTAACTTGTCAGCAACAACAGCACATGTTTGCTGAGCACTGTTCTAAGCACCTCACAGGGATTACCTCATTCAGTCCTTACAACTCACCGTGAACTAGACAAAACTGTTGCTGGTGGGGGCTGTCTAGTTAATTTCATTCATAGTGACCCCACGCGTCAGAGTAGAACTGCCCCGTAGGGTTTTCTAGGCTGTAATCTTTACGGGAGCAGATTGCCAGGTCTTTCTCCCACTGGTGGGTTCAAACCGCCAACGTCCTGGTTGCAGCCGAGTGCTTAACCATTGTGCCACCAGGGCTCCTCTAGATAAAAGCATTTTAGAGACACAACATATTGAGTGACCTGACCAAGGTCACACAGCTGGCAAGTAATGGTGCCCCGTCCCTTGATCTCATCAGCTGCATGACCTTGGGGCTGACATTTAACTTCACTAAGCCTCCGTTTCCTCTAGTGCTGCACAGGCCTCACAATGCCTACTCACCAGGCTGTGAGAAACGAGCTGACACGCGAAAACCTAAACTAGCCTTGGTGTGGGTTAGAAAAAGATGCCCCCTCTGGGCGGATACAGCCCCAGAGACACAAGGCTCAGCAAGGCCGTGCTGAAACAGACCATGGTGCCTCCCGGTGGATGGGCCTGCTGAGCCAGGGCAGGCAGCTGAGCAGACCCGGGGCCGGCAGCTGAGCAGACCCGGGGCCGGCAGCTGAGCAGACCCAGGGCTGGTGTGGCCCACCCGCCTGCAGCCAGCCCTCCTGGTGGCCCTCCTAGCACAGCAGCCCCTCTCTATGTGTTGCTTAAAATACTGGGAACTTTTAGAGACTGAAGGAAACATCAACAATCGCCTTTTGTGAAGAACCCATTTTTTCTAATGTCCAATGAAGACAACATTCTAATAAATAAAAATATCCAAACCACCCCACTAGGTACCTGCCTGAACAGTTAACAAAACTCACACAGCGGGAAGTCTGGTGGAGGGAAGAACATGATGGAATTATTTCTGAAAAAGAGGCAAATGTAGAGAGACCAAAGTCTATTGGTGGCTACCGGGGCGCACAGGCGGGGAGAGTGGGCGTCATTGCTTAGGTGGCCTGGGCTGCCGGTGAGGGCGATAAAAAAATCAGGAACGGATGGTGGGGACGGGCACACAACGTGATGAAAGCAGTCAATGTCACTGAACTCTACATGTAAAAAATGTTGAAATGGCAATTTTTTGTTATATATATACTCACTATGATAAAAAATAAACACATAGAGAGAGAGAGAGAGAGGAATGAGCACCTTCAAAGCCACTCACTGAAGTGGACATACGAATAACAGTGCTACAGAACTGTGTGACTGACTCCTGCAGGTGAATGACCCTCAGATGTCTCAGGACACTGCAGGGCCACTCTCGTGTTTACCACACGACATACCCATTACTCTTTGCCATCGAGTCCATTCCGATAGCAACCCTACGGGATGGGGAAGAACTGCCCCATAGGGTTTCCAAGGAAAGGCTGGTGGATTTGAAAGGCTGACCTTTTGTTTAGCTGCCGAGCTAACCACCAGGGCTCCTCACGCATAGAGGTGCTCTTTTCTGGTGCTGCTGGTCTTCAGCCCACTGACTGAGCAGAAACAGGAGAGGAAAGGCGTGTGAGAAGCGTGTGAGAAGGCCACACAGAGCCTGGCTTTCAGCTCCCCCACCAGGCTCACCCCTAAGAGCAAGCTACGGCCATGCTGGCCCATCTGCGAGGGCTCAGTTCACAGGCTTCGTCCTCATCTTTCCGCTTCTCTCTCCCGAGAAGCAGACCGTGGACACTCCTCCTGAAAGGTGCTTACGATGAGCCATGAGGTGGGCACCGAGAGGCCAGGAACTCAGCATCACCTCACCCTGCAGCCAGTCCCAGTGTGTTGGCACCCATTGACGTGAAGCAGTAAACTCGGGACAGTGGGGACAGAGAGCCACGTTCTCCTGGAGAACGCTGAGGTCTCTTCACTGCTTTGCCCGAGGTGTCACTCTGGCCCAGCTGAGCTTCCAGACAAACGCTCCAGCCTCCTGGGCAAAAGCAAGTCTCACCTAGGTCCTAGCCCTCCTCCTAGCTCAGCCTGACCCCCAATCACTTCTCACACCTTCCCCTCTCCTTAGCTGTCCTCTGCCTCCCCTGTGGTCAGCCTGGACCCAGGGCCTTGGCGCTCAGCCCCCTGCCCCTCCTTAGCTGTCCTCTGCCTCCCCCACGGTCAGCCTGGACCCAGGGCCTTGGCACTCAGCCCCCTGCCCCGCTCCTTTACCAATTAGTGTTTTCAGTGGAACACACCTAAGCAGAAGCCACCTCCCCCCTCTGGAGCTCAATTCCTCCACCTGTAAAAAGAAAGTAAGAACCAGATCAGCTCCTCAGAACCCCATGATACTTGTACCAATGCACAGGCCCAGGCCTCACCACACGCCGCCCCGGCCCGCCACTTGCAATGCGTCATCATTTCTAGAACAAAACAGGGAGCTCACAAGGAAAGCCACCTCCCCCTGTAAAGGGGGAAGAGCTGGGCCGGGACTCTTGCAGAGAGGGCAGAGTCCCTCATCAGGACGTGTCAGGCCTGAGCCCTGGGACTGAGCACGCAGGGACAGCTCCCAGAGGCCTACTCATGGCTCCATCAGCAGAGACGACCCTGGCTTCCCCATTCCGGAAGTGTGAGTCCCCCATGCCCGCAGGCTTCATTGTAGCGTTGTGTTAGCAGTGCTCTGGGGAATGAAGGGGCAGTCCTGTGACACAGCTGGGGCAAAGCACCACGTTTTTCCTCCTGCCATTCAGATTCTGCCTGAAGCTGGGCAAGAACTGTGTGCACAGGCAGTCCCTGGGCTACCCAGGAGACCCGTTCCTAGGTCCATCTTTAGGTTGAATCTGAAGGTAAGTCGGAAGAGGTACCCGCGACTCTTACTCAGCGTCGGTTTGTCAAATGCTTGTCTTTGGTACCTATTTCACCTTTCTCCGCTCTGTCCTATAGGGTCCCCATGAGTTAGAATCGACTCAACGCCAACAGGGTTTTTTCTGGTCTATGCATGTAAAGGAGCCCTGGCGCACAGTGGTTGAGAGTTACGGCTGCTAACTCAAAGGTCAGCAGTTCGAATCTACCAACTGCTCCTTGGAAACCCCGTGGGGCAGCTCTGCTCTGTCCCACAGGGTCACTATGAGCAAAAAATACTTGCAAACCACACAGTATTTTCATGAGTGTCACAAAGTAGTGTGTGCGTTCGTTATTATAAGTGATTGTATTTAACTCAAATTTTTAATATAATAGGCTTTATGGCAGCCCGTTCTTAAGTGTGAGCTGTATGTAGTAAGTCAGACACTGGTAGCCCAGGGACTGCCTGTGTTTGTTATCGGAGGCGCAGCTTTATTTCTAATACGTACTACTGCACATTAGGCAATGCTGTGCCGCAGCAGTTAAGAGCTGTGGCTGCTAACCAAAGGGTCAGCAGTTCGAATCCACCAGGCGCTCCTCGGAAACTCTATGGGGCAGTTCTACCCTTAAGGAGCCCTAGTGGTACAGTGGTGAAGTGCTCAGCTGCTAACCAAAAGGACAGCAGTGCAAACCCACCCAGTGGCTCTGTGGAAGGAAAGACCCGGTGATGTGCTTCCATGAAGATTAGAGCCTAGGAAACCCTATGGAGCAGTTCTATTCTGTCACATGGGATCACTATGAGTCAGGATGGACTAGACGGCACACAACAACCGTGCATTAATATGGCAGGATAAGGGTTTATCACCAAATACACACCTACATGTATACAAATACCAAGTACACTTAATCTTTTTTTTTTTTTTTTAATAATGTTATTGTGTTTCCAGTGAAGGTTTACATAGCCGTGCAGGTTCCCATTCGACCATTTCTACACAAGCTGTTCAGTGACATTGGTTACTATCTCAGTCATCCAGTGATGCTATAACCGAAATACCGCAACTGGGTGGCTTTAACAAAGATAAGTTTATTTTCTCACAGTAAAGTAGGCTAAAAGTCCAAATTCAGGGCGTCAGCTCCAGGGGAAGCCTTTCTCTCTCTGTCGACCTTCTCATCAATCTTCCCCCGGAATAGGAGCCTCTCCGCACAGGGACCCCAGGTCCAAAGGACGCGCTCTGCTCCCAGCACTGCTTTCTTGGTCAGATAAGGTCCCCCTGTCTCTCTGCTCACTTCCCTTTCCTTTTTATCTCCTGAGAGACAAAAGGGGTGTAGGCTACACCCCAGGGAAACTCCCTTTACGTTGGATCAGGGATGTGACCTGGGTAAGGGTGTTACAATCCCACCCTAACCCTCTTTAACATAAAATTACAATCACAAAATGGAGGACAACCATACAATACTGGGAATCATGGCCTAAACAAGCTGACACATATTCTGGGAGACAAAATTCAATCCAGGACAGTTACATTCTTCACAATGCACAAACATTCTCATTATTTCCATTCTGGTTGTTCTGTTTCTAAGTCTATTTATTCTTGTTAGATATCTAACTTAGGTAGATTTCATAAATTAACTAAAATTCATTAGGTATTAGAAGTGTTTTGTTGATGATACACCATGTCAATGAGCTCAGGGGAGATTTCTGACTCTCACTGGTAAAGGTTTCAGGAAGCACGTCCCACAGCAAAGCACAGCTGTGTTTATTACTGAAAGTACTCAAGTGCTGGGCAGGGTTTTTTCATCTTTGATGCCCCATCACCAATCACGGTGTCTGTCATATACAGTGAGTGCTCAAACAGTGCACGGCTGATTGAATTAAAACACATTTGAGCTTCAGCACCAAACCAAACCCAAACCATGCCGTCAAGTCAATTCCAACTGACGGCGGACCCATGTGTTACAGAGTAGAACTCCCCATAGGATTTTCTTGGCTGTAATCTTTACAGAAGCAGACTGTCAGGCCTTTCTTCCGAGGTGCTGCTGAGTGAGTGTGAACAGCCAAACTTGAGGTTAGTGGTCAAGCACAAACTGTCTGCATCACCCAGGGGCCGCTTCAGCACCAGGACCCCACGTACCTTTGCTGAAGTCTTTGGGATCCAGTGACAGGCTATAGCCAGGCAGCGTCTCCAGGAGGAGCTTGTAGCAGGCCCTCCAGCCCGGCTCGGCGATGCTGGGGGCCACGCACTGCATGGCGGCCACACGCTTGAAGAAGGCCGACTTGCGGTGGAAGCCGATCAGCTCGTAGAGCTCGGACAGGATGCTGTACCGCTGGATCTTCTCCTCTTCGGAGAGCTGCGGCACAGAGAGGGAGTCAGAAGCTTCTGGGGGAAACTTACAAATGAAAAAAGAAACAGTTGTTTTAAAGACTTTTTTTTTCCTTAAAACAAAAGCAAAGACGTGATGAAATTTCAAAGAAAGAAAAGCCCAGTCCCCAAGGCTGAGGTCCCCATGACAGTGCCGGGGAAGCACTCAGGTGGCCTCCTGAGAATCCTCCACGCCTCTGAGGAGCCCAGTCCCCAAGGCTGAGGTCCCCATGACAGTGCCGGGGAAGCACTCAGGTGGCCTCCTGAGAAGGCTCCACGCCTCTGAGGAGCCCACCTTACAGCTCATCCTATCCTCTTGCGAATAAGGCCCAGGTTCCCTGGAACAAAGGTGTCTGCTACACATCATGTCAAGTATCTATTTTAAGTTCCTTTATAACAGGAAAGGAACACTGGTTCAGCCGGGCACTCTCTAGGGTCCTGGCAGAGCCTCCCAACAAACAGTGAACTTCTTAAAACCTAAGAACACAATAACATAAGAACATGTAATTAGGTAATGAATCGTTACTAATAACAACACCCAACTTAGACCTGAGACTTCGTGGTTTACAAGAGGTTACTGTCACCCATGACCTAACTGATTTCTCCCCATAAGAGTGTGATGTAGAGATAACAACTTGTATTTAGGAAGCACCTACTGTATGTCAGCCAGCTGAACGTACCTTAGTCATCGCGACAATCCATGAGCTACTATTACCCCAGCTCGTGGGCAGGGGTCTGAAGCTCAGAGAGCCGTGCATAACTCCCCAGCTGCGGAGTGCCAGGGACAAGGCCTGACTGCGCTCCAGGCTCTGCCTGCTGCCTGCGCCTCAGTGCACACAGCCCAGAATGGGAGAGTCAGACGGGGACCACGCCGCCGCGCAAGGCAACTCTGCCAGGGACCTGGTTCTCTCCTCTTCCACCCCCAACAACAAATCTGCCCCAGATATTCCCGCAAGCACAGAACCACAGCAGGGAAGCCCTATCCACCGTGCCCTTCAATGCCTCCCACCCACTCCGTTTTCTACGCTCCCACTGCCATCACGGGGCTTGGGCCCCCTCGCTGGCGCTCACCTAGACTAACCTAGGCGGTCTTCCACCACCTTTCTCTACCTTCCCCAGCCCATCCACTTACAGCTGCCCAGCAGCATTCCAGCAACTCAGAGCCCATCACCCCATATGAAAACACTCAGATGCCCTCCAGGCCCACACAACTGAGGCCAGCTCCCCCCACAACACACAGGGCCCTCAGGAGCCAACCCCAGCCTGCCCTTGGGGCACATCCATGCTGGTGGAGGCAAGTTCCTGTCCTCTAAGCCTTGCAGTAGAATCGGTGGGGAAGGCAGCCATCAATAAGTAGACAAAGACATAAGATAATTGCTGTAAGTGCAGTTAAATGTGCTAAGGCAGAGGAGACTGGAGGGGGAACTCTAGAGAGGAAATAAAATAAACAAAAGCGGTGATGAGTGTTTGAGGCGGAGGAACTAAAAGCAAGCACCGGGCTCCCGTGTCTTCCCACCCAGCTCTGTCTGCACCCTGCCCTCTGCCCTAAGGCCTTCTCTCCCTCCTCCACAGTTCCACGTCGGGCTCCTCCTCCAGAGTCAGTTCCAATGCCACCTTCTCCAAAAGGTTACACTTGAGGCCCTGCAGCTCTGCGCTGCCTGGTCTTTCTCTAAGTTCTCACAGCCGTCCTGGAGCCCATGGCGTCATCGCTCTCTGTCTCCTGCATCATTCATGTATGCGTTTAACACCCTCACACCAGGACTGCAGGCTCCTGGAGAACAGGACCTACAGCTAACACCTCTACAGCGCTGAACATGGGCTGGCCCTCTTCTCACAGCTCACCGGTACTGACTCACTTAACCTTCACAAAAGCCCGTGAGGGGCCTCGTTGCCCCCGTTTTATAGGTGAAGCAGAGGAAGACTCAGTAACTCTCCCAGGATACACACCAGTAAGTGGTGCGGCAACTTCAAGTTTTGACCCTCTCTTCGAGATGGACAGATGGACATGTTACGCAATTAATGCTGAGCCAAGTGCTCGGCTAAGCTGAAGAAAATGTGCCATGAACAGCTAGACGCCCCGCCCCCCAGACTTGCTGATTGCCCGCATTTTGCCATATTTGGTTTATCACATATCCATCCATCCATCCGTCCGTCCATCTTATTTTCTGATGCATTGCAAGCTACATTCCAGACATAGATCTCTGAACACTTGAACGTGGATGTAATTAGCTACAGCTCAAGATTGGCTTCTGTGTGCGGTAAAATTTACATACTGTGCAATCTACCCTTTTACGAGTCTTGACAAACACATACACCTGAGTGACCCAAACTCCTCTCGAGCTATAGACCATTTCCCTCACCCCCGAAAGTTCCCTTGTGCCCTTTCCCAGTCAATCCCTGCCCCCACTGCCCTCAAGAGGCAGCCACAGTGGTCATTTTCTTCCACCGTTGATTATTTCTATCTATTCCAAGAGGGCATAAAAATAGAAACAAACAGAATGCAGTCCTTGGTGGCCAGCCCGGTCTACGAAAGATCCACCCGTGTTGTCACATACATCACTATCTTCATTTCTTTGTACTGCTGAGTAGTACCTCATTGTATGAACTCATCCCTGTCTGTGCCATCATTCCTGGGGGGCACCTGGGCCCTTTCCAGCTGTGGGCTATTATGAATAAAGTGGCTATGAACTTGCATCCTTGTACAAGTCTTTTTGTGACCATAGGATCCCACTTCTCATGAGAAAACACCTAGAAATGGGATTGCTGGGCCAAAGGGAGAGGCAGGGGGGCTCCATGCCTTTATCACCAACCTGGGAACACATGAGCCTGTAACTGCACCTCTTGTGTGCTGAACAGGATAAAAGCTGTTGAGGGCGATAAACCAAACAGCAATCTTTAAACCTTAATACAAAAATACCCCCTGAAGTCCTCTTTAAACCAAATAATAGTTTAGCTGAATTAGTAAAGAATGTCTGCCTTGGGCAATGTGCTCTCTTAAGATCTATTTATATGGCATCAAATTAACAAGAAGCCCAAGCCCTTTGCGTGGAGTTGATTCCGACTTACAGGAACCCTATAGGACAGAGTAGAACTGTCCCATAGGATTTCCAAGGAGCACCTGGTAGATTCAAACTGCTGACCTTTTGGTTAGCAGCCAAGTTCTTAACCACTGCGCCAGCAGGACTCTGAATTTATGTTAATGTTGTTGCTGTTGTTAGGTGCCGCTGAGTCTCTTCCGACTCACAGCAGCCCTATGTACAAAAGAACGAAATACTGCCCAATCCTGAGCCATTCTCATAATCCTTGCTATATTTGAGCCAATCACTGCAGCCACTGTGTCAATCCATCTCGTTGAGGGTCATCCTCTTTCTCGCTGACCCTCTACTTTACTAAGTGTGATGTCCTTCTCCAGGAACTAGTCCCTCCTGATAACATGACCAAAGTACATGAGATGAAGTCTTGCCATCCTCACTTCAAGCATTCTGGCTGCACTTTTCCTAAGACATTATGTTAATGGAGGAGGAACAACTCAGAAAAGGAGGGTGAGAACGGTTGCACAACTCAAAGAATGTAATCAGTGTCACTGAACTGTGCATGCAGAAACTGTTACTCTGTTGTGTATATTGTCAACAACAGCAATATAAATAAAATAAATAGTAATCTAGGCCAATGCCCTTAATACAGCCACCACCTAAAATAAAGAGACAGCCGTGGCAAGAAAACATACCTTGGACATTAACATTCTGGCCATTAATATACTCTTTCACCCTTCCTTTTCACCAAGTGAACATAATGAGAAACCAAACGATAAACACTGTATTACAGATGCATCACTTCAAGTCCTAAAACCACCCTTAATGGGAAAGCTTGGGCACAACTGCTTTTGAGTACAGACAGACCCTTGGGTGGAAAGCTTCCCACTGGCCTTTAAGCCCCACCTGCCTCAGGACAGAGCCGTGACAGGATGACAGGTCCACAGGGCACCCACACGACAAGACTCTGGGCAATATGAAATGGTCCCAGGACAAAGTTTAGGCCCAGATCCTCACAACATGCTGACATCAAATCAAATCCCAAAGCTCATCTGCAAGCTGCCGCTCCTCAGGGAGTATAAACCACCCCGCCTTTGTTCCCGTATCTCAAACAGCTGCAGAGTCACCAAGTCTGAGTCCGGGGCCCAGGTGTTTATGGAGAAGTGACAGCAGAAGTGGTGCAAACCACACTCCAGACGAGCAGCTTTACTCACAAGGTGGGCTCTCTGGGGGATTCACACACGAACTCATCCTTCCACTTCCAAGTTGAAATTAAGCTTACACCTGCTTTATTCTACTAATACGATAGGAAGTGGTGCCATCGGTGGGAACTTGTGCCAGAGGACTGCCCGCTGCCTAGCTGGCCAGGTGGTGCCGGGTGGAAAGACAGACCGGGGTCAGGAAGGCCCGAGCTCCCATCCCACATCCGCAGGTTCTGGCTGGGGCACTTTCCTTACCGACAAAATGTCGACAATAAAAGCCAGTTATGGTTGTCAGGAAGACTAAATGAAATCATGTGCATACTCAGGTCTAAAACCCTTGAAAGTGTTCCAAGAAATGTGAAATTCTACTGTTATCAGGTGACGCCTTTGAAACCACAGGGGTTGACGCCAAATTGGCTCAAGCTGCTCTAGAAAATGCCTCAGCGCCCATCAGCGTTCTCCAACACAGGAACTCACGGCAACCAGAAGACCAAGGTGGCGGTGATGCTTCCGGAGAGCCTGGTTACAGCACCCCAGTGGTGTCTGTGAAAAAGCAGATGGAAAACCGCAGCCCGCACAATCTCAAATGCGTAAAACACATCTCGTTTCTAGCCACAATTAGGCCTAGTCAGGATAGACAATGTTTATTCAAAATTTCCATACATGTGTCAAAAAAGATTAGAAACAATGTAACTTTCTTCCCACATCCCAAAGCAAGCATTACGGGTTTGTAGTAAAGACCTTCCTTTAAAAAGCAACTGCCTAAAGTAACTGGATCCATTCTCAGTTTTAATCGTTCAAAAGGAAGAATGAAGAAAAACAAAGTTTTTCTGCTCCTTCTAATGGTGTTCAGGGTGTAGAAGGGACAGACAAGCCAACAAGTAATGGCTCTGAGTGTTCCTGGTGACCCGGGAAAAGATGGAAGAGGAGGTGGACGGAGTGAGGGACGGCGTCGGGGCAGGTGTGGTCCACACTCTCAGGCACATTACCTAAGAGGCTCCTAGACTACCAGGTATACCCACTGTGTGCTGAACACCTTGACAAAGGTTATAGGGAAATTAAATCTTATAAACATTCGATGGAAACCCTGGTGGCATATGGTTAAGAGCTATGGCTGCTAACCAAAAGGTCGGCAGTTCGAATCCACCAGGCGCCCCTTGGAAACTCTATGGAGCAGTTCTACTCTGTCCCATAGGGTTGCTGTGAATCAGAATCGACTCGATGGCAATCGGTTTGGTCTGGTCTGGTCTGGTCTGGTCTGGTCTGGTCTGGTCTGGTCTGGTCTGGTCTGGTCTGGTCTGGTCTGGTTTAAAAGTTCAATACCCTGGGTGAGCATATCATTCAAAAATTGTAGTCAAAGTCAAAAGTCTGACTCCAAATCATCACGTTTCCAATCAATTCATCCTTGGATAACCTTCAAATCCAACTCTTCTTGACACAAAGTCCCCCTGAACGATTGCCTCAGATCCAGAAAGGAGAGGTGGCCATGGAGAAACAATGACGCTAGCTGGGCAGAAAAGAGATGCCAAATCCCACCCAGCTAGCCAGTACTGTGTCCCAGGAACACATCCTCGGGACCGTGGTCCCCCTGAGCAGCCCAGCCAATCCCAGGGTCTGTCTGCCAGGCAGGGCCACCTTCCAGCAGCTCATTCTGTTCCTTAACCAGCTGATGCGGAAGGGAATCTGGGAGCAAAATCAGAGCTGCCTGCTCTATCCCCTACAAACAACAGCAATAAACACCCTAACTCCTCTGGCCTCAAGAAATGCCACCTACTCTCAGTATTTTGGGGTCTAGAGGGCTAGCAAGCTGTGTGTGCTCTGGTGATTGCTCAGACGCTGGCCACAGCTTCTTGACATTCATCTTTCCATGCTGAAGAGTCTGTTTCCTAAGGTCTGTCTTCCATAAAATCTATTCCTTCCAACGACAACTCAGGGAGCCTGAAATTAAAGGCCAACTAAATCAACTGGTTAAAATGTCACCCACCAGTAAAGAATGTCTGCTTTGAGTATTGTGCTCTTTTAAGATCTATCTATGTGGGATCAAACTGACAACAGCAACTCGAAAGATTATATAAGAAACTTAGTGGTCCGTGAGTTTATGGTTATGGGGGAGAAAAAACTCAGAAAAGGAGGGTGAGAATGTTTGCACAACTCTAAGAATGTAATCAATGTCACTGAACTGTACATGTAGAAACTGCTGAATTGGTGTATGTTCTGTTATGTATATTCTCAACAACAAAAATAAAATATTTAAAAAAAAATGTCACCCATGCCATCCGTACTGTACCAATCTCCTCCCTCCATGAGGCTCACAGACCCTGCAAGTCCCCGCCCAAACGGAACGTGAGCGCCATAAAAGAGGAGATGGTTCCTTGTTCATCTCTGAATTCCTAGCACGGGAAGTGTCAGTAGACACAATTATGATGACAGCTTCTGGCCTTTAAAAATCCAAGACTTTGGGAGAGGGACAAGGTTCTTGTGCTTTGAGTCCATTATCTGATCCAGAAGCTTCCGTGGGCCTTTTTTGTGTGGAGTGTTCATTTATTCATTCGGAACACAACTGCTCCCTCAAGGAGGGTTGACATTTTTCCACAGAGTCTGTGATCACTCTCCTGCCTGGACAACTTTAAACAAAATCCTCAGGTTGGGCTTTGTTTTGCTTTTTCTTTCCAACAAGATCAAAGTTTCCTTATTTTCTCCTTGTGAGCCGGGGATTTTGTTAAGGGATCACTGGAGGAAGTTTGTGTACGGACTGCATGACAGACAACAGTACCGCACTGATTAAACTAAATCTCCCAAATCCGATCACTGCATTGTGAATAAAATAATGGCCTCGGTCTCAGAAGGCACACGCTGAAGTATTCAGAGGTAAAATGAATGAGGTCTGAAATTAAATCTCAAATGCTCCCCCAAAAACACTGCTAATGTTAACATCTGAGTCTAGGTGAAGTGTACTGTCTTAGTTATTCTAGTGGTGCCATAACAGTAATGTCACAAGCGAACAGCTTTAACAAACAGACGTTTATTCTCCCACAGTCTAGGAGGCTAGAAGTCCAAATTCAGGGTGCCAGCTCCAGGGGAAGGCTTTCTCTCCCTGTTGGCTCTAGAGGAAGGGTCTTGTCATCAATCTTCCCCTGGTCTAGGAGCTTCTCAGCACAGGGACCCTGGGTCCAAAGGCCATGCTCTGCTCCTGGCACTACTTTCTTGGTGGCATTAGGTTCCCATGTCTCTCTGCCCACTTCTCTCTTTTATCTCTCAAAAGAGACTGAATCAAGATACAATCTAATCCTGTAGATTGAGTCCTGCCTCATTAACATAACTGTCTCTAATCCTGCCTCATTAACATCATAGAGGTAGGATTTACAACACAAAGGAAAATCACATCGGATGACAAAATGGTGGACAACCACTCAACACTGGGAACCATGGTCTAACCAAGTTGACAAGCACATTTTGGGGGGTCAAAGTTCAATCCATGACAGGTACGTAAGTGTTTGTTGTACTTCCTTGCAACTTTTATGAAGGTCTGAAATCTTTCAAAACAAAAATAAATGAAGAGTATAATAAGAGTAAAATAATTCTTCGCAGGAGAGTTTTAAGGACAAAGTGCAGAAATGCGTGTCGAGCGTGGGTACAACGCCTTTCCCGTCTCAGCTGTTCCACTGTTCCTGCAGTGACTGTGCTCAGAGGTGGGTGTCACAGTTGACTCCACATCCAACAAGCATTTAAGTGCCTGGTCTACGGCAGGCATCGCCTTGGCGGGGTGACTGCCAGGATGAGTAAGACACATCCCCGGCACGAGATTCTGCCTGCACTCCCACGCTTTCTGAGTAAAAACATACCACTTGGATATTCATCTCAGCTTTTCAGTCACTACTAAGGTAACCAGCCTAGAACTTCTGAAGCAGTGTCTGTACGTGCTCTGTTCATGCATTTATTTACATTCTGTCTCGTTCTAAAAAAGGATCAAAACTGGTTTTTTAAAACACATACGATTTAACAAGAAGAAGACAACAATCAGGATAAAGGGAAAATGAAGCGTGAACAGTTAAATGAAACCCATTACCTGTCGATTCCAACTCGTAGAGACCCTATGAGACAGGGTGGGACTGTCCCATAGGGTTTCCAAGTCTGTAATCTTTACGGAAGCAGACTGCCACCTCTTTCTCCCATCGAGCGCCTGGTAGGTTGGAACCACCAATCTTTCAGCTAGCAGCCAAGCGCTTAACCACTAAGCCACCAAAAACCAAAAAAAAACCAAACCCACTGCCGTCAGGTCGATTCCGACTCATAGTGACCCTACAGGACAAAGTAGAACTGCCCCATAGAGTTTCCAAGGAGCGCCTGGCAGATTCAAACTGCTGACCTCTTAGTTAGCAGCCATAGCTCTTAACCAACATGCCACTGGGGTTTCCAGGCCTCCTTTAAAGGAAACCAGGGGAAGGTGAAATCACAAACGCATGCCATGAAGTAGGCATGATTATCAAAGGTAGACTACAGATTCTGCAGTGAAGTGCCTAACGGCTGAAGCAAAAAAAACCAGGATCAGGTAAAGAGCAGCAACGTCCATGAGATAAATACCTGCACCAGTTGGTGGTGCATCGTTGTATGAGAGACTAGCAACAACGCCGTATCATTTTCAGTAACATCCCGGTGTCATATGTGACAATGACCTTTGGTACATGTGTGTGGCTCACTCTCCAGCTCCAGCTTTTCCTCCGATATCAGTCCTCTCCCTAACTCCTCACGTTGTTGTTACCAGCTGCCACTGAGTCGGCCCCAACTCACGGAGACCCCGTGTACAACAGAAGGAAACGTTGCCCGGCCCTGTGCCATCTTCACGATTATGGGCATGTCTGAGTCCAGCTGGACAATGTTCTCTTCTGGTCTACAGGGCTTTCGTTGGCTAATTTCCAGAAGTAGGTCACCAAGCCCTCTTTCCTAGTCTTGCTCTGGACACTATCCTGAAGCCTGTCCACCAGGGGTGACCTGGGGTAATTGAAACAGCAGTGGCAGACTTCCAGCATCACAGCAACACACGAGCCACCACAGTCCTGGTGGCCCATCACTTCAACAAGCTTCAAACAGACACCTGGAACCCCAACTTAAGGACTGGGTGCCCACAGCTTTGAGGGCAGCTGCCCATGAGTCCAGCTGGGTACCCTAGTCCTGCCTGCTTTGCGTGTTTCTCGGCAGCCAGCATTTTGACTTCTCACTCCAGAGAGATTTCTCTACCTGTCTGTTGCCCACAAAACCCCTCTCCTCGTACACGAGCAGCAGGCCACATCCCAGACTCTTGTTCAGTCAGGCAGTCCTCAGTTCTCTCGCTCTTTCTCCTTTTGCAGTAAGAAACTTCACCTTCCTGCCTCCCCACCAAAACTGTCTTTTTTTGTAAGAACTACGAATTCCACACAAACCATCTCTGTGCCCTCCTGGCTGGGGCTGAGGCATCCCAGCCCTACCAGGGCTGCCTTCTGACATCCTCTCTTGCTCCTGAATCTCCCCACCCCTCTGGTTTCGAGCTTAGATAGGCACACAGTTCTGAGGTTGTGACTGTTAGATGCGTATCTACCAGGGCTTTGCTACGTTTCCTTGGCAACTGCTTCATTAAGGAACTACATCAAAAAGTGTAAAGAGGTTATTCTTTCAGCTGAAAAGAGTATCCTGCCTAAAGTTTGAATGGCTTTGAATAGAAAATTAACCAGGGACAAAAGAGGTTGCTGGCCCTAGTCAACAGTATCAAAAGCATAGCTGAAAGGTTCTGAATCGGCTCAGGACCCTTCCCGAGCACTGAGTCTGTACGGGGCGTGGGGTGTGGGCTCAACACACACGGATTCCAGAGCCCGTTCCGGCCTCTGGTGAGGCCGGGTTAGTCCTGGTGTTTCAAACAATTCCTTTCTACTACTTTCTTTTTTTGTCATTTGCCATTTCCTACTAATTAAAAATTGGGGCAATTCGTCTCATTCGTTTAGGCTGTTTGGGGGAAGCAATGTGATGTACTCCGCAGATCCTGGATTTAGGGCCAGAGGAACCAGGCTTCAGCTCCCGAGGTGCTACTTACAAGGCGAGCGTGGACAAGCTGCAAGCTCTCCTGTCCTCAGTTTCCCCGTCTCTCAAACCGGGTACAAGGAACTACTCAGCAAAGGTGATGATTATGGCCAATACCTAGAAACCCAGTTAGGTGGCCGCTCAATTACCAGCAGGTATCCGTAGGCCTCTGTGCATCTGGTGACAGGGATACTCCCTCCTCTTGCCTTCCTCATGTGGTAACAACTTACTGCACTGGGGGGAAGACCCGGGAGCAGCCAACTTTGAAGATTCCCCGGTCCACAGGCAGGGCATGTTCTTTTCCTTTATACAGATATTACTTAGTATCTGTTTAGGGCCTGTTTCCCCCTCTGGACTTGAAGCTCACTGAGCCCAGGAATGTGTCTGGTCTGTCCCCACGGAGTATTCGAGGGCTCGCAGACAGACACACAGCGCCTGGTACCCGTCTCTGTTGCGGAGTGCAGAGTGAAGGAAAGCGTAAACCAGCAAACCTTCTAGGGGCCCCTACATCTCTGAAATCAGGGCCTGACTTTAGACAAGTGACAGAGCCTTTCTTTAGCCCAAGGTTCCTCCTCTGTAAATAGGAAAAACTGCATTGGGCACCAGGGTTATAAGGATTAAAGGGAATCATCAAATTCACAACTTAGTAACCTGTAACTCGACCCATCAACGTGCACTCCTTTAGTTTCCGCCACCGTACCAAGCGAGGCTGCCACATCTGTCGGACACTTCCTAGGCGTCAGCGGGCGTGTGAAGCACTTTACGTGCACTACTTCATTTACAGCTTACAGCTCCAGGAAGAAGCATGTTTTAGCATTCCCGTTTTACGGACGCGGAATAGGCTAGGGGAAGTTCCATAACTAGTCTGAGGTCACACGGTGAGGAAATGTGACTTCAACCTAAGCTCAGGATTCCAAAGTCGGTGCTTCTACCTGGCTTCCACCTCACCACGTGCCTGTGACACCTCCGTGCTGGGGATGCAAACCTATGCTGTTGGTGCTGGCTGCTGTTACACTGACCCAGACCAGCAGCAACCCACGCACAACAGGACAAAACGTTGCTCAGTCTTGCACCATCCCCTGCAGATTGAACCACGGTGGTCCACGAGGGTTCGGTTTGGTTCGGTTTTCTTTTCCTTTTTAGGACATATGGTTTTGAAGCACATTTTTCTCTGGACTATTCTTTTTTCTTTTTTAATTTTATTTTTGCTGCTGCTTTTGAAAATATACACAGCAAAACAGTCAGCAATTCGACAGTTTCTACATATACAATTCAGTGACATTCTTCAAATTGTGCGACCATCCTCACCCTCCTTTTCTGAGTTGTCCCTCCCCATTAACATAAATTCCCTGAGCTTCCTACCTAATCTTTCGAGTTATTATTGTCAGTTTAATCCCATATATAGATAGTTCTTAAAAGAGCACAACGCTCAAGGCAGACATTCTTTACTAGTTAAGCTAAAATATTGTTTGGTTTTAAGGAGACTTCAGGGGATATTTTTGGTTTGAGGTTTAAAGATTATCTCAGGGCAATAGTTTCAGGGATTCATCCAGCCTCCATGGCTCAGGGAAGTCTGGATTCCATGAGAACTTGAAATTCTGTTCTGAATTTTCCCCCTTTTGATTAGAATTCTTCTATAGAATCTTTGATCAAAACATTCAGTAATGGTAGCCAGGCACCATCCTAGTCCAACAGGTTTTCAGTGATTTTCATAAGATTGCCAGGCCTTTCTTCCTAGTCCATCTTAGTCTGGAAGCTCCTGAAACCTTACAGCATCATAGTAACACGCAAGACTCCACTGACAGACAGGTGGCAGCTGCACTTGAGGTGTACTGGCTGGGAATCAAACCCAGGTCTTCCTACACGGAAGGCAAGAATTCTACCACTAAACCACCAATGCCCCCACACAAATGTATAGACAGCCAGTTAGTTACTCAAGAAAATGTTTGCTGACATTTGTTAGTGCTAGATAATGATCGTAAACTACCCTCCCAAACTACTGGAGAAGACAGGTTAATACAGGTTCCCACACTCAAAGAAGAGGAACTGTGCCTTGAATTCTTCTGCAAAGCAAGGAAACCCTTTCCAACACCACTAAATCCAAATGGATTATTTATCAGTTTTTATGTGTGTCCATGGCTTCTTGAAGCAAAAGATAACGGTAATAACCATGTCTTGGTTCCTTTCAAAATTTCCACATTAGCAAAATCACACCCAGGAATAGATACAACTCAACGATTCTGCGACGAAACACACTTACTCAGGAACCAACAGCCTGTAAAATTTCAGAAAAACTAGGTCCCTCTTTTTACTGTAATTAGAGTCCCACCAGAACTCATCACTTCCCTGTCTGCTCATCTGGCACGCAAGGAGCCCCGCTGGTGCAATGGTTAAGCACTCGGCTGCTAAGTGAAAGGTCTGAGATTCGAGCCCACCCAGTGGCTCTGTGGGAGAAAGATGTGGCAGTCTGCTTCCATAAAGATTACAGCCTAGGAAACCTTACAGAGCAGTTCTACTCTGTCACATGGAACAGCTATGAGTCAGAATCCACTCAACAGCACACAGCAACACGTGGCAGGCACCCACGGAGGTTAGTCAACTAAAGCAAAGTATTATGCTGGGGAAAACACAAGAGGCCAAGTCACAAAACTCCCCCAGGGCCGGGCCTGCAGCCGGGGCACAGCCTGGTTTATCCTGAACAGCTCGTCACTGCTGACCTCTAGTGTCCATGGACGGATGACCAGGCCCACACGCCCCCTGTGCTGGGCCTGCAGCAGGGGCAGCCTTGTTTATCCTCTCACTGCTGACCCCTAGTGTCCACGGATGGATGGACGGCCAGGCCCACAGCAGCAAAAGGAAAGGCCCTAAGAAACAACAGCGAATCCCCACACGTTCTAACTGAAAACACTTTATTTTATAAAATAAGTGTACTTAGATGCCCACCTGTGAAAACGGCTTCACCACAAGCCCCTATTTTCAATGTTAATTTGCAAAGACAGCTCTAGTGGCTGAGGACAACCCAGGCATAAGAGCGCACCTCCATGGGATCCCTGCTGAAGGTTCTCTCTGCCCAGCTCCACCTGCACCGTCCCAGCCAAACTGGCTGACGTTCTACAGCTCAAGGCCTTCTAGGCGTCCACTTTAAAAGCATAATCCGTCCTTCACCCTTCGCTAAAGATGTCCTTCCAAACCCTCCAGTTCGAGTATAGTAACGGTTGCCCATTGCTGAGAAACTTCCACAGGGCAGGCCCTACAACAGTATGGACAGAGAGTACCCAGCAAACCCAGCGCCGTCGAGTCGATTCCAACTCAGACAGAGAGTATCTAATGTCAATGAATCCTTCCAATAACTTCATGAGATTGTTATTCCTTTTTACAGATGAAAACATTAAGAGTTAGTGAGACTAGATGACTTGGCTCAAAGTGGCACACCTGGTGAGTGGCAGAGGTGGGATCTGAACCCAAATCCATCAGATCTCAATGTTCTCCTTCCTTATATCCTAGAGAAATAAGAGTCATCACACGAATAGACATATGCACACCCATGTTCACTGCAGCATTGTTCACAACAGCAAAAAGATGGAAACAACCTAAATGCCCATCAACAGATGAATGGATAAACAAACTGTGGTACATACACACAATGGGGTATTGCGCAATGATAAAGAAAAACAATGAATCTGTGAAGCATCTCATAACATTGAGGAATCTGGAGGGCACTATGCTGAGTGAAATAAGTCAGTCACAAAAGGACATATATTGCATGAGACCACTACTGTAAGAACTCATGAAAAGGTTTACACATAAAAAGAAACAATCTTTGGTTACGAGGGAGGGGAGGGGTGGGGATGGAAAAACACTAAATAGGCAATAGATAAGTGGTAATTTTGGTGAAAGGTAAGACAGTACACAATATTGGGAAAGCCAGCACAACTTGTACAAGGCAAAGTCATGGAAGCTCCACAGACACATCCGAACTCCCTGAGGGACGGAATTGCTGGGCTGAGGGCTGCGGGGACCATGGTCTCGGGAACATCTAATCTACCTCAATTGGCATAACATAGTTTATAAAGAAAATGCTCTACATTCTACTTTAGTGAGTAGTGTCTGCGGTCTTAAAAGCCTGTGAGCAGCCATCTAAGATATTCCACTGGTCTCACTCCTTCGGGAGCAAGGAATAATGAAGAAAACTAAAGACACAAGGGAAAGATTAGTCCAAAAGACTAATGGACTACATCTACCATGGCCTCCACCAGACTAAGTCCAGTACAACTAGATGGTACCCTGCTACCACCACTGACTGCTCTGACAGGGATCAGATAGAGGGTCCCAGACAGAGCTGGAGAAAAACGTAGAAATTCTAACTCAAAAAGAAAGACCAGACTTGCTGGCGCGACAGAGACTGGAGAAACCCTGAGAGCATGGCTCCCGGAAACCCTATCAGCCCAGTTACGAGATCACTCCCGAGGTTCACCCTTCAGCAAAAGGTTAAACAGGCCCATAAAAACAAAACTAGACTAATGGGGCATACCAGCCCTGGGGCAAGGAGTAGAAGGCAGGAGGGGACAGGAAAGCTGGTAATGGGGTAGTAGTAGCCAACCCAGGACAAATCTGACCACATCAGTGCTAGCCTATAAGACCTTCCTTTTCAAACCCACTATTCTTAGAACAAACCCCAAAATTGTTCACCTAGCCACGAAGGCCCTCCTGCTTGGCTCATGCCTCTCTCTCTGTCTGTCTCTGTGACTCTGTCTCTGTCTCTGAATCTCTGTCTGTCTCTCTGTGGCTCTCTCTCTCTCTCTGCCTCTTTCTCTTTCAAATTTATAGTCCAAGTTAGATTAGGTACATTTCTAAACACTTTCTGGACTATAAATTTTGGAATTTTGTATTATCAACTCACAACCAAAATGTTTTAATGATTCTGGGGGTTTTTGTTAGCTTGTTTTAATTTTTTTTTGTTTATAGTGTTGTTATGAGAATATACATAGCAGAACATACAGCAATTCAACAGTTTCTCCAAGTACAATTCTGTGACACTGATGACATTCTTCGAGTTGTCCAACCATTCTCACCCTCCTTTTCTGGGCTGTTCCTCCCCCATTAGCAAACTCACTGACCACTAAGCTTCCTATCTACCCTTTCGAGTTGATGCTATCAATTTGATTCCATATACATGGCTCTTTAAAGAGCATAATGCACAAGGCAGACATTCTTTACTAGTTAAGCTAACCTGTTGTTTGGTTTAAAGAAGACTTTAGGGCATATTTTTGGTTTAAGATTCTGTTTTTATTTAAAAGCATATCCAGATTCGGATTTAAGTAATATTTGCTGAGTGCCTACTGTGGAAAAGAAGCTATACAAAGCATTTTCACAAACTTTATGTTCTGGAAAGCTAACAACCCAGCAGGTAGGTAGACAGGCTCCCTCACAAATGGCAACGACTTTACAGTGACAGAATTAAGGCAGAGAGGGATGACGCTTGTTTGAGGCCACAGAGCTATTTTCCAGTCAGAAAAATCTGAAAGGACAACAAATTCTGTATTCTGAAAAGAAGACACCATAAAACAAAGAAGTGAAACATATGAATAACACATTAACTACTGTGTCTGATTATCCCAGCAGAGAAAAACCAGCTGGATTAGTGGACTGTAAACTCCACAAGAATTGTAGTAACTCCTTCACTATAATGGAATTATATTAACACTTTCACTGTAACAGGACTGTATCGACTTTCACCGTAACAGGGCTGTATCGACCCTTTCACCGTACCAGGGCTGTATCGACCCTTTCACCGTACCAGGGCTGTATCGACACCTTCACCGTACCAGGGCTGTATCGACACCTTCACCGTACCAGGGCTGTATCGACCCTTTCACCGTACCAGGGCTGTATCGACCCTTTCACCGTACCAGGGCTGTATCGACCCTTTCACCGTACCAGGGCTGTATCGACACCTTCACCGTAACAGGGCTGTATCGACACCTTCACCGTACCAGGGCTGTATCGACACCTTCACCGTAACAGGGCTGTATCGACCCTTTCACCGTACCAGGGCTGTATCGACCCTTTCACCGTACCAGGGCTGTATCGACACCTTCACCGTACCAGGGCTGTATCGACACCTTCACCGTAACAGGGCTGTATCGACACTTTCACTGTAACGGGACTGTATTGACACTTTCGCTGTAATGGGACTGTATTAACACTTTCACTGCAACAGAATTGTATTAACTCTTCCACTATAACAGAACTGTATTAACACTTTCAGTGTAACAAGGCTGTATCAACCCTTTCGCTCATAGCCAGACACGCGCTCACCTGTCGAAGGTTAATGTAAACTGCGTTCTGAAGAAATTCCGAGGCTTCCATACTCCGCTTCTGAATTGCGAGAACACGGACCGCTTTGACGCAAGCCTCTAACTCAACCACGCCGGCGTTCTTATACTGCAGGGTACAAAGGAGGTGCCTCCGTCAAAAAGGAAGAGTAAGGACATTTCAGTCATAGCCAGGGGTGGATTATCCAATAGGCAAGGTAAGCACGGTGCTTACCTTGCTTACCAGATCATCTGTGGTGAATAATTTCACAATTTTTTCACCACATCAAAGATTCTGCTTCTAGATATAACTGGCATCTGCCTCTCTCCCGACCCATAGCAGCTTCCTACAGAATCAGAACCTCTTCCAAATTTACAATCCCTGATTGGGCAGATGACCAGTAAGCAAGGTAAGCACAGGCTGACTTGAGCTTACTTACTAATCTGCAGTGAACAATTTCATTACAGATGACCTGGCAAACAAGGTAAGCACAATGCTTGCCTTGCCTATTGGATAACCCGCCCCTCGTCAGAGCATCTTCAAAGTGCCTGGGACTCAAAGACTGCAACAGCACCTCCCCAGGGCTGCAAGGTTCCTGGTCACTCCCCACCTCATGGAGGAGGGCTTGTCTTTGAGAGTCTGCCCCCTGTGGAGGAGAAGGCAGTTGGGATTGAGCGAGCCTATGAATGCCTGTGTAAATGTGTTTGCATTCATTAAAATAGAACAATCACAACCACTTGATAAGTCACAAAATTTCAAAGTAATATCAGTGGATGCTTTGCTATCTGTTTCTACTTATTGCTGCTGTTTTCTAGAACACGTTTAGACTCTCAGTCTGCAGCTTCAGTGCTCTCAGAAATTCCTTTTACTTTGTTGCAGAAATCTGGCTCCCTGTGTTGGTCCATTTAAATGTTCAATGTCTTTCTGATTTTCCCTCCCAGAGTCACTTGTTTCTACTTCTTAGACCCCACTATGGTTCCTGAGATGAAGGACAAGGTCGGATGGGACAGAAAAGCCTCTGTGGACCTTCATTTACCTGGCTCAGTATTTCTTGAGCCCCACCCCAGTTCTCAAAGTTCTGCCCAAAGGGACCTCACACCAAGAGCACTGCCCTGGCCACCCCGGCACACTGTGGGCTGACCCAGAGCAGATGGAGGGGCGGGCTCCAGGGTAGGCCTCCTCGCCCCTTCCCTTCGCCCAAGGCTTCACTGCAAAATCCTCCAGGCTAGCTGTTCTTCTACTTTTTTCTTGTCTACTCCAAGCACTTTTTATTTCCCCCCTAATTATCCCAAACTAGAGTGATTTTTGATTGATATAGCTGAACGAAATTCTTGCAGTTGGAGGAAGGGTTTACAGAGGTAAATCCACGAGCTGGCAGGGTAACACACTCCCACTCCCTCAGGGAGGCACAGCGCATGGGCTGAAGTCAACCAGCTAGTCAACCAGTGTGTGCTCAGACCGCTGCAGGCCCCCGCGGCACGACCTCCCTATAAATGCAGCTGCTTATTCACCAACTCCTGAGAAGCAGGTACACCTGGTGACCGTTCTTACTCAAATCATTCATAAGGTGGAAAAAGAAATTGTATAATTATCGAGCCAGAAAGGGCAAGTCTACACTCTTTCCTTCTTCCTGCTCATATGACATGCACGTCATTTGTGTGACCCTAAAGCAATGTAGCGAAGATCACCATGGAAACACTGTGTGTACTCACCTGAACACCAGCCGAGAAAACCAGGAATCTGTCAGTTCTTACATACCATTTAACAACACGATAATAAAAACTAGCGTAATGAATTGGTTCTGTTGAAATGAAATGACCTCCTTCAAAACTCTTAAAACAGCTTCTACCACAGTGGGAATAAAAGTCAGCTCAGTGTTTTTTGCATATTTTGGTTAAATTTATTATTTTTTTTAATTCTATTACAAAATGATTTAAAGTGCAGTCATGAGAAATTATTCGCATGTTAGTAGAAAGACATGGACCCAATCAGCCAGGAGCAGGCACCGAGGTCACTGACTGAACACCCACTGTGTACCCTCTTCTACAAACACTAAAAAGACCCCACTCCTGTCCAATCGATTCCTACTCATAGCGACCCTAGAGGACAGAGCAGAACTGCCCCGTACGGTTTCCAAGGAGTGGCTGGTGGATTCGAACTGCCAGCCTTTTTGTTAGTAGCCAAAGCTGAACCACTGCCTTTGGCAAAGCTCTCCGATGGCTAGGACTGCGCCTGGTTTCCACCTCCAGTCCCTGTCAACCACGTACCAAGGGCCCAGCATATTCTAGGAAGAACAAATAATTAGCTCTTTCAGTTCTTAAAAAAGAAAAGAAAAGAAAACCAACGTAAGTATTATCCTTATTTACAGAAAAGAAAGAAATCGAAACCTAAAAAGCAATGTTTCTTGCCCAAGGTCACTTGCCCAAGGTCACAAAGCCGGTAATTGGTGAAGGCAGGTTTGCGCTCCAGTCGGCCTGAATCCAAGCCCGGGGTCAAGCCCAAGGTCACCCTACGGCCCTCCATCTGGGAAGGGAGACTGCTCCAGCAGCACAGACTGTCGCCCTAACTTTGTTCAGACAACCCACATGCTCCATCTAGCCTTTGATAGCTCCCCATTCATATGGGACTCTGGGCAAACTACAACAACAAGGATTTTACGTCTGGTGGTTTCTTGGGTCTTATTCACACGGTGTCCACTCAGGAGCTCTGGGAAACGACTGTGTGGGTAGAGTAAGGACAGCAGCAGTTCTTGCTGACAAACTCAACCTATCGGGAGAAAGTGACCTTCACTGGGAGGCCACCACAGACATAAACTAAAGCAGGTGGACACTCAGAACGCAGCCAGGACCCCGGGCTCAAGTAAGGAAGAGCCCCTGCCCACCCACCCCCCGCCCAGCCATTTCGTCGTGTGTGTGTGTGCACGTGTAGCTACCTCAGGACTGGCAGGAAGACCTAAGACCTAAGTTCTAGTCCAGATGATGCCGCTGTGTGACTTCAACCCTGTCACTGAGCCTCTCTGCCCTCCAAGGTGTGATGGTGCCAGTATCTCAGAAGAATGACCATTTCTCCATTTTACCTCTAACGGAAGAGAGGAGCCCTGGTGATGCAGTGGTTAAGAACTTGGCTGCTAATCAAAAGGCAGGCAGTTTGTTCGAGTACACAAGCCGCTCCTTGGAAACCCGGTGGGGCGGTTCTCCTCTGTCCTGTGGGGTCACTAAGAGTCAGAGTCAACAGCAACAGGTTTGGTACAGGGTTTTTTTTTAATGGAAGAAAACGTCCTTGGCCAAAAATCAGAAATCCAAAAAAAATCACACATGAAGCCAGGCAAGAGTCTGCTAAGAAGACGTCATTATCTTTCTCAGTGAGTGAACATCAGAAGGTGGCGTTTCTCACAAAGTGGGAGGCAGCCTGATACATGGATGGGTGTGCACTTGCGTGTGCAAACCAGTACAATCAAACCTAGGTCATCGCCACCATTTCGGCGATGGCCCAACCTTCAAATGAATTCTAAACGAGGGTCTGGGTGGCGTGGGGAACATTCTCAGGCTCTGTTGGTAGAGGAGGTAGGAAAGTACCGCAGAAAAGAGGTAAAGGAAGACAAAGCACACTGGGGAAAGGCGAACATAAAAAGTCGCCAGGAACAAGCTTAAAAGTAATGGCCACATCTGATAAGAAGAAAACTACAACTCTATATTGCAGAACTTAAAAAAAGGTGTATGAAAATAAGATGTATAACATGTTCCAATAGCAGAAAGCAATACTGTAAAAATAGAAATTCTTGAAAAAATAATTTAAAACTCATTGCAAGCTCCCAACAAAATCCGAATGTGATTTTTTTTTTTAATTTGAAGAAATTATTCTAGAATTCTTAGGAACAATAAATTCATCAGATCAGTCAAAACTTTGGGATGGGAGGAAATAATGACCAAGAAGACACACTAGCAGATATTAAATAAGCTATAATATATTACATGCCATGATAGATCAGTTGAAAGGAACAAAAAACTCAGCATATGTCAGTATTTAGCGCAAGTGGGATTTCAAAACAGAGAGAAAAAGTATAAATTCAACAAATTGTGGCGGGACAATTAGATAATCATCTGGAAAAAATATATTCTTATGTCATAATGTATACAATAAATTACAGACTATGATATCCATATAAACACATAAAAATGACAACAATATATTTTTCATATATTAACGCAGGCTGCTCTTCCCTACAACCATATGAGGTAGGTACTATTATCAACCCCATGTTAGAGATTAAAAATTGAAGAATAGAGAGGTTCTGACTTGGCCAAATTATTCTATTGTTAAGAAAGTCTTTTCTAAGCATAATACCAAAGGTAAAACCCATAATAAAAATATTTACTACTTTAAGAATATATTTTTCCTCACAACTAAAAAGAAAAACCACATAAATAAAAAGGCAAACAACATTAAGAAAAAGGTTTGGCAACAAATATCCAGGAAGACAAGAAGCTAATATCCACAATATACAAAGAGCTATCACAAAGCGATAAGAAAAGCACCCACTGAAATATGTCCAAAAGACAAAAATGGACAATTCATCAAAGAAATGCAAGCGGCTAACAGGTGGAAAATGTTCACTACCTTCCTTGTAAGCAAATGCATATTAAAACAATAAAAAATTATTTTGCATATCAAATATTTTGGCAAATATTTTAAAAGGATAATAGCCAGTGTTACTTGTGGGAGGGTAGTTGTTCATCTTTTTTGAGGACAATATGGCAAGGTATACGTAAACTCTTAAAAAAAAAAAACACATACACTCTTTGACTCAAGTCCACGTCTAGGAATTTTTCCCTTAAAAAAAAGCAGTCCACACGGAACCTGGGGTATGGAAGAGGAGAGGACTGACACAATGCGGGGACTGCAATCAACGTGACGGAACCTGGGGTATGGAAGGGGAGAGAACTGACACAATGCGGGGACTGCAATCAACGTGACAAAACAATCTGTGTATAAATTGTTTAATGAGGAACTAATTTGTTCTGTAAACTTTCACCTAAAGTACAATTAAAAAAATAATAAAGTCTACTAATAAAAAATTAAAAACTCAGCCCAAAAAGATTTATCTATAAAGATATTTATCACAGCACTGTTTACAGTAGTAGGAAGAAAAATGGAAACTAAATAATATTTAGTAACAGACAGTTGGTTAAATAAACAATTCTATATCTTTTTATTTCCTATTGGAGAAGGAATCTGGAGAGTAATTGGAAGTAACTTATCACATATCTAGCAATTAAATTTATCTAAGTTCTCACCTAAAAGAATACCCATACAAGAACACAAGAATATACGTACCGGAATATTCAGTGAAGCACTTTTTCAATGCTTTACACTGAAACAGTGGGAAAAGTGAGAAAACCTAAACATCCATCAACAGGGGAATAATTAAGTAAATTATGGCAAGCTGTGAGCTCCTAAGAGCAGGCACTTACTCTTGTTCTACGTGCTATATACTCCCAGTGTCTGGTCTATGGTCATCTCTCACAAAATGTGCTGAATGAATAAATGACTACCTTATGGAACATTTTGATCAAAGACTCTGTAGAGGAATCCTGATCAAAAGGGGGAAAACACAGAACAGAATTTCAAATTCTCATGGACTCCAGATTTTCTGGAGCCATAAAGGCTGGATGAACCCCTGAAACTACTGCCCTGAGATAATCTTTAAACCTTACACTAAAAATAACCCCTGAGGTCTTCTTAAAACCAAACAATAATTTAGCTGAACTAGTAAAGAAAGCCTGCCTTGAGCATTGTGCTCTTTCGAGATCTATCTACATGGAATCAAATTGACAAGAGCAACTCGAAAAATCAGACAGGAAACTCAGTTTGTGCTAATGAGGGAAGAACAAATGGTAAAAGGAGGGTGAGAATGGCTAAAACCTGAAACAACTTGAAAAATGTCATCAATGTCACTGAATTGTACATGTAGAAACTGGTGAATTGGTGTATGTTCCTCTGCGTATATTCTCGACAACCAAAATAAAATAAATTATAAAAAAGTAAAATAAACTCATAATTTTCCTTCTAAAAAAAAACTTAAACAATGCCGACATCCACCTTCTGGAAGACCATTCCACACTGTGAGAGAAGAAAGCAGGTCTGGGCTGGGAGGGTGGCTGTGGTATTGCTGAGTGACTAAGGCAAGCCACAGGATAACAGGATGCCATTTTTGTAAATAAAATTTTTACATGTGTGTATATACATTTTGCACACATAGATGAAGGTCACAAAAGACACATATCAAGCTAATAGTCATTACTCTCTGTGTGAAACCAGGGCAGGGGGGAGGCACTTTCACTTTCTACTCCAGCCCACCCTCCTCTCTCCTGTGCTGCTGAAGTTCTTTCTTTTTCTCCCAGTATTTCAGAAAGTACATTTGTCAGTTTTTAAAGTTTCGAGTCCAAAGTAAAATCAATGGTGCGTCCATAAATGGAATACCCTATGGGTCATTAAAAATCATGCCAGGGAAGCTGTAACAGCACAGAAAACACAGCTAGTGTGCCACGGGGGGTGCAGGCCACCCCCCGGCAAACAGGCTCAGTATACGCCCCACACTTCATGATGAAGGCAACGTGCATCGATAAAAAGAACAGGAAAGTGTTAAAGATGGGAGCAGGCAGGGTAGCCAACATCCTAGGGAGTGAGAATAGGAAATCCTTTTTTTTCTCCTTTTTCCAAATTTATTAGTTAAATATGCATTATTTTGAATCAGAAAGAAACATTTTTAGGAATATCATATAATGCAGACATTAGGAAGTAATACACACATACGAAATAGGGGCAAATAATAAGTCAGACATGCCACACCATTGTTACACAAGGTAAAATGGGAACTTCTGATTAAAACCACACAATGACATTGAAAAGTTACAAAGCAATAAAATCACCTTGCTGTAATAGGAAATGGCCTCTTTATACTTGTCAATTATGTCTTCAGGGCTAAGACAGTTCTTGGCACGTCCAATCTCGGCGCTGGTGTCGGGATTTATGCCGTTGGTGGTGAGGGCACCTGTAAGCCAAGAGGAAGAAAAGAAACACACTTTTGCTTTTTTGGCCTTGGTTTCTTTGTTATTTTAAAAAAGAGAGGTACTAACAAGATAAAAGTTCGGGATGTCCTACTAAAATCTGGGTAGAGGGTCAGCGAAAAAGATGAAGACCCTTGACAAGATGGACTGACACACGGCTGCAAGGACAGGCTCAAGCATGACAACACTGTGAGGGTGACACAGGACCAGGCAGTTTCGTTCTGTTGTATATGGGGTCGCTATGAGTCAGAACCGACCTGACAGCACCTATCGACAGCACTGAAATCTAAATAATGAAACAGTTTTTAAAGTCTTCATGGTTTGACACCCTCTATTAACAGTTTCTACCATTACAGTGTTGTATTAAGTGTTAATTAATTCGGAATACATTTTCCTCCCTGTTGAGATGTTTTGGTTAAGGAACACGGAACGCCTTCCATGACACACTTCGTTAACCAGCTTAGTTGTCTTGAAGCCAGCGGCAGAGCCTCATGCACTCTCCTGTGGCCGTAAGCTCCTAATGCTGGCAAAGGGCCACACTGTGTCCTCACAGGACATGAGACAGACGAAAGCCCTGTCTGGACTGGACAGCACTGAGCAAACATAACTCGTAATTACTCATATTCTCACCGTGGCTGTCATTTTCTATTTCTGGCCAGCCACTGTCAAAAAAAGGAACACCTAATCCACAAACCATCAAAGTCACATGGGAAAGAACTTCACAGAAATTTCCATTTAAAGAATGTAAACATAAACCCCGAGGGTATGGCCCCCGGACACCCTTTTAGCTCAGTAATGAAGTCAATCCTGAGGCTCACCCTTCAGCCAGAGATTAGACAGGCCCATAAAACAAAACGAGACTAAATGGGCACACGGGCCCAGGGGCAAGGACTCGAAGGCAGGAGGGGACAGGAAAGGTGGTAATGGGGATCCCAAGGTTGAGAAGGGGAGAATGCCGACACATTGTGGGTTTGGCAACCAATGTCACAAAACGGTATGGGTACTAACTGATGACTGAGAAACTCATTTGCTCTGTAAAACTCCATCTAAAGTACAATAAGAAAGAATGTAAGCAACTACACATAGAAAACTGATGGAAAAAAAGAAGAAATTATCTGATTTAATGGAACACTCAAAGCAATATTCCCCTCTGCTGCAGAGGCAGGAAAAGCTGAGCTTCTCCTAAGCCTGGCCTGTTCACCTTCGGGCCGTAGGCCTCTCCCACACCCCGGCACCCTCAGGTCTGCTGGGAGCACAGGATGGGGGGGCCTCACCAACCGCAGTCCTCCCGTGACCGCATTCCTTACCCTAGTTCTCTCCCCTCGGCCCACTTGCCTCAAGTGCCTACTTTTTACGCTGTGGTTCTGTAAGCTGCCTCGATGCTTTTTGGAAGCAGACAGAAAAAGAATGAACGAATTTGCTGTTACGAGGCGCCGCTGAGTTGATTCCAACTCGTATGGGCCCCGTATGACGAGCAGAGCTGCCCACAGGGTTTTCCTGGTTGTAATCTTTACAGAAACAGATCACCAGGTCTTTCTCCCATGGAGCCACTGGAGGGGCCTGAACTGCTGACCTTTGGTTAGCATGTCAGTAGCCGTATGCTTATGGATAGATGGATGGTGACAGGTAGACAAAGAGACTGTAAGAAATGGGAAATAAAGAACATTTCACCTGTAAAATCCTCTGTGAGTAAGGGAAGGAAGGACTACAGCAGGTAACTGTGAAGGGGCAGATGTTTAGGACTTTGTTTCCCAGCCACTTTGTGAAAATCACCTCAAGGAACAAGAGGGCAGAACTATAAATAACGGAAAAGGGTGTGCTTGAAAAAAAAAGATCTAAAATATGTACTTTCTTAAGGATAAACCTAAATCGGCAAGACCCAACCACCCCACTCCTTGGGTACTTAAAGGGCTGAGAATCCCATTTCCTAGGCCCAGGGCATCCCTGTGGAGCAGTGAGGGTTGGTTTACACAGGATGGTTGGACCCGTAACAGCCACAGCAATGCCATTTCCCACTTGAAGGGAATCCACCTAAGGGTTTCCGTGCGTGTTCTTGTTCACCGCCCACAGCCACCCTGTGGGGCAGGTACTCGTGGGGTCCTGCTTCCGCAGGTGAAGAAGCAAGACCCCAGAGAAGTTACGTATTCTTACTAGCTCTCGAGATTACAGGCGAGCTAGGCAAAACAAAGGACTCAGACGTAGCAACGGTCACAAAGATGGCACAGGCTGGGTAACAGTTTGTCCTGCAAAGCATGGGTCACTATCAGTTGAAGCCGGCTCCACGGCACCTAACGACAAGGTGCACCAGAGCAGGATCTGACCTGGGGCCTGCGTGCTCCACCACTGCATTCCCGTGGTCCGTGTGCTCACATGTGTAACACATCTGTTTCAGGCATAAATTACCTCCTAATGAATGGCAGGCAGTCGTGATTTATCTCATTAGCTCTACCAGGCTATCTCTATATTGTTGAATTTTACTTTTTCCCCCCTTGATGAAATGAAAGGAAAGATAATGGGTCAGAATGAGGTGGGTTCTTCCTTCTTCAGACAGCACCTCATCTATCCAAGCAGTACATGATCTTAATGTCAGAGGAGAAGGCCCCAGCCATGAAGAAGGACCAGCTAGTCCACCATCTCCTGAGAAAGGTACCACCGGTAAGAAGGACTGACCTGTATAGGGAGGCAGCAGGAGGAAATCCATATGCAGCAGCCCAGAACAACACACTTGGCCAGAAGGTAACATGCATACAGCTCAAAAGGAGCTTAGGACCCGACTGGTTTAACTTCCGTCAATAACAGAATAACAAGCTCTAAACATACTAGCATGCAATGGGTTTGATCTTTCCTGACACCCGTAAAGTTGTGACAGCACACATGTAACAGTCGTGAACCAGTGATGCCAGGAGTCATCGAGAACCACAGCCTTTGGGTTAAAAAACAAGAAAATCAATGCCACAGGGAAGCTAAAACCTAGGCTGGAGGGAAGGGAAAGAAAGGTTAAGAAGAAGTGCAAAGAAAAGACTGAAAAAAAAATCACAAAGGCTCTCGAGTATCAATCCAATAATTGCTTCATCACTCATTCAAGATGCAGTTACTAAGTTCCCATTACATGCAAGGCTCTATACAAGGAATCCATAAAGGAGGGGAAGAAGACTACAAACTGACATAAGCAGACAATTCATTTAAATATATAACTGTGTGTGTTTGTGTGTCCCTTAAAGATTTGAAGATATGTTCAACTTCACCAGTAATAAAAGATACCATATCCAAAACACTCGAAAGCAGAAACTTGTCCACCAATGTTCGTTGCAGCACTATTCACAGCAGTCAAAAAGTGGCAACAACCTAAAGGCCTGTCAACTGATGAAAGGATAAACAAAATGTGGAACATACATATATACATACGAGGGAACACTACTCAGCAGCCAGTAAGAGAAATGAAGTCTTGATACATTCTACAATGTGGATGGAGCTTGAAGACATTACGCTCAGTGAAGTAAGTCAATCACAAAAGGACAAATATTGTATGACCTCACTTTTATAAAAAGCCAAGAAAAGGCAAACGTATAGAGACCAAAATTTACTACTGGTTACCAGGGATGGGAAAGAGAGGGAGAAGAGGGTTTAATGCTGACGGAAAAATCCCGTTAATTAATGGTAGGGTTGCACAGCCGATTATTGCAATTGCTGTCAAAAAGGTGTACACCTGTAAATAAGTTGAACTGGCAAAAGTTGTGTGACAGATATAACAACGACAAAAAAAAAAAAAAGAGTAGCTGCTGAGGCTGCGTATGTACAACCAAACACCTCATGGAATTTTGTTCCCTGGCTTGGAGGTTTAGGTTCATGGGACATCCCAGTTAATTGGTCTAATAACGTGTTTAGTGCTTCTGGTTTTTTTTTTTGTTTTTTTTTTTTTACCTCCTAGTTCACTGTGTAGCACCTGGGGTCTTAAAAGCTTGCAAGTGGCCATCCAAGGCACAATAATTGGTCTCTATTCGCCTGGAGCAACAGGGGAAGAAGGAGAGTCAGGAATAGGAGGAGGGTATAGAATGTGTAGTGCCCTGGTGGAGCAGTGGTTAAGAGCTACAGCTCCTACCTAAAAAGTGAGCAGTTCAAATCCACCAGCCACTCCTTGGACATCCTATGGGGCAGTTCTGCTCTGTCCTATAGGGTCTCTATGAGTCAGAATTGATTCGACAGCAATGGGTTTAGTTTTTTTTTATGGAATGTGTGGCTAATTACCCCCATGAACAACAGCCTCCTTCGCCATGAGACCAGAAAAACTGGATGGTGCCTGGCTACCATTGCTGAACACTTTGATAAAAGATTTTACAGAAGAATCCTGATCAAAAGGGGGAAAATGCAGAACAGAATTTCAAGTTCTCATGGGATCCAGACTTTCTGGAGCCATGGAGGCTGGATGAACCCCTAAAACTATTGCCCTGAGATAATCTTTAAACCTTAACCAAAAATATTCCCTGAAGTTCTTAAAACCAAACAACAGCTTAGCTTAACTAGTAAAGGATGCCTGCCTTGAACATTGTGCTCTTTCAAGATCTATCTATACAGGATCAAACTGACAAGAGCAACTTGAAAGATTAGATAGAAACCTTGGAGGGCACTGAGTTTATGTTAATGGAAAAGGAACAACTCAGAAAAGTAAGATGAGAATGGCTACACAGCTTGAAGAATGCAATCAGTGTCTCTGACTGGTACATGTACAAAGAGTCAAATCAGTGTTATGTTTTGCTATTTATATCCTCAACAACAATAACAAAATTAATAAAAATTAAAAAAAAAAAAGAGATACTGTTTCTCACATACCTAGTTGGGGCAAAAACATAACAGCTGACGACACGCTCTGTTGGTGAACCTGTGAAGAACAGGTACTCTCATACCCTGCTACTGTCAATCCAAAATGGTACAGCCTCTACGGAGGGGAATGTGAACAAAACCTAACAGACTACAGATATGTTTACCTTTGACTCATCAATCCTACTTCTAGGGATTTATCCTGAATACACATCTCCAACAATACAAAAATACATATGTACGAGGTTATTCACTGAAGCATTATTTTTAATGGCAAAATATTGGAAATAACTGAAATGTCCATATATAGAACCAAAAAACCACTGCCGTCAAGTCGATTCCGACTCATAGCAACCCTGTAGGACAGAGTAGAACTGCCCCACAGAGTTTCCAAGGAGCGCCTGGCGGATTTGAACGGCCAGCCTTTTGGTCAGCAGCGCAGCACTTAGCCACCAGGCCACCAGGGTTCCCTCCGTACATTGAAAGGTTGGCTGAATAAAATATGGCATGCAGGTATGCCCCTCTTTTCACAAATTCGCTTTACACCAACTTTGCTTTAACAAAAGGTCTACATTACTACCTATTTTTCCTAACTGAAAGAAATCCAAACAGGATTTTCACTTTTGCAAAAAGCTGAATAGAGTTCAGCGTTTGTTTTGTAGCAAGCTGCTAAAAAGGCAGCGCGCCCGGAGCAGCAAGTGGCACGGCCAAGCCCCTGCCCCGGGAACTACACTCGGCATCTCAGCATCAAGCCGCCATAGCTGGGAATCGTGTCTCTGAGGGTCTGTGCTTCTCTCCATTTATTCTGTGTATCCATTAGCAAGATGTGGCCTAAGGTAGAAAATGGTTCAAAAAGTACGTGTACACACAGAGAGAAATCAAATAATAACAACTGGTGAGTCTGGATGAAGAGGATATCAGGGTTCTTTGTTCTATTTTTGAAACTCAAAACTTTTTTGCAAGTTTTACATTATTTTCAAAATCAAAAGTTAAAAATTATTAGAATTCTGGTTAGCTCACTAAATTACAAAAACAAGTCTAGTAAAAAGAGGAGGAACAGCCAACTAAGGCACATCAATTGGTCTCTATTCGTCTGGAGCAACAGGGGAGGACGGAGAGTCAGGAACAGGAGGGGGATATGGAAAGTGTGGCTAATTCCCTCCGCGAACAACTGCTTCCTTTGCCGTGAGACCAGAAGAACTGGATGGTGCCCAGCTACCATTACTGAATGTTTTGATAAAAAATTCCAAAGAAGAATTCTAATCAAAAGGAGGAAAATGCCGAACAGATTTTGAAATTCTCATGGACTCCAGACTTCCTGGAGCCATGAAGGTTGGGTGAACCTCTGAAACTATTGCCCTGAGATAATCTTTAAACCATACACAAAAAATATCCCCTGAAGTCCTCTTAAAATAAAACAATAGTTAAGCTTAACTAGTAAAAAATGTCTGCCTTGAGCACTGTGCTCTTTTAAGAACTCTCTATATGGGATCAAATTGGCAACAGCAACTGGAAAGATTAGATAAGAACCTTAGGGGGCAGTGAGTTTGTGTTAACAGAGGAACAACTCCGGAAAGGCGGATGAGAATGGTTACACAACTTGAAGAACATAATCACTGTCACTAAATGGTACATGTCCCCCACACGCCTGCCACAGCCTGTCATACTGTGAGGGCTTGCGTGTTGCTGTGATACTCTAACCTATGCCACCGGTATTCAAATACCCCCAGGGTCACTCACGGCAGACAGGTTTTAGCTGGGCTTCCAGACTAAGACAGACTAGGAAGAAGGACCCGGCAGTCTACTTCTGAAAAGCATTAACCAGTGAAAACCTTATGAATAGCAGCGGAACACTGTCTGATATAGTGCTGGAAGATGAGCCCACCAGGTTGGAAGGCACTCAAAAGACGACTGGGGAAAAGCTGCCTCCTCAAAGTGGAGTCGGTCTTAACGACGTGGATGGAGTAAAGCTTTTGGTACCTTCATTTGCTGATGTGCCAAGACTCAAAATAAGAAGAAACAGTTGCAAACATCCATTACTAATTGGAATGTGCAATGTACAAAGTACAAATCTAGGAAACTTGGAAATCGTCAAAAATGAAATGCATAAATATCAATATCCTAGGCATTAGTGAGCTGAAATGGACTGGTATTGGCCATTCTGAATAGGACAATCATATGGTCTACTATGCCGGGAATGACAACTTGAAGAGGAAGGGCACCGCATTCATCGTCAAAAAGAATATTTCAAGATCTATCCTGAAGTACAACACTGTCAGTGATATGATATTCATTAACCTACAAGGAAGACCAGTTAGTACAACTATTACTCAAATTTACACACCAACCACTAAGGCCAAAGATGAAGAAACTGAAGATTTTTATCAACGTCTGCAGTCTGAAATTGACCAAACATGCAAACAGGACACACTGATAATTACTGGTGATTGGAAGGGCAAAGTTGGAAACAAAGAAGAAAGATTGCTAGTTGGAAAATATGGCCTTAGTGATAGAAACGAAGCCAGAGATCACATGAATGAATTTTGCAAGACCAACAACTTCTTCATTGCAAATACCTTTATTCACCATCATAAGCAGGAACTATACACATGGACCTCGCCAGATGGAATACATAGGAATCAAATCAACTACATTTGTGGAAAGAAATGATGGAAAAGCTCAATATCAGCAGTCAGAACAAGGCCAGGGGCCAACTGTAAATCACACCACCAACTGCTCACATGCAAGTTCAAGTTGAAATTGAAGAAAATTAGAACAAGTCCATGAGAGCCAAAGTACAACCTTGAGTATATCCCACTTGAATTTAGAGACCGTCTCAAGAACAGATTTGACATGTTGAACACTAATGACTGAAGACCAGACGAGGTGTGGAATGACATCAAGGACATCATACGTGAAGAAAGGAAAAGGTCATTAAAAAGACAAGAAAGAAAAGACCTAAATGGATGTCAGAAGAGACTCAGAAACTTGCTCTTGAACATCAAGTAGCCAAAGCAAAAGGAAGAAACGATGAAGAAAAAGAGCTACACAGAAGATTTCAAAGGGCAGCTCGAGAAGACAAAGTAACATATTATGATGACACGTGCCAAGACTTAGAAATAGAAAAACAAAAGGGAAGAACATGCTCAGCATTTCTCAAGCTGAAAGAACTGAAGAAAAATTCAAGCCTCAAGTTGCAATATTGAAGGATCCTATGGGGAAATATTAAACGGCATAGGAAGCCTCAAGAGAAGATGGAAGGAATACACAGAGTCACTATACCAAAAAGAATTGGTCAACGTTCAACCATTTCAGGAGATAGCATGTGATCAGGAACTGATGGTACGGAAGGAAGAAGTTCAAGCTGCACTAAAGGCATTGGCAAAGAACAGGGCTCCAGGAATTGATGGAATACCAATTGAGATGTTTCAACAAACGGATGCAGCGCTGGAAGTGCTCACTCATCCATGCCAAGAAATTTGGAAGGAAGTTACCTGGCCAACCTACTGGAAGGGATCCATATTTATGCCTATTCCCAAGAAAGGTGGAAATTATCGAACAACATCATTAATACCACGACAAATGGAGAAAAGACTGAAGTTGTCAAGGATTTCATTTTACTTGGATCCATAATCAACAGCCATGGAAGCAGCAGTCAAGAAATCAAAAGACGCATTACATTGGGTAAATCTGCCGCAAAAGACCAAGAGCAAAGATGTCACCTTGAAGACTAAGGTGCACCTGACCCAAGCCATGGTATTTTCAATCGCATCATATGCGTGTGAAAGCTGGACAATGAATAAGGAAGGTCGAAGAAGAACTGATGCCTTTGAATTGTGGTGTTCGTGAAGAATATTGAATATACCATGGACTGCCAGAAGAATGAATAAATCTGTCTTGGAAGAAGTACAACCAGAATGCTCCTCAGCAGCAAGGATGGTGAGACTGCATCTTACACACTTTGGACACATCGTCAGAGGGATCAGTCCCTGGAGAAGGACATCATGCTTGGCAGAGTACAGGGTCAGCGGAAAAGAGGAACACCCTCAACGAGGTGGATTGACACAGTGGCTGCAACAATGGGCTCAAGCATAACAACGACTGTAAGGATGGCGCAGGACCGGGCAGTGTTTCATTCTGTTGTGCACAGGGTCGCTATGAGTTGGAACCGACTCGATGGCACCTAACAACAGCAATCATTAATATCACATGCAAACAAAATTTTGCTGAAGATCATTCAAAAGCCACTGTAGCAGTATATCAACAGGGAACTGCCAGAAATGCAAGCTAGATTTAGAAGAGGACATGGAACCAGGGATATCACTGCCAATGTCAGATGGATCCCGGCTGAAAGTAGAGAACACTAGAAAGATGTTTACCTGTGTTTTATTGACTATGCTAAGGCATTCAACTGTAATGACCATAACAAATTATGGATAACATTGCAGAGAATGGGAATTCCAGAACACTTAATTGTGCTCATGAGGAATCTGTACATGGATCTAGAGGCAGTTGTTCTAACAGAACGAGGGGATACTGCGTGGTTTAAAGTCAGGAAAGGTGTGCATCCGGGTTGTATTCTTTCACCATACCTATTCAGTCTGTATGCTGAGCAAATAATCCAAGAAGCTGGACTATATGAAGAAGAACAGGGCATCAGGATTGGAGGAAGACTCATTAACAACCTGCGTTATGCAGATGACACAACCTTGCTTGCTGAAAGTGAAGAGGACTTGAAGCACTTATTGATGAAGATCAAAGACCACAGCCTTCAGGATGAATCACACCTCAACATAAAGAAAACAAAAATCTTCACAACTGGACCAATCAGCAACATTACCACAAACAGAGAAAAAATTGAGGTTGTCAAGGATTTTGTTTTACTTGGATCCACAATCAACACCCACAGAAGCAGCAGTCGAGAAATCAAAAGACTCATTGCATCAGACAAATCAGCTACAAGAGATCTCTTTAAAGTGTTAAAAACCAAAGATGTCACCTTGAGGACTAAGGTGCACCTGACCCAAGCCATGGTGTTTACAATCGCCTCATATGCATGCAAAAGCTGGACAATGAATAAGGAGACTGAAGAAGAACTCATGCCTTGAATTGTGGTGTTGGCGAAGAAAATTGAATATACCACGGGCTGCCAAAAGAACAAACAAATCTATCTTGGAAGAAGTACTACCAGAATTCTCCTTAGAAGCAAGGATGGCAAGACTATGTCTCACATACTGTGGACATGTTATCAGGAGGGACCAGTCCCTGAAGAAGGATATCACGCTTGGCAAAGTGGTGGGTCAGCGAAAAAGAGGAAGACCCTCAATGAGATGGATTAACACAGTGGCTGCAACAACAGGCTAAAGCATGGCAACAATTGTGAGGACGGCGCAGGACCAGGCAGTGTTTCGTTCTGTTGTGCATAGGGTCGCCATGAGCTGGAACCAACTCGACGGCACCTAACTACAACAATAAATGGTACATGTAGAAAGTGTTTAAATTTAACTCAGGAATGCAAAGTTGGCTCAACATCTGAAAATCAATTAATACAATACATTATGGTGGCAGAACAAAAAACAAAAACCAGACGATCATCTCAAGAGACACAGAAAAGCATTTCACAAAATTCAACACCCTTTCATGATGAGAACACTCAACAAACCAGGAATAAAAGAGAACTTCCTCCCTGAGAACCTACAAATGTCATGCTTAATGTGAAAGACTCAGTGCTTTCCCCCTAACATTAGGAACAAGACAAGGATGTTTGCTCTCATCACTTGTATTCAGTGTTACACTGGAGGTTCTATCCACGGCAACGAGGCAAGAAAATTAAACAAAAGACAATCAGATGGGACTGGAAGAAGTAAAACTATCTCTATTCACAGATGATGTGACCTTGTATTTGAAAACGGTAATAAATACACACAACAACAAAAAAAGCTATTATAATAATATCCTAATAAATAAGTTCAGCAAAGTTGCAGGGTACAAGATCAATATAAAAAATCTATTATATTTCTATACACTTACAATGAACAGTCTGAAAATGAAACTAAGAAAACAATTCCATTTACAATAGCATCAAAAGAATAAAATACTTAGGAATAAATTTAACAAAAGAAGTGCAAAATGATACTCTGAAAACTACAAACCATCATTGAAAGAAATTAATGAAAACCTAAATAGATGGAAAGGTATCCCATGTTCATGGATCAAAAGACTTAATACTTTTAAAATAACAACACTCCTCCAGCTGATCTACAGATTCAATGCAATCCCTATCAAAATTCCAGATGGATTCTCTGCAGAGATTGACAAGTTCATCTTAAAATTCTTATGGAAATTCAAGGGACCCAGAAAAGCCAAAACAATCTTGAAAATGAACAAAGTTAGAGGACTCACAATTCCTGATTTCAAAACTTACTACAAATTACCTGTAGGTGGGAGGATTAAGGGCAGTTTAAATTCATTTATTTTGCCTATCTTTATTTTCTAAATTCTCTGCATCAACATGAATTTATAATAAGGGAAAAAAAGGTATTTTTTAAAGCATGTATGCATATTCACTCCTTGAAAAAAATCTTTAAAAATCATAAAGAGGTTAAAAAATATACAGTGAAAATAACTACTTACACACAAGAGTGCGTGTACGCTTTTTATAAATTGAAAACTTAAAAAAGTACAAACACATCAGGCTTCTAGGGAAATTTATACAACATTTAAAAAGACAAATTCATTATCAAAAATTCTAATCAAATAATGAAAACCCAATAACAGGGAAATCACATTTGATAGCGAGCTTCAAGTACAGAGAGGAGAAAAGGCCTAGAAATCACAGTTCCTGTAACTCCGACACTAATGCAGCATAATGCAACCAAATGGGAGGGAAATCTTTACCCAGGCCACACTGGGTTTCTGTGCATAAAACACAGTAAACTCACTCTAAACTGCACTAGACACAGTGATGATTTTTTAAATAGAATTCTAAAATTAGAACATGGTGGAAATGCTAAAAATACTCTGAAAAAGAGAGAAATAAATATAGGAACTCTGTCCCTGTGTTACATGCATATAAATGAAAACTACTTTTGCTCAATCATAGGCACTAATTAATTATTTTAGCCAAGGCAGAATATTTTAATTAAGACAAATAATCAATATTACACTTCTCTTTACAAATTTAGTTAAGGGATTTACTCTGTGATGTAATCACAACATGTCTAAACCAAACCAAACTGATTTCGACTCATAGCGACCCTATAGGACAGAGTAGAACTGTCCCATAAGGTTTCCGAGGAGCATCTGATGGATTTAAACTGCCAACCTTTTGATTAACAGCCAAGCTCTTAACCACTGGACCACCAGGGCTCCATAATATGTCTAGGATCTAAAATTACTGAAAATGTTTTCGCATGGTTTATGAAACTCCTTTCAAAATTCCAGGTTTTTTTAATAGATATGAGAGGCAATTCTATACTATCTTTTCCTACGTGAGACAAACAACAGCGGGTACTGTTGCCAAAACTGTATGAATACCGATGGTGATTCATGACAACCTTGAACTCAGCACTAACTAATCTGCCGAACAATAAGGCGCTATTCTGGACACTACGAGGAAACAGGAGCCCTGGTGGTGGAGCGATTAAGAGCTCAGCTGCTAACCAAAAGGTCAGCAGTTCGAATCCATCAGCTGCTCCTTGGAAACCTTAGGGGGCAGTTCCACTCTGTCCTACAGGGTTGCTGTCAGCCCGCATCGACTCCGTAGCAACGGGTTTGGTTTTTTGTTTTTTTTTTTTTTAGTGAGGAAACGAAATGAAATAAAAGGAAGACAACAACCCAATCTGCAGGGGATTATCATCTACTTCAACACTGAGATTTTTACTTCATTGGTTAACAAAATGAAGTCAATCAAACGATGCCTGTGAACGCTGTAGTCGTGACTTCACAGAAAAGGCTTACGAACGACTTGACTGGGTCGTTAGCGGCGTGCCTCACTGGAGGGCAGGTGATGACAAGACAACTGCTTGGGATGCTTCCGCCTACACTAGACCTAAATAAGCCTGCACCGAACTCTGCAAGGTGAGTAAACAGACAAAGTCCCCAGAGAGGAAAAAAAATGACGAGAAATCTCATAAGCAATTTTGATTTTTTAATAAATGGTTCCCCTGCCAAATGGTAAACTGACTTTTGATAAACTTACAAGGCAATTCAGCGGGAGAAAGGACAGACTTTTCAACAATGGCGCCGGGAAAGCTAGATGTCGACATGGAAAAAACAAACCTAGACTGTTACCTCATACCATACACAAAAGTTAACTCAAAATGGATCAGAGACCTAAATGTAAGAGCAAAAACAATAAAACTTCTAGAAGAAAAAAGAGGAGAACACATTTACGACCCTGGGTTAGACAAAGAATACTTGGCTATGACACTAAAAGCATGATCTATAAAAGAAAAAAAAAAATGATAGATTTCAACACAATTCAAAAATTTTGCCCTTATATAAGATAGAAAATGATACTGGTGAGGAGTAAGCCTCTTGGATCAAGTAGACACTTGAGACTATGTGGGCAGCTCCTGTCTGGAGGGGAGATGAGAGGGCAGAGGGGGTCAGAAGCTAGCTGAATGGACACGGGAATATAGGGTGGAGAGAGGGAGTGTGCTGTCTCATTAAGGGGACAGCAGCTAGAGTATACAGCAAGGTGTATGTAAGTCTTGGAAACCCTGGTGGCGTAGTGGTTAAGTGCTACAGCTGCTAACCAAAGCGTCAGCAGTTTGAATCCACCAGGCGCTCCCTGGAAACTCCATGGGGCAGCTCTACTCTGTCCTATAGGGTCACTATGAGTCGGAATCGACTCGACAGCACTGGGTTTGGTTTGGTTTTTATGTAAGTCTTTGTATGAGAGACGGACTTGATTTGTAAGCTTTCACTTAAAGCACAATAAATTTTTTTTTTTTAATTTGCCCTTAAAAGGTGCCCATTATAAAAATGAAAAAAACAAGCCAGAGAATGGGAAAAAAAAAAACGCGCAAACCCTTTGTCTGGTCAGGGACATGTATCCACAATATAAAGAACTCTTACAACGCAAAAATTTAAAAAAAAAAAAAAATTAAAAAGCGGGAAAAGGACTTGAATAGACATTTCTCTAAAGAAGATATACAAACAGCCAATAAGTACATGAAAAGGCGTTCAACGTCATTAGCCATGAGGGAAATGAAAACCAAAGCTACAGTGAGACACCGCTTCAGACCCACTAGGTTGCCAAAGTCAAGAATAAACTGTGGTCAAGGACGTGGAGAAACTGGACTGCTTATTTATTGCTGGTGGGAATATGATGTGGTGCAACCACTTTGGACAACAATTTACCAGTTCCCCAAAAACTTAAATATATAGTTACCCTATGACCCAGAAATTCCATGCCTGAATACCCTGTACGACAGTAGAACTACCCAGTAGGGTTTCCAAGGAGCAGCTGGTAGATTCAAACTGCTGACCTTTAGGTTAGGAGCCAAGCTCTTGACCACTGCGCCACCAGGGCTCCAATACATACCAAAGAGAATTGAAAACATATGTCCACACAAAAACTTGTACACAGGTGTTCACAGCAGCATTATTTATAACAGCCAAAAAGTAGGAACAACTCAAATGTCCACCAACAGACGAATGGATAAGCTAAATGGGTCTGTCCACACAACGGAAAATTATTCACCCATAAAAGGGGATGAAGTACTGATACTTGCTACAACACAGATTAACCTCGAGAACACTATGTTAAGTGGAAGAAGCCAGTCACAGAAGACCACCGACTGTATGATTCTTTTTATATGAAATACCCAGAAGAGGCAGATCTATAGAAAGGAAATCAGCGGTTGCCTAGGGTTGGGCGTAGGCGTTGGGGGAAATGGGGAATCACTTCTAACGGGTACAGGGGTTCTTGATGGGGTGATGAAAAAACCCAAAAATTGTCGTTATGGTCGCACAAGTCTGCGAATATATTAAAAACCACTGAATTAGACACTTTAAATGGGTAAATTGTATTAAAGCTGTGTTAAAAAAAATTTTTTTTTAAAAGCACCTTAGAACAATGCCTGTCACTTAATGAGTGCTAACTGCTAGTTTCTGTTATAGGAAGAGGAAACTCCCCTCAAAACGAAATTGGTAAAAGCAAACGTGAGTTACCTGAAATTGCCCAAAAGATCATTTTACTTACAGCAGTTCTGAATGGATAGGAAATGTTCAGAAATAACAGAAAACAGGATTTGACAGGAAGAAGCACTCCATTTAAAATGCAGATCAAGGACTCCAAAGCCTAGCTCCTGGGAGTGACTGGAGGAGAAGCTTTGCTCTTAAAATATGCAATGGTGTCAACACACAAAGACCACCCAACTCTTCCTTCTGGTTTTGGAGACAGCCGTGGGAAAATCAGGTAGGGAAAAAAAATTCTGAAAGAGTTTGCTTCAAATATTATACCCATAAAACTTGCAAATAAAATGAAAGCGACGCAATTCTATGATAGCTTCAGGTGAATGGGTTGTCTGCAGGGGCTGAGCAATTTTACGACCTATGAGGGGATGTTAGAGACTGAGGAGAATCAAATGTCATGGGAGTTGTAAAATGATTCTCTACCCACAAATTTACCACCAACATAATCTGCAAGGTTTAAGCAGCACACAAGGGACCAGTGCTGGAAAAACACCTAAGACTTCCTTAAGTGCCAGTCCAGGTGCGTGTGGAGGCAGCTCAGGCTTGGAAGCCCTTGTCGAATCAGAACTGGGGGGTTAAGGCAGGAAGGGAACAAGAGTGGGAGGGAGCAGAATGTCAGTTGTCTTTACTTGCTCTCCCTCGGTTAAATGGAGGTCATTTTGGGGTCATTACAGAAGGTGCCATTGAGCACCAAATATTGGTTTCTCTGGGGCATCCTACTGCCTGTAGCCTCTGTAGCAGGATCTTGGCCCATCCCTGAAGAACACAGCCCTACAGGGTCCTCCTTACTTTTACTCTCAGTACTCTACACCCAATTTCATCTTTACCCAGCCTTATTTTGTAAAGTTTTAGAAGTAAAAAATACATCTTCCTATTTTAATCTTAACAGATGACTGGTTTTTTCTAAGGTGCTTCTAATTGGTACCAGCATCTAATTCTCCTACTAAGTAAAGTGATCGACACATTGAAATTCAGTACTTTATATCAGTCGTAGCTAGCCAGACTTTGGCTCAGTGACTTCTGTTGGCCAAATACCGATAAATCCAACCTCTATTTAATGTTTCCTCCATTTAAGCCCTGGGGTCCCTCCACCCCTCAGCACCATAAAGTCCAGGGGCCTGGACAGACCTCGAGTTGTTTTCTAATCAGCAGCTCAGATCTCCTGAAAACAGGGCAAAGCATTTGTTTTCCTTCCTCTGCATTTCCACCAGCCATATCCAGAGACGTAGCCACAAGCTTAGAGGAAGGATTCAACACAAATGTTAAAAACCTTCAACGTGAAGCAGCTTCATGTCAGAGTCAAGCTGCACAGGAGAGGTGCATGGGAAGACGTGTGGGTAACAAAGCCCGTGTAGGCACGACTGTCCAGATTTCCAGGCTTCAAATCAAGGGACTTCGCATTTTAATTTTTTACCCTTTGTCGTTGTTTGCGACTAAGCCAGAAAATAGTGCTCACCATGAGATAAGCACCCTCTTGATAAAAGAGACTTCGGCTATATTATTGACAGAAGGTGTGAAGGGGGGAATGGAAAGCCCACCTCTGTAACAAAATCAAAAGCCCTTTCCCTGTCGAGAACACACACACAAAATGCAAAACAGAATTCAAATTCATGTTGAGAGGGGCGTGAACCACAGAATCAGAGGAAGTCATTACTATGAATTCAGAATTAACAGGACAAGCATGCTGAACGCATTCAAAGAATGAAGCCACACAGCCAGTCACCCACTTAACCATGCTAGAGGAAGCCTTTGCCTCTTCGGCAGACGACACACAGCAATGCAGTGTCCACCAGACAAGGGCCAGACAATAATCGGGTTGTTAATAGTTCTGATTTAAAATCACTTAAATCAGAATGTTCCCAAGATCACAATCCAGAAACGTTAACCACTCATTCATACCACTGTGAAACAAGCACTTAAAAAAACAACCACCACGAGGGAAAGCAAAAGAAACTAAGCACAGAGATCATGTACCTGGATCAATGAGAACTTCTTGTGCCCCTGGAAAAAAGAAGAGATTATGGTCTTTTATTTGCAAAACAAAACTATTTTTAAAGATACTACTAAGTCACATTTCATAATCACACAGCCTTCAAAAACCTGCAAGGCTGCTATCTGATCAGAAAAGCGGTCCTGAATAACGTGCAGTGCCTTTTGATCTTTAGAAGAAAAATAAAGAAGAGCTACTATTACTCATACCCTGAACCAGTCGGAAAGTGCTTCCTACGTCTTTCCCTTCACACTGTCTAAGCTCCAGCTCCCCAGCTCTTCCTTGAACAACTACGAGAATAGGAGGATCTTACTTGCCTCAAACAAGCCAATGACAAAGGAATATTAACTTATTTGTGCAAGTAGATGGTAAAACTCTGGAATGGAGGAAAAGGGGTCAGAAGGCTATACGGGAACACCTCCCCTAAAATCAGCCAATCCATCCTTTTTTCCCAAGGGGTCAGAAGGCTATACTGGAACACATCCCCTAAAATCAGCCAATCCATCCTTTTTTCCCTGTCTCACAGACACCGGGAATTGCTATGTGCTCCCTCCAGCTAGGGATTTCTGTCTTTCAGAAGGTAGCTTTGTACATGTTGTTGTTGTGTTGATCCCAACTCACAGCAACCCTATAGTTGTTGAAAACACAAAACAGTTTAACTTCATTATTATCAAGAAGCTTTTTTTTAATTTATTTCTTTTTCTTTGTGCTTTAAGTGAAAGTTTACAACTCAAGTTCGTTCTCGTACAAAAATTTATACACACATTGTTATGTGACCCTAGTTGCTCTCCCTATAATGTGACAGCACACTCCTTCTCTCCCCCCTGTATTTCCCATGTCCATTCAACCAGCTCCTGTCCCCTTCTGCCTTCTCATCTCACTTCCAGACAGGAGCTGCCCACGTAGTCTCATGTGTCTACTTGACTAAGAAGCACACTCTTCACAAGTACCATTTTACATCTGATAGTCCAGTCTAATCTTTGTCTGAAGAGTAGTCTTCAGAAATGGTTTTAGTTCTGGGTTAACAGAGAGTCCAGGGGCCATGTCTTCTGGGGTTCCTCCAGTCTCAGTCAGACCATTAAGTGTAGTCTTTTTACTAGAATTTGAGTTCTGCACCCACTTTTCTCCTGCTCCATCAGGGATTCCCTGTTGTGTTCCCTGTCAGGGCAGTCATTGGTGGTACCCGGACACCGTCTAGTTCTCCTGGTCTCGGGCTGATGGAGCCTCTGGTTTATGTGGCCCTTTTTGTTTCTTATCAAGAAGCTTTTAAAAGCCTTGATCATTCACTCAGCTATCCAAATATCCATGAGATCCAATTAGCCTTCTCTATAGAACGTAATTTTCCATTACAGCAAAACACACCCTAAGAGTAATGGTTTCAAGAGTTGTGTTTATCAATACCTATGATCATTTTTAAACACATTAACCAGACTCAAAAATTGACGTACCATTAGCATACATTGTTATTAAAATAGCACATGTATTCACTTGTCTCTGGAGAACAGACCCCACAGTGATGGTCCTATTTAGGAGCTATTTCAGATACCACAACCTCACATATTTACAAGCACCAGGCAGTGCTTCATTCTGTTGTAGGTGGGATCGCTGTGCATCAGAACCAGCTCCACGGCACCTCACAACAACAACATTCTTCAACACAGACTGAAAAATCACTTCACGCAGCCTTGAAAAATCTGCAACGCTGCGATCTGATCAGAAAAGCAGTCCCGAGCAACGGAATGTCACACGTGCGGCGCCTTTTCTGCTTTCCAAGAAAAATAAGGAACAGCTACTATTACTCATCCTGAGCAAATTGTAAAAAAAAAAAAAAAAGGGTGCTTCTGTTGAGCCAGCACGGTGTTCTGCAGACATGCGTGCAGTTCTCAGTGCGGCCCTCACAGCGGATAGTTCTACTGAGTCTGCTCTGGACAAGGAAAGTGAAGCCTAGTCATCCTCGCCGTGACCCCAGCCCTGTGGTGATGAGCTGACAGCAACACCAGGGAGGCACTCAGCAACACAGAGCCTTGGGGAATCCCAGATAAGCCTACAGGCTCTGTGTTCAGTGGGAAACTTGAATATGTTAGACTGTACCACAACTTCCAAGCAGAAAGTAAGCCTGAGACCTTCCGATGCTTTAGACACTGGCTCAGTCTCTGCCTCATGGTAAACTGGCCCCATAGGAAACGCACTGTGGAGCTTGACGGCTATTGTGTTTCCAGGGAAAGCTGAGAGAGCCGGACTCACAAGTTTTCCACCACTGACATAATCAACCCTACCTCACTGGGCTTTTGTGAGCATTAAATCAGTTTATGTGAAATGCTTAGAATAGCGTGTAGCACCAGGTGCTCAACAAATGTACCTACTGAGGTGATTTTACAAATCCCCATCCCGAGCAGCCTCCCTGTTTCCTTTCTGGTCTAACTCTCCTTGTTTCCCTATTTATGCACTCCCCGTGAACTGTTAAACCCGTTCCTCGCTGTCCCCGTTTCCATTAGGAAGGCCTTTTCCCAAACACTCCTGACCTCTTGACCTCTCACTCCCCACACACAGAGTGGGTTATGGGATCAGTGTGTTGGGATGCTGAGCTGGGCATGGGAAGCCCTCCTCTTTTCTCAGGAGCTGCTACCTCAGGAGGCATACAGGACTCTCTGCTCCAGCCCTAAGTGTGACCAGGGTTGGCCCCTTCAGGGGAAGGCCTACTGTGGCCCAGAGCAGTGACCAGTGGGTCTAATTCCAGGGTACAGCATGAAGATATCCATTGTTCCTGCACCCCTAAAGTTCATGGGGAGTAGGGCTTATAGTAATAAGGGTGACATTTGGATTCTCCTTCTGCCTACTCTTCTGTCTCATCTCTCAACTGGATGTGGAAAAACAGAAGCATTCTCACTGGGCCCCCCCTTGAGCCCCAACATGTGCTAATTAACAATTCTGTGCCTCCAGATAGGCTGAGGATGACTCTAATGACCTGACGCTGCTGCTAAATCTGGGCGTAGGCGCTGCTGAGACTCCTCAAATATCTCTCTCATTTTTTAATTGCATCTTTTCTGATAAAACTAGTTTTTCCCATCTTAATTCCTTAGTAATCATCAAAGACTATAAAATGGTGGAGTTGTACAAAGTAACAACTGACACTTTGAGATGTTGTGGGAAAAAGACCTGGCAATCTGTTGCCGTAAATATCTCAGCTTAGGAAACCCCATCACATGGGTCGCTGTGAGTCGGAATAGACTCCGCAGCCCCTAACAACAACAACGTGAGATGTTTCTGGGGTGAGCACTATGCTAAACACTTCTCAAACACGCTCTCTAATCTCACAGTTCTACACGGCAGGTATTTTTATCCCTGTTCTATAGGTGAGGGGAAAAAAAAAAACCTCATAGAAAGAATTTACCCAAGTTTGCACTGCCAAGTGGTGGCATCTGTATTCAAACCCAAGTGAGCTGAATTTGAAAACCCAGGCTCCTTCCATGAAACCAAGCTACCTCCCACTAAAGCTGGTTTTGTCATAAACACGAAACCAGGCAGTACACTCAAGTCTCGCTGAGTTCAACAAGCTTTTCAGCTTTAAGGTGCCCCAGGGACGGTCTCTATCTTTCTTATAAAACCACGCCTGACTGCTTTCTAATATTGGAAGAAAAGTTCCAACCTCACCATTGTTCACACAGCACGCCTGAAATTTTCACGCTGAGAAAATGGCAGAATGAAAATAAGATATAGCTAGAACACCCTTCCCAGGTCTCCAGGTATCACAGCCACGGTGCGGCTCTGAAGCATTAAATAAAGAAATCAAATTAAAGGAACGTTGTTTAAGCCTTGCTTCTTTCACAAACAGGGAAACGAAGATTTAAAAAAAATAATAATAATAATAAGGTGCAACAGTGCCACCTACGGCCAAAAAGGGCTTTCCAAGTTGCTAAAAAAGATGCAACAAAATAAATCCCCTGCGTGATAGGACACAGTCAGTAAGACTTTTTAAAACGGCAGCTCAGAGCCCATAACTGAGGACCCAGTGAGCACAGACCGCCTCAGGGCAGGGGTGCTGTGCGGCGCTCAATGTGAGATCTTTAACCCCCTGGACAGAAACCAAGGCTCTGAACTGGTTTGTTCTGGTTCAAACGCCTGCTGAGAATTTGCTAGAAACGGTCCCAGGAAGCCTACGTAAGAACCACCTGGGGATCCTGTTAGAACGTAGGTTCTGATTCGGTGTATCTGGGGTGGAAATGCAAATTCTCAACAGGGAACTCGTTCGAAATGCAAATTACCATCAGGGGTTCGAACCAGAATGGGTCTAAACCCTGACAGAAACAAAAGATGGAGACAAAGAAACCGATCTTAGAGCTGGAAGGAAACTTGGGCATCTGGTTTGGCCTCTTCAGCTCACAGACGGAGAAGCGGAGACCCAGGAATCTGCCCTAGTAACCAGTAGCAAAGCTTACTCCTAGTCCTTGTGTTCTGCTCTAAACCAAAACCCAACTGATCTACAAACCCCAAAATCAAACCTGTTGTTGTCGAGTTAATTCTGACTCATAGCTACCCCATCACCCCTATATTCACAGAAGTCAAATAGTAGTTCGAATAGTAGGTAGTCTGTCTTGCAAAACACTTCCCAAAGGGCTGGGAACTATAAATCATGTAATTGTATTGAAATACAAAAATCATTTATTTACATACAGAAACAGCATGATCTGTTCAATGACATCTTTTATTCCAGCTATAAAAATGACAAATACCAGATTAACATTCTTTAGGTTAGGCTAAAATAATATATTAAGAGTTGTCGTTCTTGTTGTCAGTTGACCTGACGCTTGTCAAGTCGATTCCTGCTCATGGAGACCGGACGTGTGCAGGGTAGAACTGCCCCACAGGGTTTTTACAGCTGTGACTTTTCAGAGGCAGGTCGCCAGGCCTGTCTTTCCAGACACCTCTGGGTGGGTTTGAACCACCAACCTTTCAGCTGGTAGTCGAGTGGTTAACCGTTTGTACCAACCAGGGAAATATATTAAAGGTACAGAAAAAAAAAAAGAAATTTTCTTCAATCATAAAAGAAATAAATTTATTCCCTGAAAATACCTCTACATCAATTTTTCTAAAGTTTATGTCTCTTGACCAACTTCAGGATGACAAATTCCTAGTTACCCAAATGTTTTAGTGCATATTTATGCAGCAACAAGACCCTAGTGGCGTAGTGGTTGCTACGGCTGCTAACCAAGAAGTCGGCAGTTCAAATCTGCCAGGCGCTCCTTGGAAACTCTATGGGGCAGTTCTACTCTGTCCTATAGGGTCGCTATGAATCCGAATCGACTCAACGGCAGTGAGTTTTTATGCAGCAATATGAATTCTGAGTTGTAAAAAATACACATTCTGTACAAATAATCTCTAAATTCTGCAGTTGCTATTCCACTGGGTTATCTTGTTAAAATAAGGATTCCTCGTGGCACAGTGGTTAAGTGATGGGCCGCTAACAAAAAGCTGATGGTTCGAACCCACCAGCTGCCCCATGGGATAAAGATGTGGCTGTCTGCTTCATTAGAGATTACAGCCTTGGAAACCCTATGGGATTTCATCAAAACATCATCGTTGTTGTTGTTGTTGTTAGGTGCCACCGAGTCGATTCCGACTCAAGCAACCCTATGCACAACAGAATGAAACACTGCCCGGTCCTGCGCCATCCTTACAATTGTTGTTATGCTTGAGGAGCCCATTGTTGCAGCCACTGTGTCAATCCACCTTGTTGAGGGTCTTCCTCTTTTCCACTGACCCTGTACTCTGCGAAGCATGATGTCCTTCTCCAGGGACTGATCCCTCCTGACAACATGTCCAAAGTATGTAAAATGCAGTCTTGCCATCCTTGCTTCTAAGGAGCATTCTGGTTGTACTTCTTCTAAGACAGATTTGTTCGTTCTTTTGGCAGTCCATGGTATATTCAACATTCTTCACCAACACCACAATTCAAAAGCATCAATTCTGCTTCAGTCTTCCTTATTCATTGTCCAGCTTTCACATGCATATGATGCGATTGAAAACACCATGGTTTGGGTCGGGTGCACCTTAGTCTTCAAGGTGACAGCTTTGCACTTCAACATTTTAAAGAGGTCCTTTGCAGCAGATTTACCCAATGCAATACATCTTTTTGATTTTTTGATTGCTGCTTCCATGGCTGTTGATTGTGGATCCAAGTAAAATGAAATCCTTGACAACTTCAATCTTTTCTCCATTTATCATGATGTTGCTCATTGGTCCAGTTGTGAGGATTTTTGTTTTCTTTATGTTAAGGTGCAACCCATACAGAAGGCTGTGGTCTTTGATCTTCATAGTAAGTGCTTCAAGTCCTCTTCCCTTTCAGCAAGCAAGGTTGTGTTATCTGCATAACGCAGGTTGTTAATGAGTCTTCCTCCAATCCTGATGCCCTGTTTTTCTTCATATAGTCCAGCTTCTCGGATTATTTGCTCAGCATACAGACTGAATAGGTATGGTGAAAGAATACAGCCCTGACACACACCTTTCCTGACTTTAAACCAATCAGTACCCCCTTGTTCTGTCCGAACAACTGCCTCTTGATCTATGTAAAGGTTCCTTGTAAGCACAATTAAGTGTTCTGGAACTCCCATTCTTCCCAATGTTGTCCATAATTTGTTATGATCCACACAGTCAAATGCCTTTGCATAGTCAATGAAACACAGGTAAACATCTTTTTGGTATTCTCTGCTTTCAGCCAGGATCCATCTGACATCAGCAATGATATCCCCGGTTCCATATCCTCTTCTGAAACCAGCCTGAATTTCTGGCAGTTCCCTGTCGATATACTGCTGCAGCCGTTTTTGAATGACCTTCAGCAAAATTTTGCTTGTGTGTGATATTAATGATATTGTTCTATAATTTCCACATTCGGTTGGATCACCTTTCTTGGGAAGAGGCATAAATATGGATCTCTTCCAGTCAGTTGGCCAGGAAGCTGTCTTCCGTATTTCTTGGCATAGACAAGTGAGCACCTCCAGCACTGCATCTGTTTGTTGAAACATCTCAACTGACATTCCATCAATTCCTGGAGCCTTGTTTTTCACCAATGCCTCCAGAGCAGCTTGGACTTCTTCCTTCAGTACCATCGGTTCCTGATCATATGCCACTTCTTGAAATGGTTGAACATTGACTAATTCTTTTTGGTGTGACTCTGTGTATTCCTTCCATGTTCTTTTGATGCTTCCTGCATCGTTTAATATTTTCCCCATAGAATCCTTCACTATTGCAACTCAAGGCTTGAATTTTTTCTTCAATTCTTTCAGCTTGAAAAACGCCAAGTGCGTTCTTCCCTTTTGGTTTTCCATTTCCAGCTCTTCGTACAGGTCATTATAATACTTTGTCTTGTCAAGCCCCCCTTTGAAATCTTCTGTTCAGTTCTCTTACTTCATCAATTCTTCCTTTTGTTTTAGCTGCTCGATGTTCAAGAGCAAGTTTCAGAGTCTCCTCTGATGTCCAAAACTCATACTGCACTAAAGAAAAAGGTGCCTTATCACTTTAAATCATACTGTTGTTGTTGCTGTGTGCCTTCAAGTCGATGACAAAATAAGTCATCAAAAGCCAGGTTGGCAAGTCCCAAGTCCCACAAAACTATATATTCATCATCTGAAAAGAGTATGGATGTTTATCTTCTCTCAAAATTCACTAACTTAATTAATCTTTCTTCCATACTAAAAGATTCACAGAACCGAATTGGCCTTTATAACTTTTCTCTTCACAAGCTTCGCTAGAGAAAAAGAAGTGGTAAGTCATTACAGTGATTGAATTTTCAAAGCCCCTTCTGTTTTGCACCCTAATCATCTTTAATGTTCTTTTTTTAATGCCTACAGAGTTAAGAAAATAAAAAATGGTAACTTTTAGATCGTTAGCTGAGAATAAAACATTTGTGAACCTATCTAAATAACTCAATTTTAAAAGGGGAGAAAATTTCCTTTTCCCAGAGAACATCTGCTTGGAAGCTATGTAATCTGGGTCTGAGATGTCTAGAGTCCCTTAATCATAAATGTATACAACCAGTTATTTTTAATCAATAATAATATTGACAATAATAATAACAGCTAATATTTATCAAGGGCTTACTATGGAATGGTAGCATAATGGTTAAATGCTACAGCTGCTAACCAAAAGGTTGGTAGTTCGAATCCATCAGGAGCTCCTTGGAAACTCTATGGGGCAGTTCTGCTTGGTCCTATAGTGTCACTGTGAGTTGGACTTGACTCGATGGCAACGGGTTTTTGGGTTTACTATGAGTTAGAACTGTCCTAGGCTCTTTATAAATGTGTATGTCATTCAAAAGACAGCCCTAGTGATGCAGTGGTTAAGTGTTCAGCTGCTAGCTGAGAGGTCGATGGTTCAAACCCACCAGCCACCCTGTGGGAAAAAGAGGTGGCAGTCTGCTTGCATAAAGATTACAGCCTCAGAAACCCTACGGGGCAGCTCTCCTCTGTCCTATAGGGTCTCTATGCGTCGAAACCAATGGGTATGTCATTCAACATTCACAACAGCCCGTGAGGTAGGTACTATGATTATCATTCCCATTTTACAGATAAGGAAACTGAGGAACAGAGAGATTAAACAACTTGCTCCAGGTCACATTGATATTAAATGACTTCTGTATTTCTGATATTTTGCTGTTGAAAAAGAGACCTGAGATATTCATTCCATGAAATACAAGGGAGAAGGTTAAATTGCCTGGTCTTTGTTTCAGATATTACCCACTACCCACTGCCATCGAGTTGATTCTGACTCATGTTTCAGATAGTAGATGCCATAAATTCCTGATGTAGGTTAAGGCTGTCATTATAAATTGACTTATCTTGAAATTAATGTCCAAGACAAGACAATATATCTGTTCGTGACCTCTAGCCTGCTAAGAGATCTGGACTCTAAATTGCTTCAAAGGTGGTAAAGTCATCACAAAGCTTTTAAATGAGATAATAAGTGCTCCTTCACCTCTCCTCTGGGCTTCACTGGGTATTCCACCCCACAGACTGTCTTCAACAGTAGAAAGTTCTCAGGTGTTTTACACTATACAGAGCTAAATAAAGACATTTCTCTGCTTGCTGCAGACAGAGCAGTTTTTCAGCTTCTTCAAACTTTTTTGCCTACAATCGACAAGGGGGAAATGAACCATTCCCCTAAAAAGTCTCAGTCCCATAATCCCATCAAGAGGAGAACATCTCAACTCACTCACAGTCTTCAAATCACAGTAAAAAGCCCTCCAGTGCAAAGGCATACCGAGAGAGGGCAGGAGGCTGCCTTTTAAAGAGGAAATAGAATGCTGTCACCTTCCCGGTGTGTTGGAGATTTTAGGCTTGGTGGCTGACTGGAGAAGACAATGAAGAGAAAAGTACTGTTCCCTCCTCCCAGAGTCAGCGACTGGAAGAGGGGCAGGGACGCCTGTATTTCCAACCTCCAGACTTTCTATGTCATTTCCCAGCAGGCTTTGCTCTCCTCTGAAATAACTGAGGTCAGTCGGCACTCTCTGCTGGGGAAGGATAAAACACCTTCAAGAACCATTATAGATTCATCCAAGCAGTTCTACAGAGAGTCAGCCCAGACACAGACTGTGCGGCTACCTAACCGGTTGATAAAGGTAGACTTTGCAGTCTTTGCTGACGCTGTGAGATGGTGTCACTCAGGGAAAAAGGAAACTGAAGGCATTCCCCCATCCAATACACAGTAACTACTGTGGGCATCCTCCTTGGGGGAAAAAATGCCTAAAAATCACCTGGACCAAAAAATACCTAGCAGCTGTGGGTACGGCCTTGAGCTCTCATCCTGTTATCCTCTATGGTGTGCGCACCTTGACAACAATATCTTGAACCACCAAAGTCAAGTTCATTCATTAAAGGTCAAAAGATTCAAATTCAACCTCAAAAGGTAGTTGTGGGCCTATTCTTCCAAAGAAGTTTTTTCACTCTTCATTGCTAACAAACATAAGCAAATCAAACTTCAGTCATTAAGAGAACTTCATCAACCAGTAAATAATAAACAGGCCCCAGGCTCTGAATTAGCTATTAAAATTGACTTCTGGGGCTAGATGCATCCAACACATAGAAATTATGAAAAAGACCCAAGCACAGAACCTCAAGTCAGGTCCACCATGAAATGTTACGCAAGCGTTCCAGAGACCAATCATGCTAATCCATTAAGACTATTCACTAAGATCCATAAATATTCAGTAAAAGAAGAACAAAAGGTCTCATGGGTAATGCTGGACTCAATAGATTTTATACTGTATTTAAAATTAGTCAGGCCTAACTCAGACAGGAACAATAGTAAATTACTCTCCTGTTGGCTTTAAAGACTTCAGGTGAATAGAGGCCCCAGGAAGGAACAGGCGTACCTGGTCGGTGTCTGTTGGCCGTCTCGGCAGGGAGCGAGCTGCCCGGAAGCCTTCGTGCCCCAGTCTTACCGCCGGTCCCACCAGGGTAGTGAGAGATGACAGAGGCGGAGCACAAACCTTCAAGTGCAGCTGGGCATAAAACAAACCAATAAAAAAGTACAATTAGAGAGCTAGTGGCCCGTCATCAGTTCACACTGCAATGGCTAAGAAGAATAATTTGAACAGTTTAATTATCTGAAAAGGCCAAACTTTCCCAAAACAAAGATCACATCTGACTTAGTTATCCAGTGCTGCTGTAACAGAAATGCCAAAAGCAGATGGCTTTAGCAAACAGAAATTTATTCTCTCACAGTCTAGGAGGCTAGACATCCGGATTCAGGGCGCCAGCTCCAGGGGAAAGCTTTCTCTCTTTGTTGGCTCTGGAGGAAGGTCCTTTTCATCAATCTTCCCCTGGTCAAGGAGCTTCTCAGTGTAGGGACCCTGGGTCCAAAGGATGCGCTCTGTCCCGGTGATTCTTTCATGGTGGTAGGAGGACCCCACATCTCTCTGCTGGAGTCTCTCTCTTGTATCTCAAAAGAGAGTGACTCAGAATACAACCTAATCCTATAGACTGAGTCCTGCCACATTAACATAATTGCCTCTAATCCTGCCTCATTAACTTCATAAAAAACCCACTGCTGTCCAGTTGATGCCAACTCATAGGACAGAGCAGAACTGCCCCACAGGGTTTCCAAGGAGCACTTGGTGGATTCAAACTGCTGACTTTTTGGTTAGCAGCTGAACGGTGAACCACTGCGCCACCAGGGCTCCGTTAACATCACAGAAGTTAGGATTTATAACACATAGGATAATCATATCAGATCACAAAATGGTAGACAACCACACAATACTGGCAATCATGGCCTACTCAAGTTGACACACATTTTGGGTGACACAACTCAATCCATAGCAACATCTAAACAACCCTGGTTTTGTTACAAACAAGATCATGGCACCTATTATCTCTCTCATGCTCCTGCTGAGGCTACAACACAGAGAACTCTCGGATGCTCAAGGTTTCACAGAGGGCCTAAGTACGCGTGTGCAGCGGGCCGGTATCCTCGGGCATCATTCCGTCATTCGCCCAACAAGTTCAGTGCTGACCGTGTGGCCAGCTGTAGGCCAGGCTCTGCGGTGTAGAGACACGTGGCACAAAGTACCCTGATGTGAAAATACTGGGAAGTAATTCCACCAAGCACGCCCAGGACACCTTTCCACAGCACACACCCTGAGTGTATCTACTCCGTTTGCGGCTGTAGCAAATCCTTATAGTTGTGCTGTCTTTCTCACCTCACTTAATCCTTTGTCTGTTTCTTTTTTCTTCCATTTATTCCTGGTTCTTACTGCCTGCAGCAGCCAGATTATGAGATTGAAGTCGATTTTAAGTATTTCTGATATTTAGTGTGTTCTACAGCACTGTTGTTGTTAGGTGCCATCGAGTCGACTAACTCATAGCAAGCCTATGTACAAGATAAGGCAACGATGCCCAGTCCTGCGCCTTCCTCACAATCCTCGCTACGTTTGAGCTCATTGTTGCAGCCACTGTGTCAATTCACTTCGTTGAGGGATGGCCTTCTCCAGGGACTGACCCCTCCTGATAACATGTCCAAAGTAAGTGAGAAGCAGTCTCACAATCCTCGCTTCTAAGGAGCGTTCTGACTGTCCTTCTTTCAAGGCAGACTTGTTCATTCTTCAGGGTATGCTCAATATTCTTCTCCAAGACCATAATTCTTCAAAGGATTCAACTCTTCTTTGGTCTTCCTTATTAACTGTCCAGCTTTCGCGTGCACATGAGATGACTGAAAAGACCGCTTTGTTAAGACTACTATTAAAGAACTTCTGTCATTATCTCATTCCCACTTGTATCATAAATGGTTGACAGATATGCCTCCCTCACTAAGCTGTCAACTTCTTTGAGGAAAAACCCTACTTAGTCCCCTCACATACAACATTCATTCAACAAGCCTTCATGGAACATCTATGATACACTAGACAACAGACACTCAGAGATGAAAAAGAACAGCTCAGGTCTCCCACTTCCAGCCCAGGAGACACAGGAGGGTAAACATGCCAACAACTCCAGCAAAAGGTCAGCTCACAGCAGACAGGGTTCATCCAAGATGGTGCAGGGCCTACACAGAGCTCTGTCCAAATACGTGTAGAGCTGCAAAGGCTGCCCTTTGGATGAGGTGTTTTTCTTTTTCTCTCTAATTTTTTTAATTGAGATATAGCTCACATGTCATAAAATTTACCCTTTTTAAGTACGCAATAGAAGCTGGACTATATGGAGAAGAATGGGGCATCAGGATTGCAGGAATACTCATTAACAACCTGCGTTATGCAGATGAAACAATCTTGCTTGCTAAAAGTGAAGAGGACTTAAAGCACTTACTGACGAAGATCAAAGACCACAGCCTTCAGTATGGATTATACCTCAACATAAAACGAAAATCTTCACAACTGGACCAATGAACAATATCACCATAAATGGGGAAAAGATTGAAGTTGTCAAGGATTTCATTTTACTTGGATCCACAATCAACACCCAGCGGTCAAGAAATGAAATGACATACTGCATTGGGCAAATCTGCTGCAAAAAAACCTCTTTAAAGTGTTAAAAAGCAAAAATGTCACTTTGAGGACTAAGGCCATGGTATTTTCAATTGTCTCATATGCATGCGAAAGCGGGACGATGAATAAGGAAGACCAAAGAAGAATTGATGCATTTGAATTATGGTGTTGGCGAAGAATATTGAATATGCCACGGACTTCCAGAAGAACCCACAAATCCGTCTTGGAAGAAGTATAGAGTCAGAATGCTCCTTGGAAGCAAAGATGGCAAGACTTTGGATATAAGGATGGACCAGTCACTGGAGAACATCATGCTTGCTGAAGTAGAGGGTCAGGGAGAAAGAGGAAGGCCTTCAACAAGATGGATTGACACAGTGGCTACAACAATGGGTTCAAGCATAACAACCATTATGAGGATGGTGCAGGACGGGGCAGTGTTTTGTTCTGTTACACATAGCATCGCTATAAATCAGACCTGACTCAACAGCCCATAACTACAACAACAGCAAAGTGTACAATACAGCCATTTTTTTAGTGTATTCACAATCTGTAGGAGCCCTGGTTGCACAGTGGTTAAGAGCTACAGCTGCTAACCAAAGGTCGGCAGTTCAAATCCACCAGCTGCTTCTTGGAAACCCTATGGGACAGTGTCATGGATTAAACTGTGTCCCACAAAAATATGTATCAACTTGGTTAGGCCGTAATTCCCAGTATTGTGTGGTTGTCCTCCATTTTGTGATTGTAACTTTATGTTAAAGAGGATTAGGGTGGGATTCTAACACCCTTACTAAAGTCACATCCCTGATCCCATGTAAAGGCAGTTTCCCTGGGGTGTGGCCTGCACCAACTTTTATCTTAGATAAAAGGAAAGGGAAGCAAGCAGAGAGTTGGGGACCTCACACCACCAAGAAAGAAGTACCCGGACCAGAGCGCGTCCCTTGGACCTGGGGTTCCTGTGCAGAGAAGTCCTAGCCCAGGGGAAGACTGAGAAGTACCTTCCTCCAGAACTGACAGAGAGAGAGAGCCTTCCCCGGGAACCGACACCCTGAGTTTGGACTTCTAGCCTCCTGGACGGTGAGAAAGTAAAATCCTCCTTGTTAAGGCCGCCTACTTGTGCTATTTCTTCATAGCAGCACTAGATGATGAAGACAGGCAGTGCCACTCTGTCCTATAGGGTCACCACGAGTCAGAATTGGCTAAACAGCAATGGGTTTGGTTTTTTTAGGTTTCACAAAGTTGTGCAGCCATCACCACTGTCTAGGTCCAGAACATGTCATCACCGCAAGAAGAAGCCCTGTACACATTAACAGTCACTCCCCATTTTCCCACGCCCCCTGCCCTCTGGCAGCCACTCACCTATCTTCTGTCTCTATGGATTTGCTTATTCTAGACATTTCATATAGATGGATCAGACCATACGTGGCCTTTTGGGTCTGGGTTCTTTCACTCAGCATGATATTTTCAAGGCTCCTCCGTGTTGTAGTATGTATCGGGACTTCATCCCTTTTTATGGCTGCATGATATTCCACCGTGTGAATGCACCACTTTTCGTTTTGCCGTTCACTAGCTGATGTCTGAATCAGGTTTTGAAGAATGACTGTAATAGGTGAATCAGATGGGGAATGGTGTTCTAAGCCGAGAGGAGGATGTGCTAAGACACAGAAGTACACCATGCCATGGGGGAACACACACACCTCCAGGAGTGTGTGTTGAGTCAATGTTGTGTGAATGAGGGCTGGTGGTGGCGGTGGTGGCTGTTGTTGTTGTCGTTGGGTGCCATCAAGTCAATTCCGACTCACAGCAACCCCATGTGACAGAGCAGATCTGCCCCACAGGGCTTCCCAGGCAGCTATCTTCACGGGCACAGATCCCCAGGTTTTCCCCCTGCAGAGTCACTGGTGGGTTTGACCCACCCACCTTTTGGTTACCAGCCAAGTGCTTTTGGTACCATTGTGCCAGCAGGGTTCCTTGAGTGACGACTAAGTAGGGTTTTTCCTCAAAGAAGTCAACATTTTAGTGAGGGAAGCACGTCTGTCCACCCCTTAGGATATAAGTCAGAATGAAGTAATGAAGTGAGTTCTTCAACAGAGGTCTCACAAAGTGCCACAGAACACAGGGCTGCAGGGCGGGGTTCACGTGGCAGCAGATACCACAGGGAGGTAACCCCAGAGACTGCACCCAGAAGCAACACAGGGCTGGCTGCTTCTCCTCCCTCATCCTTTACTTTTTAATTGTGGTGAAAATATACAGAATAAACCATACACAAAGACAACAATTTCTACATGTACAATTCAGCAAAATTGATTACATTCTTAAAGTTGTGCAACCGTTCTCACTATCCTTTTCCAAATTATTCCACCACCATTAACATTAAACTCCCTGCCTCATAAACAAAAACTCTCCCTTCCTCCCTCCTTCCCTTCCACCTCTGATAACCACTAATAATTTCTGGTTTCTAGATTTTTGCTTGGAGCCCTGGCAGCACAGTGGTTAAGAGCTCAGCAGCTAATCAAAAGGTCAGTGGCTCGAACGCACAGCCGCTCCATGGGAAAAAGATGTGGCAGTCTGCGTCCATAAAGATTATAGCCTTGGAAACCCTATGGGGCAATTCTATTCTGCTCTGTACAGTGGCTATGAGTCAGAATCCACTAGATAGCAATGGGTTTTTTTGGTATATATTTGCTTATTTCATATGTGAGAGCATACAGTATTTTGCAGCTAATTTTGCTCAGCATGATGTTTTCAACGTTATTCCATGTTGTGACATGCATCAGGGCTTCACTACTCTTTGTGACTGAGTTAATATTCCATTGCATGGATGTACCACATGCTGTCTGTCCATTCATCTGGTGAAGGACATTTTGGCTGTTTCCACCTTTTAACTATTGTGAATAGTGCTACAATGGGCATTGGTGTACAAATGTCTGTTCTCATTGCTACTTAAACATCATGTCTTCTCTTTTTAAAGCCAATTCTTACTCATGCTTTCTCTCAGTTCAAAGAACAGTTGAAGCAGTGACATATGAGATCGCCTTCATCAGATACTCTCACCTCCAAGCCACAGGAAGTCGTTGACGGAGCGGAGAAGTTCCACCGACATGTGGTAGTGCACCAAGGAGTCCTGGAGCATCCCGGCCTGAAGACACAAGTCCCCCACGTGCTTCCGCATGCGGCCTTGGCACCGCTTCTTGTAATGTCTGAAAGGTAAGATGTGATGGAGACATGTCATCGCTAACACCTGGCCCCGCCCCCAAAGCACACTGCCAAGCACTACTCCGTCCTCTTACTACTGACCACACGAGGAAGACAACCGTAGGCTCTGTCGCTGGAAGCCAGCAAAGACCACTGCCAGTTATGTGAGCTGAAGGGGTCGTCTTCCTAACACAAACACCGGCAAGTCATGTCTTACAGGCAATGTGTATGTAGGGCTTCTACCACGTATTTCAATTTGGCACTGGAGTAGGGTTTTTCTTCTCAAATTTTTCAGTCACATTAGCACAAGAAAGCTTAAGTTTCCACTTTTTAAAAAATCGACTGTCTTCCACCTTCTTCATTTCAGGCCCATTATCGTTTTATAAAGAAAAATATCCTGCCTATTATAAGTCAACTTTTTGGCCTTTGCAAACAAGCCCTTTAATCTTCACTATCTCAGAACAAGCTTTAAAAAAGCTTTGGGCGAGTGGGGGCCTCAGGACCCTCATCAACTCTTTCAAGATTGGCACAGATGTGCTCCTAAATAATGCAAGGCCCTGATGCCTCACCAACTCACAAATCAAAGGAAATATACCAGGAATCTTCCTTTACAATTTTTAAATACTTCTAGTCCTTTGGATACTAAATTTCTTAAACAATATAATTTTTTAAAGAGAAATAGCAGCTGTACTAAATTCTCTTTCACCAAGAAAGCAATCTTATCAAGGATTAAAACTTCTAAGGAAATCCTAAGGCTCTGAAGTTTCTCACTAAATGAATATTACTGACAGACCTCAATACAACCTAAATCCTACCAGACTTGATACCACAAACAAGCTCAACAAACTCTTTGGCTACCTGGAATTTAGCTCTTCCATCCCAACTATCGCCTGAACTAAGACCAGCACTGAGGCAGAGTGCGAGAAGAGAGAAAACGCCGGCCTTCGTTTGCCTTCTTCCCAACCACAAGGTACTGTCCTGACAGCCCTTCTAGCAAATCTTCCCAGGACAACATACTCAATCCGCACCCCATCTCCTCTCCCACTGAGGCACCCACCACCCATCTTTCCCTCCCAGAGAGCCTTCAACAGCTTTCTCACTGGTCTCTGACTCTCCCTACTCTATACACCACTCCCCCTCACCCATTCTACACACACAGAGCCAGAGTAACCTTCCTCAAGCACACATCTGGTTATGTCACACCCCCACTTCCAACCCTTTGACAGTGGTTCCCCAATGTGGCTCTAGGGAGAAGCGTGGTCTACAGGAGGCTTCCCCACCCAGGCCCCAGCACCCCACACCACCTCCCCACTGCCGTACAGGAAGTTCCCCCTCTGCCGTACAGGAAGTTCCCCCTCTGCCTGGCTACTTGCACTCTCCTTTCGGGACCATCTGCTAGTTTCCCAGGGAAGCCTTCTCTGTCCCTGACCTCTGCAGTTGGGGTTAGGCATCCCTGCTGTGTGTTCCTGTAATGTTCTATACTTAATCAAGTTCTGGCCTTGGTTGTCTATAAGCTCCAAAAAGGCAAATACGTTTTGCTTGCTGTGGGATGCTCACGCCTCTCCCCCAACACTCAGAAACATGTTATGAACAAACCAATGAATGGATGGGTCTCTAAAGGGACAGACGGCGCTGCCCTAGCCGGTCCCAATGCCCTCCTCTGCACAACGGTCAGCACAGGCAGAACCAGAATGCCTGTCCTAAGAATCACTGCTTGCCAAAGCCTTCACCGCCTCCCTGGGTTATAAACACAAGAGCCAAGCTCTGGCAACCCCTCCATGACCAGGCCCCCCGCCCCAAGTCCTCCCTAGCAGGGGCACCCCTCCACACTGACCTCAGAACTCCCGCTTAGAGTTTTTCACAGCGAGTGCCCCCACCCCACCACCACCTCCACTCGTAGGCCCAGGCTGCTCCCTCCGCCTTCGCCACCCTCATTGCCCCTGCACCTGGCTAAATCTTACTGTCCTCAGAACTGAACACAGAACCCTGCAGCGCAAGGAATTACTTAATATGGCCCTTCTAACAAATCTGTCCTGAAAGAAGCACAAGCAGAACCCTTCTTAGAAGCAAGGATGGTGAGACTACATCTCACATACTTCGGACATGTTATCAGGAGGGATCAGTCCTTGGAGAAGGACATCATGCTTGGTAAACAGAGAGCAATCGAAAAAGAGGAAGACCCTCAACGAGATGGACTGACACAGTGGCTGCACAACAGGCTCAAGCATAGTGAGGATGGTGTAGGAGAGGGCAGTGTTTCGTACTGTTGTATGTAGGGTCCCTATAAGTCAGAATCGACTCGACAGCACCTAGCAACAGGAGCCATAGTCTTTATGACGCACACACAATGACTGAGTAAACAACAACAACAAAAAAAAACCCATTGCCATCAAGTCGATTCCAATTCATTGTGACCCTACAGGATAGAGCAGAACTACCCTATAGGGTTTCCCAGGAGTGACTGGTGGATTTGAACTGCTGACCTTTCGGTTAGCAGCTGAACTCTTAACCACTATGCGACCAGGGTTGAGACTATGCAAATAAGGTGTATGGAACCTGTGATGGTTGGGGCTGTATGTCGGCTTGGCTAGGCCATGATTCCCAGTAGTGTGTGTCTGTCCTCCATTTTGTGATCTGATGTGATTATTCTAATTATCCTCCATTTTATGTGTTGTAAATCCTAAGTTCTACATGTTAATGGGAGACCCTGGCGGCGTAGTGGTTAAGTGCTACAGCTGCTAATCAAAAGGTCAGCAGTGCAAATCCACCATGGGCTCCTTGGAAACTCTGTGGGGAAGTTCTACAGGATCCTTACGAGTCAGAATTGACTTGACAGCAGTGAGTTTGGTGTGGGGTTTTTATATGTTAATGAAGCCGGGTTGGTGTAGATGTATCTTGAGTCACAGCCTTGCAGGAGGGCACGGCTCAAGTCTCACCCTTACTCAAGTTACGCCTTTCCCTAGGATGTGGCCTGCGTCCAATGCATATATGTGGGTGCTCTGGCAGGGCTCTCCCTCTCTCTCATTCTGGATCCTGCATTCAGTTTGCCATTGCCTAACCCCAGGTTCTTGGAGCTTGAGCCAGCAGCCTGCCACCTGACCTGCTGATTCTGGGATTCACCGGCTTCGGCAGCCTTGTGAGTCAGCACCCTGTCTGGCCTGCAGATTTGGGTTCGTCAGCCCCTGCAGCCATCTGAGTCAGAAGCCTGTACCTGACCCACAGATTTGGGACCTGCCAGCCTCCACAACCACACGAGCCATTTCCTTGATACAGTCTGTGAGTTCTGTGAGACGCTGCATTTTTCTTTGAACTATACACTTTTAAGCCAATTTCGGTAGAATTCAAGGTTTCAAAAAGGCATAGGTCCTCTCTTCTTTGAAAATGATAATGTCAGTTTTTTTAAGTTCCTCTAGAAGCTCTACGCAGTTTTACTCGGTCCTACAGGGTCACTGAGTCGGAATCAACCAGGCGGCAAAGGGCACAGGTAGAAGCTCTATATTCTTACCGAAACAACGATTAGAATCATCGGGTCTTAATTCAATTCTGTGACCACTGAACATGCTTAAAGACTAATAAAATATTTATGTTTTCAAGGGATAAAAAATAAAAACGCAAGCTGCCCATTAAAAAGAAAAACCTAGCGTGAAGCCACAGTAGCAAAGAAAGTTAACACAAAATTCAATAGGAAAAATACATAATCTCATTGATTTGTTGTAAACTTGAAAGCTAACGATGAACTTGAGGGCCAGGAGCAACAGAACTTGGCCACAAAAACTTGAGGATGCTCTAAATACTTCGAAGAGCAGCCATTATAGTATTCATTATCCCCATCGTACAAATTACAAACTCTGGGTTAAAAAAAAAAAAAAAAAAAGACTTAAGAATCGACAGAAAAAAATAAGAACCTGACCCTCCCCTAATTCATCACGGTTTAGAATTAATCACGACTAAATCATGGGCAAATGCCCGACACCCTCCCCATAGAAAGAGAAACACGTCCTTTCTGGAAGTTGTAGGAAAGCACCTAACCCCCCACAGAGCCTCAGCCGTCGTAAGAGAAGGCGCCGCAATTGCCCTTCAGCTCTGCACCTGCCGCACCTGCCGCTGTCGTTAAGACCTAATTAAAGACACAGCGTATATCATTTGCATGACTCTAGACCATGTAAAAAAAGAAAATATTTCATATTTGTGTGATTTGGGTACTATTTATTCACACGGCTTATGAAAAACAAGAGCTTGGTATTCAAATCAAAAAACAGTCCACACCCAAATAAATGTGTATGTTCAAGTCCAGAGAAAACCCAGGGCTGCTCAGCCGGAGTCTGCAGGTAAAATCCAAAGGAATTTTGATAAAGGTCATCTTTTTTTTTTTCCCCCCTTCTTTTTTGGTATTACATAGCTTTAGAAGCCTTTAGATAATTAATTAACAACAGCCGTAATTCTGCCCTGGAATATGTTGGAGTAGGGAAGCCTTTAGATTACATGTATCATGTAAATGCAGTCCAATAAACTACACAGAAAGGTGCCCAGGTGGTACAGGTAAATCACCCAAGTAGACAACCTTCGGCTGTAAAAGAGCTCTAAACAGACCGTAAAAAATGTAATGTTTACACTCGCTTTTGGATGCTACGGAAACCCTATGGGCCAGTTCTACTCTATCCTACAGGGTCGCTATGAGTTGGAATAGACTCTACGGCAGTGGGTTTGGTTTTGTTTTTTTGGTTTACAGAGGCAGTTAAAAAATACTGCATCTTCTCTCATTAAGAACTGAAAACGAACTGTCAAGGTTGATTACCTCCATCTAAACTTTTTTAAGCTGAAGTTGCATAGTAAAGCATCACCCTACAAAGACAGAGCTTTGGCTCACCCTGCAGTGTTTGTTACATTCTGCTAAAAGGGACAGCCGAACAGTTTTCATTTAAAAGTTCAGAAGTTTCTAGGTTTTACTTTGTCAGTTATTTGCAATCAGGTTGCTGTAAAAGTGAGACGGAAAACCTAGCTCCTTGGCATGTAGAACACGCTGATGCTCCATAGCCGTTAAGAAGTCTGAGCTTCGTGACACAGGTCTCCAGCAAAGAGAAGACTCTCTGAGAGGCTCCATCCACCACTGACTGATGTCACCACTCAGAGTGACACAGGGAGGTAACGTGATTGTAAGAGGGCGCTTACCCTTGGGGTCTGGAGAAGCGCTATCGTTTACTCTGAGATGCTGGACTAAATGACTTAACCTCTCTGAGCCGGCTTCCCGCTCTGCAAAAGGGGCCTGCCAGCACCCCCCTCAGACGGGATCGATGTGAATGAGTGTCGGTGGGGCGGCTAACTGGTCCCTGACTGTAGTCTCCCTCCCCCCTCCCCTCTGTAATTCTGTAGTATCTCCTAGTAAATTGAAGCCCCTGGTGACAGACCGTCTTATTCGTCTTTGTATCTACCCAATCTTCTGTCTTGAAGCCCTGGTGGCACAGTGGTTAAGAGCTCGGCGGTTCAAATCCACCAGCTGCTCCTTGGAAATCCTATGGAGTAATTCTACTCTGTCCTATAGGGTCGCTGCTTAGTTATCTAGTGCTGCTATAACAAAAATACCACAAGTGAGTAGCTATAATAAACAGGAGTTTATTCTCTCACAGTTTAGGAGGCCAGAAGTCTAAATTCAGGGTGCCAGTTCCACAGGAAGGCTTTCTTACTCTCTCAGCTCTAGGGGAAGGTCCTTGTCAGCAATCTTTCCCTGGTCGAGGGGCTTCTCAGCACAGGAACCTTGGGTCCAAAGAACACACTCTGCTCCTGGCACTGCTTTCTTGGTGGCATGAGGTCCCTATGACTCTCTGCTCACATCTCTCTTTTATATCTCAAAAGAGATTGACTCAAGATACAGCCTAATCTTATAGATTGAGTCCCGCCTCATTAACATAACTGTTTCTAATCCTACCTCATTAACATCATAGAGATAGGATTTACAACACCTAGGAAAATCATAGCAGATGACAAAAGGTGGACAATCACACAATACTGGGAATCATGACCTAGCCAAGTTGACACATATTTTGGGGGGACACAAGTCAATCCAAGACATTCCACCCTTTGGCCCTTAAAAACTCATGTCCTTGGCACATGTAAAACATAGTCACACCATCGTATCATAGCAACAGCCTTAATTCAACTCCAAGGCCAAAATCCAAAAATTCCTCTTCGTCTGTGAAATCTAGAATACAATTTATCTGCTTCCAAAACACAACAGTGAAACAGGCACAAGCTAGACATTTCCATTACAAATGGAAGAAACTGGAGAGAAAGAAGGGATAACAGGCACCAAGCAAGTCAGCAGAGAACATTACATTAGCCTTCGAGGCTTGGAAATAGTCCTCTGTTCTCTGAGACCATTTAGGCAATGGCCCTGCCCTTCAGACTCTTAAGTGCTAGCCACACTCTCCTCTCTCGATTCTCGGTGGAAGCCCCTCAGCCCTAGGCTTCAGCTCCGCCTACCAGGCCCACTGGAATGGCAACTCTGCTCCCTCAGCTTTGGGCAGTGCCATTCTCCTAGTCCATTTGAGTGGCGACCCTACCCCCTCGGCCCCAGCAGACTAGACCCCTTTCTTCTGCTCCTTGGGCATGGCAGCCCCACCCCCTCAGCTTTGAGCAGCAGATCTGGCCCCATCCTCCTGACACTTGTAAAAGGCAGCCCCACAATCCAAAACTAAGTTGGTGAAGATCTTATTCTTTGAAACCTAGGAGGCCGTGACCGTACCATTTGAAGCCCCAGAGGCCATGGCTCTACCCTTTGAGACCCCAGAAGTTGTGGCCCTGTCCTCTGAGACTGAAGCAGCTCTGCTTCCTGTGTTCTTTGCCTCTTCAGCTTCTGCTTCCTGGTTACTTGGCCTCTCAGCCCCTAAAGCCTCATGGCTCACTTCTGCCCTACTGGGACAAGTGTCCCAAAGCTCTTTAGCTCCACTGGTTAAGTGTCTGGAGGAATCCCACTCTACCAGTAAACTTCAGCCAAAAGGCACTCAGCTTCTTGCCTCTCTGGGCCAGTGCCAGTGCTCTAGTGCTCATTTCCTGCTTCTGCTGCTGCCACTTCTCTGCTGCTGTTTCTTGCCATCTGCACAATCTCCAGTCTAACAGCTCTCCTCACTTCAGTCTGAATCCTCATCAGGACGGCCGTTGACATCCATAATTCCACCACAGTCTCTTCAAAGAAGTCTAGGCTTTTACCATTAGGCACTTTAAAACTGTCGCAGCCTCTACATAGATCAAAAGGCAGTTGTTCAGACAGAACAAAGGGATACTGCATGGTTTAAAGTCAGGAAAGGTGTGCGGCAGGGTTGTATTCTTCCACCATACCTATTCAATCTGTATGCTGAACAAACAATCCGAGAAGCTGGACTATATGAAGAAGAATGGGGCATCAGGATTGGAGGAAGGCTCATTAACAACCTGCATTATACAGAAGACACAACCTCGCTTGCTGAAAGTGAAGAAGACTTGAAGCACTTACTATGAAGATCAAAGACCACAGCCTTCAGTATGGATTGCACCTCAACACAAAGAAAACAGAAATCCTCACAACTGGACCAATGAACAACATCATGATAAATGGAGAAAAGACTGAAGTTGTCAAGGATTTCATTTTACCTGGATCCACAATCAACAGCCATGGAAGCAGCAGGCAAGGAATCAAAAGACGCATTACATTGGGTAAATCTGCTGCAAAGGACCTCTTTAAAATGTTGAAGTGCAAAGATGTCACCTAGAAGAATAAGGTGCGCCTGACCCAAGCCGTGGTATTTCCAATCGCATCATATGCATGTGAAAGCTGGACAATGAATAAGGAAGACCGAAGAAGAGTTGATGCCTTTGAATTGTGGTGTTGGCGAAGAATATACCGTGGACTGCCAAAAGAACAAACAAATCTGTCTTGGAAGAAGCACAACCAGAATGCTCCTTAGAAGCAAGGATGGCAAGACTGCGTCTTACATACTTTGGACATGTTGTCAGGAGGGATCAGTCCCTGGAGAAGGACATCATGCTTGGTAAAGTACAGGGTCAGCAAAAAAGGGGAAGACCCTCAACAAGGTGGATTGACACAGTGGCTAGAACAATGGGCTCAAGCATAGAGACTGTAAGGATGGTGTAGGACCAGGCAGTGTTTCGTTCTGTTGTGCACAGGGTCACTATGAGTCAGAACCGACTCAACAGCACCTAACAACAACAGCCTCTGTCCACTCACAGTTTCAAAATCACTTGCATATTTTGGATCTGTTAGAGCAGTACTCCACTATTCTGATACCAAATTCTGCCTTAGTTATCTAGCGCTACTGTAACAGAAATACCACAAGTAGATGGCTTTAACAAACAGAAATTCATTTTCTCACATTCTAGGAGACTAGAAGTCCGAACTCAGTCACTATGAGTCAGAATGGACTCAATGGCAATGGGTTTGGTTTTGAATTAATAGAGTGTCTTACGCTAAGAAGGATCAAAAAGGAATTGCTTCTGTCAGCACAATTAGACTAAACCAAAAGCAAAGAAGTTTCCTGAATAAACTGAATGCTTTGAAGGCCAGCATAGCAGGGGCAAGGGTCTGGGGACCACGGTTTCAGGGAACATCTAAGTCAATTGGCATAATAAAATCTATTAAGAAAACATTCTGCATCCCACTTTGAAGAGTGGCGTCTGGGGTCTTAAACGCTAGCAAGCAGCCATCTAAGATGCATCAATTGGTATCAACCCACCTGGATCAAAGGAGAATGAAGAACACCAAGGACACAAGGTGATTACAAGCCCAAGAGACAGAAAGAGCCACATGAACCAGCGACTACATCATCCTGAGACCAGAAGAACTAGATGGTGCCCAGCTACAACCGATGACTGCCCTGACAGGGAACACGACAGAGAACCCCTGAGGGAGCAGGAAAGCAGTGGGATGCAGACCCCAAATTCTCATAAGACCAGACTTAATGGTCTGACTGAAACCAGAAGGACCCCAGTGGTCATGGCCCCCAGACCTTCTGTTGGCCCAGGACAGGAACCATTCCTGAAGCCAACTCTTCAGACATGGACTGGACTGGACAATGGGTTGGAAAGGGATGCTGGTGAGGAGTGAGCTTCTTGGATCAGGTGGACACTTGAGACTACGTTGGCATCTCCTGCCTGGAGGGGAGATGAGAGGGCGGAGGGGGTTAGAAGCTGGCGAAATGGACACAAAAAGAGAGAGTGGAGGGAGAGAGCGGGCTGTCTCATTAGGGGGAGAGTAATTGGGAGTGTGTAGCAAGGTGTATATGGGTTTTTGTGTGAGAGACTGACTTGATTTATAAACTTTCACTTAAAGCACAATAAAAATTATTTAAAAAAAAAAAGGAATTGCTTCTTTGATGGCAGTTAACAATGTTCATTAGAGGGTTTTGCTTTTGTTTTGTTTTTAAGTCTATTTTTAGAGGAAAGACCATTCCGGAACTATGCAGCCATCCTTCCACATGTCACCTCTCTCTTCGGGTCCTCTATCTGATTGCCCTTTGGTTTCATAGGAAGGACAGCCCCACTGGCCTGGGAATCCTGCCCTCTTCCTGCGTTTCCCCACCCCCAAGGATGAGTACCCTTTTTCCCGCCTCCACCTCCCCTACACTGCTGCTGAGCAAAGCTGAAAAGCAGATCCAGCCCCAGCATTCCCTTCAGATTCCCCGAGCCCTCCCCTACCCATCGCCTGTACAACAAATGCTTAGAATCCCAAACTCCTGCATGCTCTGGGTTTTCCTCATACTCTCAGTTCTGAAGGAGACCCCAGGGGTCGGCCCTAGACCCTCCTCCTGCTCAGCCCCCAGCCTCCCTAGACAGGCTTCCCCAGATTCACAGTCTTAAACATGCGCCAAACACTGACAATTCCCCCCTCCTCCACCTGAGTGCCACTCAAATCCAACGGCCTCTTTGATACCTTCACTTGACACGTCCAACCTAACACAGCCACAGTGTCCTCTGGGTTCACTCCCAAGCAGGGCCCTCCTAGTCTCCCCACTTCAGTCAGGTGTTCATGTCAAATTCCCAGGTATTCAAGCCCAACACACAAGTGCCACACCTGGCCTCTCTCTTTTCCTCCTTACCCCACCTCATAGTCATTAGCGAGTCCTGCCATGTCTGTCTCTAAAATATACTTCAGCTTTGGCTCCTTAGGACACAGCAAGCATTCTGGGCTCAGAAGGAAGAACCAGGCTCTTCCTCCCTTGGGATCCCATAAGCAGTAGAAAGGGCCTATGGCCCCACAGAATACACCAGCCATCCCAGGATCTTTGCTCTGGATCGTCTAAGCTGGACAACTGCAACCTCTTGTACTTACTGCAGTTATTTCTGTTTTGTTCCCCCACCCCATTAGGTAATAAAATCTTCCTGTCTCAGTTGAGACAAAGTTAAGTCAAGAACAAGAGTGTCCACGTTTGGACCAGAACATTCAAGAAGCAGCAGGGCCTCCAGGCCATCATGGCGGAGGCAGCAATACACAGAGCAGGCATCCGCTCACAGTGAGTGAGATGACACGGAGGGAAAGAATACAGAGCACTAGGGCAGCCGGAGGATCCCTTCCGGGCTCACCTCAGATGCTGGAGGTCCTAGGTCATCAATAAAAACTAAGGATTGGCCCATCAGTCATGGACACTGAAAACCAAAAAGAAAAAAAAAAAACCAGTTGCCGTCGAGCTGACTCCAACTCGTGGCGACCCCAAGCGTGCCAGAGTAGAACTGGGCTCCATACGGTTTTCAGTGGCTGAGTTTTCAGAAGCAGATCACCAAGCCTCTCTTCCAAGGCACCTCTGGGTGGACTCGAACCTCCAACCTTTAGGTTAGCAACCGAGCATGTTAACCGTTTGCACCACCCAGGGATTCCTAATGGACATCACCCTCAACAAACACAAAACCAGCTCTTCCTTGCCAAGGCAGGGGTAGAAGTAGCCTGGTGCATACAGACCCTGTACCACTAAAGGAGACCTGCCTCTCTGCCTCTGCAGGGCTTACTGTCTAAAGCAGAGAGGAAGTAATGATCAGTTAGAGGGGCCCTGGTGTCCACAAGGGAACTCTGGTGGCGCAGTGGTTAAGTGCTCAGCTGCGAACCAAAAGGTTGCTGTTCGAATCCACCAGCCGCTCCTCGGAAACCCTATGGGGCAGTTCTGCTCTGCCTTACAGGGTCACCATGAGTCAGAATTGACTGGACAACAACAGGCTTGGTATCCACAAGAGTCAAATGACCTAGTGATTCAGGGGAATCCCCTATTTTCCTAATACTTTAGAAAAATCCCCCTTGAGCCCTCATAAAGAATGGTGTAGATTTTAAAGCAGCCTCTGTCCCTTTATCAGAGAAAGTTTCTAAAGTAAAGGAAAACTGAATAGCATGCTCAAGATGAATGCAAAGACAGCAAGTGTTTCTCCAACATCCTCCCTTCCTCAACAGCTGAACCCATCTTCCGGGGGGAGGGGGCGGGGATGCTTATCCATGACCACACACCCCAGCTGGACCCGTCTTCCCGGGGGGAATGCTTATCCATGACCACACGCCCCAGCTGGACCCTTCTTCCCAGGGGAATGCTTATCCGTGAGCACCAGCATGCACGTCACACAGCAACAGCCAGGAGGCACATGCCTGGGAACTTAATTCAGAAGCCCTGAATCAAGCAAGCCTCTGCAGGTTTAGACTGCCCAGGTTAGAACATCCCATGAACGCGGCCCTGCAGCCACCTAAATCAATGAGCACTCACTTGCTCAAAATAAAAAAATAAAGACAAGCTCTTTTGTCACCACAGTCCAGGCAAGTCCCCCAGAGCAGGTATTTGAACAGGTATCAAACACCAATGGGTTACGTGCTTAAAAAAGCTCAAATTAAAAAGGAAAAAAAAATTAACCGGGATAACACGTGGCTCTAGGCAGCAGTAAGCTTTTGCTTTTTGAAGCGGTGAAGGCCGTGAGGAAGCAGGGCAGAGAGAAATCCAGCTAGTTGGAATACAATGTGTGCACGGCCTACCTTTTCAGACCCAACAACACACTCACAGGGCGGTATGAGAGAAGAAAAGAACAAGGAAAAGAAAAGAAAGAGAAACAAGCAAAAATTAGAAACACGGAAGAACAAAAATATCTTGACAGCTACAACGCTACGTGTACAAGAATTTACTGTGGGTTTTTGATGAGGCTGGGGACACGCGTGAACTTTTCAGTGAAACACTGCTAGACCGAGTTTTCCTAGTAAGTCTGGGACCTCATGTGAGAGTCCTCGTTCAGACAGCCGATCACTACGGTCACTGTGTCAAAGCACAAGTTGACTTGCATCTAGACACTTCCTTTTGAGCTACCAAATACGTTCTCACTTCAGACTGGACAAAAGATCCTTCCTAGCAAGACTGCAGGTGAGAACTGGGCTCTCTTCCTACAGGAGATCACGGCTTTAAAAACGAGTGACCTGCAGAGCAGGGACAGCAAGGACAGCTGGCTGGAGAACGGACCTGGCTGGGGCTCACCAGCGCCATTAGCTCACTGCAATTAAACAATTCCCGGGGGGGTGTTTGCAGTCAGGACCACTCGCTACAAGAGAAAGGACCACCACCAGGGCAGCTCCATCCACCGCCATGTTCCTGGGCCAAGGGGAGTGCCCAGCAAGTGGAGGCTCCCCATAAGCATCGGTGTGTCATTACGGAGCCCCCTGCACAGCACTGCCCTAGGACAGGCTTCCTGATGGAGTCTCGTTAGTCCCGCCAAACTGAGAGCACTGATTTCAGGAGGCAAAAAAAAGCTGGCACTCTCTGGGGATGTGCAGCCTCAACACCAAGATATCAATGACTGAAAAATGTCATTGGTACTTCATGGGGCCCTGGTCAAGGGGTTGGAGCAGGGCGTCTGCCCCAAGCTGCCTCTGAGGTTTCGGCCACAATGCTGCCTCTCTGAGCCGATGCTCTGTGGAGTGGGGACAGTACACCCAGGCTGCCTTGTAGGCTGCTGCAAGGCTGAAACGACGCGGGGAGGCATGGAGGTTTGCAGTCTCTGTAGCACTTCAGAGCACTATGTCATCAGGGGTGATGGCCACGGGCACCCGCTGGACCTGGCAGCCGGGTGGGCTTCTTCACTGGGCGCGGGAGGCTTGGCGAGGCAATGTGGTGAGGTGAAAGGACACAGGCTTTGGTGTCACATCGGCTCAGATATCAGCTCTGTCATTCAGTAGCTGCCCAGGTTTCTAACCCTTGCTACACCAGCTCCACATAGGTAAAATGGGAGTGGTACCAGGTAGATCACAGGGCTATTGTGAGGACTCAAGACAGATCTTGCATAGAATATGCCCCCCATTTCCTAATGCCAAATAAACACTTTCGCATTCAGGTGAGGAAACAGACGTTACTGCCAAACTCTGCAAAGCACCACACATGGGTGTGGCTGGAGCTACTCTATGCTGCTAACTCCCAGCCTGCAGGTGGCCTCTTTGCTCACGTTTCTGTAACATCTTCCCCTCAGACCTGCAGCCAACCATCCTTTGACCCTAGAACTTCAGGAAACGCATACTGAGCACCTCTTCTGCAGCAGGGACTATATGAGCACACACATCATGCCATTTAATCCCCACCTGTGGGGTAACCACCCTAAGTCTACAGAGGAGAAAGAGGCACCTCGGAGCAATTCAGAGCCTTGCCCAAGACCATGAAGCCAGCTGGTAACACCTGAAGACTCTGAGCCCAGCCTCTGGGTGACACAGCTGCTCTCTCCAGCAAGAGGGGGGCCACACCTTGGCTGCCTAGGCGTGTACCTCAGCCCTGCCTGAGAGCCAGAAGGACAGCATGGTGGAAAGAGCAGAGGACACGCGTGCTCGGAGACGACAAAGAGAAGCTAATCTGTGGCCCTGGTTCAAGATAAAGAGCTTGACTGACAGGAAGGAAACATGGAGGCCGGCCTCTTCCTGCTCTGTCCGACACCCTTGTCTACAGAGCGCACAGACATGCTTTCCTTTGGACATGGCAGCTCTTTAGGAACTGCCTGGTGGTATTTCTGATACTCTGATACTCGGCCGATTTGTAAGTGAGCAATGGGTATCAGGTAAGATGCAGAGTGCTGGGCCTGGGGGTTGGGAGACACAGGCTCTACTTCAAGGTCAATTCCTACCTGGTTCTGTGGTCTCTCCAGGTCCAGCATCTCATCTACAAACCAAAGGGATAAGACCCAACAGAAGTTTCCAAATTGTGCTCCAGGGTGGTGCTGTCCAGTAGTGGGGAAATGCAGGCCAACTTTGTAATTTTTAAGTTTTCTAGTTGCCACATTTTAAAAAGTAAGAAACAAACAGGTGAACTAATTTTAATACAGTAAAACCTGTGAAAGCTAGAGTTTGTGTAAGGCGAAAATCTGTCAGAGAAGGAAAACGCAAATATTTTCCACTAAAACAAGCGAAAGAAAAGTGGTAAGACTACACCCTATCAAAGGGGGAAAACTTGCAAGACCTGGAAAAACAAGGCAGACCCACTGAGTTCCAGCTCTCACAGATTTCACTGTAGTATGCTGTACGTAACCTAACATATCGTAGCGCCGTGGTTTAAGCGCTCAGCTGCTAACTGAAAGGTCGGCGTTTGGAACCCACCAGCTGTGCCATGACAGAAAGATGTACCAGTCTGCTTCTGTAAAGATTTACAGCCTCAGAAGCCCTGTGGGGCAGTTCTATTCCGTCCAATAGGGCCACTAGGAGTCAGAATCGACCTGATAACAACAGGCTTTTTTTTATGCAAAATATAATGCAACATGTAATTCACATAAAAAATATGAACAATGTATCTTACATTCTTTTTTCCCTACGAGGTCTCACAAAATCTGGCGTGCATTTTACTTATAGCACACCTCAACTCAGACCGGCCTCGTTTCAAGGACTCAAGAACCACAGGTGACTGTGGCTCCTATACTGGACAGCACATCTCTAGGGGGTCCCACTAGGGGCTCCTGTTTAAAACGGGCAGTATACCTATTAACCCTAAAAGACTCCCCTTAACCAAAGGCTGTCTCCATTTTTAAAAGTGTGAAAACCAATGCGCTACAGCGACCCAAGCATAAAGCCAAGGCACCTGGGACCCTAGGCAAACTTACCTACTATCTGTGTCCAGTCCTACAAAGTCCTTTTTCTCAAACGGGACACAGAGAAGGGGGATCTTGTCCCCGGACTTGTCTGTGGCTCTATCCAGACGCTTGGACTCGAGCACAATGAAGAGCGACTCGATGAAGTCCTCAATCCTCTTCTCCACCGTCTCGCAGTCATCGTAGTTGGGGTAGAAGGCCACGTCGGTGCGCGGCTGCTCGGCGATCTCCCCCTGCAGCCCGAAGACGAAGAGCCGGGAGTCGTAGAGCGTGGAGCCATAGATCTCCTTCTGCACGTGGAACTTCTCGAAGGTCTGCGGCCAGTCCTTGGCGGAGAAGCAGTCAGTGATGGTGATGAGGCCCACGACCTTGCGGTGGGTCTGGAAGTCGCCCCACTCATTATTCTCAGGCGGGTAGTGGTGCCGGTAGCGGATGTACAGCACTCGCTGGGAATCCCGGACGCTGATGTGACTCACGGAGGAAATTCTCCTGTAGATCCTAAAGAAGTTCTCCTCCGAGACAATCCCAACAGGCTGGACCACAACCAGGAGAGTCTGATGGTCCTCGGCACACTGCATGTAATCGGGGACGCTCATTCTGAAACCCCTGTTCAAAGAGAAAGACGAGACTTGGGGCACACATCATTCTGAAACCGCTGTTCAAAGAGAAAGACAAGACTGGGGGCACACATCATTCTGAAACCCCTGTTCAAAGAGAAAGACGAGACTGGGGGCACACATCATTCTGAAACCCCTGTTCGAAGAGAAAGACAAGACTTGGGGCACACATCATTCTGAAACCCCCGTCCAAAGAGAAAAACGAGACTTGGGGCAAACATCATTCTGAAACCCCAGTCCAGAGAGAAAAGAAATGCTTTGACAGCATTGACCTACTTTGCGGGGGCAGTAATTCTAACATTTATCACCTGGAAGGCAGGGTAAGCCCTAAGTTGTTGTTGGGTGCCATCGAGTCAATTTTGACTCATAGCAACCCCAAAGGACAAAGTAGAACTGCCCCATAGGGTTTCCTAGGCTATAACCTTTACAGAAGCAGATCACTAGGTCTTCCTCCCACGGAGCCTCTGGGTAGGTTCAAACCACCAACCTTTGGGTTAGCAGCCGAGCTTTTAACTGTTGTGCCACCAGGCTCCTAAGTACAGCTGAGAAATAAAATGTGTCCTTAGAACGGGCATATGGCTGTCAGAGCTCTTAGCACAATATTGTAGCTGTCGGCTGCTCGGTGTCGGGGACTGGGCTTTTAGCTCCTCTGGAAACTGTCTCTTACAGGGTTCTATTCCCAACACCTAGCTGAGTACTGGTATACAGTAAGCGTCCAAAATGATTTGCTGAAGGGATGAATGAACAAATGAATGAATTGCTCCCCCATCCTGTGAGCATTACGTAATGAACGGAACCACAAGTGGAATTGGAAGACCTGGATTTGAATTCCCACATCCCTGAGTTCCTCGGTGACAAAATAATGAAGATGATAAAACTTCCCCTACAGGACTCTGAAGGAGCCCCGGTGGCTCAGTGAGTAAGTGCTCGGCTGTTGACTGAAAGTTCGGCGGTTGAAACCCACTAGCCACTTGGCGGAAGAAAGATGCGGTAGTCTACTTCTGAAAAGATTTATAGCCTTGGAAGCCCTATATAGGGCATTTCTACTCTGCCTATAGGGTCACTAGGAGTCGGAATCGACTCAATAGCAACAGGGTTTGGTAGAGGGCTGTCGTGCGACTGAATGAAGCAGATGTACAGTGGCTAGCGCAGCGCCCGACACAGAGGAGGCGTGACGCAAATACTAGCCCAGCCTCACCCCCGCCGCTCCCCGGGCGAGTCTGCAGAACTTCTCTGAGCCAGTGTTGTCAGACATAAAATGGCAAACAGCATTACCTGATCCCCGGCACTCTTCGATAATCACATTACATAAGCCACATGAAAGAACCCGGCCCAGAAGAGGCACTCAGTAAATGCCTGTCGAATGAACGAACAGACGGACAACCAAACGAACGCTGTTGCCGTACCCACAGACTGTCAGACGGAGGTCAGAGGCTACAGTCAACTCCTAGCTCTACCACTTGCTACCTGGGTGCTACCTGGGCTTCCCTGAGCTTCAGTTAAATCATGAATAAAATGAGGATAATAACGGATACCTAAAAGGGCTATTGAGTCAATATTCCTGTTGTGACCTTGTACTATAATCACGCAAGACTGTAAAAAGCAAACCCGCTGCCGTCGAGTGGATTCCGACTCATAGCAACACTACAGGACAGAGTAGAACTGTCAACCTTCTGGTTAGCAGCTGAGCTCTTAACCGCTGAGCCATGTGCAAGACGGTGCCATTGGGGTACACCGGGTGACAGCCACACAGGCTCTCTCTGCGTCATTTCTCACAACTCTACGGGAATGTAACCCGCCTCAAAATGAAAGCCTAATTTTTTAAAAAGGTTACTGAGATTACATGAGATCACTGATCAGATAAGGAATGTGAACACACCTAGTCCATAAGATGTTCTCAGTCACTATTTCCATGTACACTCACACTCTTCAGAGCCAGGTGGACCATGAAGCTGAAGAGCTTAGGCTCCAGGTCCCCAGCTGGCAAGAGCCCCTTCCACGGCCCCCTATCTAATTCTGAATCTGTAATGTTCTTTTTCTTAAATGGGGACCCCCAAATTGTACAACCTTCACGTCACCAAAACCCGAATCTGTCCAGATGATGGCAGCACCCCTTCCAGGTAAAACAACAAATCGGAAGGCCATTCCTACAAGGCCTCTGCATAACTCTAAGGGCAGGAACTGCATCCTGGCCACCGGGAGGGAGAGGGCTGGGAGGGGCAGGCGGTTGTAGACCTGCAGTCCAAGGATAGACTTCAGGCAGCAACCCCCACCCTCCACCAACTTCAAAATACACACAGAGAGGTAGATGGGTGTAAACAACAGGTAGATGGGTGTAAACAGGTAGATGGGTGTAAACAAGGTTAAGAAAAAAAGAATCCCTATCTTGTTTCTGTGCAAGACATAAATGGTTTATACCTATATTATATGCATATTATTTCAATTAAACCTTTGAGACAAGTAATATCACCAGATCTTCAGGACTGCAATATTCCTGGCCTTCCAATGTCAAAAACCTAAATGCTTGGAGAAATATCAAAAATTTGTGTAACAGAATATTTACTGTCAGTAGGTACAGTTCAAACAGGGCAGCCTCAACCTATCCATAAGGCCTCAGAAGAAGGGATAGTGAAGGTGGGTTATGTAGATCATTCCTTTGCTAATTTCTCAGGAGATAACATCAAAACAGACTTCCAGGTGGCTGGAGAAACAGTCACTAAGGACGTGCCATACATTCTTCAGCCAGCTTCTCCAAGCTAGCTGCACTGATAATTCTCAGAAAACACCGAATGCCTAAGGCAAAGGGTCTCCTAAGCTGCTTATTAGCCTACTGTTTGACAGGAAGGTGACTTGAGGAAAACAGTTCCTTAAAGGCTCCCGGCTCAAAAGGAAACCAAAGGGCAAATGGCCTGAGTGGGTCACCCCAACTCCATGGACCCAGAAATCCGGATTCCAGGAGAATCAAAACGGCTTTGTCACCAATGTCATGCCCCTTGGTGCTATTCTGTTTCATGTTAACAAATATTAGCCGGGCTGGATCAGGAAGTAGCTGTAACAACTTAGGAAAAAAAAAATGACAGTCACTAGTTTTAACTGGGCGGGGTAGGGGGTGCGGGGAGGCGGCATGTCTCAGCCCCACTGCCTTCAAACCATTTTCAACTAAGCCGAGCCCTGCTTTCGACATTTTAACCCTGCTCTGTAAAAACATGTGAAATCAGCACCCCATCCCAACACTGAAAACCCCGGGTTCAAAGGCATTCACGTGGGAAGGTGAGCCGGGGAGGGCTCCGAGAAGCCCCTGCTGGGGGAGCAGGTGCCCGAAGGAGAAGACCCAAGGCAAGCACAGAGGTGGCACTTTCTTCTCGGGACAGCTGAGTTGACAACTAGCATCTCACGTCTGACGCCTCCGAAGCGGATCTGAGGCACTTTTCACCCAGCAAAGACGGAGAAGGAAAAGGGGAGCCGCGGCATCGCCGGGCAAGGAAGGCGGCTGGGGGCCGGGGTGCAGCCCGGCTTGGGGCGGCCCAGGCGGGGTCCGGGGTGCAGCCAGGTGGGGAATTCCGGCGCTCGGCGCCGCAGGCGGCCCGGGGAGGGCCCGGGGGGCGGCAGGTGTGGGCTGGGTGAGACAGGTGTGCAGGAACCCGGGCAGAGTACGGGCCGCGGGCAGGTGCAAACCGGACTCCGGGGCGGCAAAGTGCCCGGGCAGTGTGGCCGGCTCGCCGCGCACGCCCGGGACTCACGTCAGCCCTCCCCGCAGCCGGCCCCGGTGCCGGGCCGCGAGCCCCCCACTTCGCACTTACACAGCCGGTGGCCCCGGGCCAGAGCAGGAGCCAACGGCCTGGCGGACGGCGGGGCCGGGCAGCCTCTGCCCCTGCTTCCCGGCTCAGCCTCGAGACTTCCGATCCGCGGCCAAGCCGGCTCCGTCTGTGCGCAAGCGCGGAGGCCCGCTCCGGCCGGCGATCCGCTCCGGGTTTTGAGAGAGACGCCCAGGAAAGTGAGGGAGGGAGGCAGGGAGGGAGGGAGGCAGGGAGGGAGGGAGGCAGGGAGGGAGGGAGGCAGGGAGGGAGGGAGGCAGGGAGGGAGGGAGGGAGGCAGGGAGGGAGGGAGGGAGGCAGGCAGGCAGGCAGGCAGGCAGGCAGGCAGGCAGGCAGAGGGGGAAGGAGGCAGGCAGGCAGGCAGGCAGAGGGGGAAGGAGGCAGGCAGGCAGGCAGGCAGAGGGGGAAGGAGGCAGGCAGGCAGGCAGGCAGAGGGGGAAGGAGGCAGGCAGGCAGGCAGGCAGAGGGGGAAGGAGGCAGGCAGGCAGGCAGGCAGAGGGGGAAGGAGGCAGGCAGGCAGGCAGGCAGAGGGGGAAGGAGGCAGGCAGGCAGGCAGGCAGAGGGGGAAGGAGGCAGGCAGGCAGGCAGGCAGAGGGGGAAGGAGGCAGGCAGGCAGGCAGGCAGAGGGGGAAGGAGGCAGGCAGGCAGGCAGGCAGAGGGGGAAGGAGGCAGGCAGGCAGGCAGGCAGAGGGGGAAGGAGGCAGGCAGGCAGGCAGGCAGAGGGGGAAGGAGGCAGGGAGGGAGGGAGGCAGGGAGGGAGGGAGGGAGGGAGGCAGGGAGGGAGAGGGGGAGGCAGGGAGGGAGGGAGACAGGCAGGGAGGGAGGGAGGGAGGCAGGCAGGCAGGCAGGCAGGGAGGGAGGGAGGCAGGCAGGGAGGGAGGCAGACAGGCAGGGAGGGAGGCAGGCAGGCAGGGAGGGACGAGGAGGAGAAGGAAAGAGGGAGGGAGGGATGGAAGAGGGGGTAGGACGGAGAAAAGGAAAAGGGAAGAGGGAGGGAGGGAGGGAAGAAAAGCAGGGATAGAAGAGGGAGGAAGAAGGGAAGTAGAAAGGAAGATGGAGGGATTAGGGGAGAGGAGGAAGGGGAAGGGAGGCGGGAGCTCCTCCTCCCTCCCCCGCTTCTCCTGGAGGTGCACCCCGAAGGAGGGGCCTGCCCTGTCTCTACTCCACAGGCTAATCCCTTCAGGCCAGCAGCTCAAATCCCACCTCCTTTTGGAAGCCCTCCTGTAGCCACCCCACAAAATCCCACAGCGATCCCAGCAGTCTAGCCCCCTTTGTACCGCATGGGAGGCAAGCGCCCCATGGGCCTTGCCACTAATGATCAAAACAACCCTCTGGGGAGCAATCCCCCCTTTTACAGGTGGGGAAACTGAGGCACGTGTGGTCTTGGCATGCCTACAGGGTGTGCTTTATCTGTCCGCCGCGGGGGCTGGAAGATCAGAGCTGACCACCCATCAGCACCACAGACAAGAGAGCTGTCGTTATTCCGGGGACCAAGAGCCCAGCTTGCTAGGTAGGGGCAGAAGCCACTTAAGGATTCAAAGCCCTCTAACTTGAAAAAAAAAAAAAAAGAGGAGGGGGGTTATAGATTTACATACTGTGTTGAAATATACATAGTCTATTTGGAAAGACACAAGAAATTGTGGCCTCTGGAGGGACTGGGAAAACAGCCAGAGGGAAACTCCCTTGTGTAACTTTTTAATGCTGTTTGAATTTTTTACCATATGCATGTATTTATTTTTCAATTAAACAAATGTTTTAAAATATAATAGGGACAGTCCTCTCAGCAAATACAGCAGGAACAAAAGACAGTCTGAGCCATTACTTTTGCTTTAAGCCAGCAAGCTTTTATTGATTTTCCGCTATGTGCCCAGTGCTGTTTCATGGCTTATTTTATTATTCACATTTTTTATAAAATAATAATGTGCTATCTCTCATCCCTGCCCAGGGCTAGTGGGAAATCGACTGAGTTTTTATCAAATTGTTTTCCAAGGAGTAGGAGTGGGTTATAAACAGAACATATCTTCATGGCAAAACAGGTGGAACAATTCCCAGCACACACCAGGAAGGATTTTCAACAGAGGCAAGCTGATGAAGTCCAGAGTCCCCTCCCCGGATGTCACCCAGGGGACGAGGGAGGATGCCTTTCAGGACAACACAAAACACTGCCCAAGGTGGCTGTGCCATGATATTGAGAGTGGTGGATGGGGCTGACAGTTACAGACATTCGAAGAGGGCACCATTCAAAGTATAGAGAGCAAAGCTTATTATTAGTGGTTACCAAGAATAGGAGGAAGGGGGAGACGGGCAGTTTAGGAAGCTCTGAGTTGCCATTTATGGTGATGGAAAATTCGGCAATGGATATTGGTGATATTGCACAGCATGACTAATGTAATTGGTGTCACTAAATTGTGTCTTAGTTATCTAGTGCTGCTATAACAGGAAATACAAGTGTATCTGTCTTTGATGTCCTAATTCCACCAAAGATCTCTTCAAGACAATCTAGGCTTTCACTATAAGGCTCTTTAAAACTCTTCCAGCCTCTGCCCATTACTCAATTCCAAAACTGCTTCCACGTTGTAGGTATCTGTTAGAGCAGCACCCCACTCCCAGTACCAAATTCTTAATTATCTAGTGCCACTATAACAGAAATACCACAAGTGGATGACTTTAACAAACAAAAATTTGTTCTCTCACAGTCTAGGAGGCTAGAAGTCCAAATTTGGAGCACCAGCTTCTAGGAAAGGCTTTCTCTGTCTGTCAGCTCTGGGGAAAGGTCCTTGTAATCAATCTTCCCCTGGTCTAGGAGCTTCTCAGCACAGGGACCCTGAATCCAAAGGACATGCTCCACCCCTGGCTCCTCTTGCTTGGTAGTAGGGAGGTCCTCCTCTTCTCTGCTCACTTCTGTCTTTCATACCTCAAAAGAGATTGACTCAGGATACAACCTAATCCTATAAATTGTGTCCTGCCTCATTAATATAACTGCCTGTAATCTTGCCTCGTTCACATCATAGAGGTAGGATTTACAACACATGGGTAATTACATCAGATCACAAAATGGTGGACAATCACACAATGCTGGGAATCATGGCCTAGACAAGTTGACAGACATTTTGGGGGTACACAGTTCAATCCATAACACTATGTAAAATATTGAATTGTTAAATGTTGTGCAGTATGTTTTTACAACAAAAGAAAAAAGGGAGAAAGAGAGAGAGAGGCCACCAGATATGGAGGTCTTCTATGTGCCAGGAACCAGGCTCCACGCCTGGCTGCATGGTCTTGATATAATCCATGCAACGTAGCTACTCTGCACTGAGGTCCGGGAAGGATACAGCACTTGGCTGGAGCCACCTAAGTGGTGCTACTTACAACTCAGACCTGGGACTATCTGACGGCATGGCCTGTGATTTACCCACAGTCCTTTGCTGTTCCTATTCTCTCTGTAAATGGATAAGACCAGCAACTTGAAAAGCAAAATTGAAGGCTAGCAAAGAAACATTGCTTATTTTTGTAGAGTGTTTCTTCGTTTACAATGTATGCCCTTATACTGATTTACTTATTGTCACAGCAAATCTGTAGGGAGAGAAGAAAGGAGGGGTGACCATTATTCAGAATTTTTACCAAAGAGAAAACAGGCTCAGAGAGCATAAGCACTTGTCACAGCCCCATAGTCATCAAATGGGGATGCAGGATGGTCCCCCGGCTGCCTCATTCCTGGACTTCCACTCTTCGCCTGGCTTTAACATTTCCTGAGTACCTCTTTATATGCTGAAAATTCAAATATACAAAACCTGCCCCTGAGCTGTGGGTACACACCTAAAATTGGAAGGAGCCTCTAAGATAATCAAGTCCAACCTCACACCCACATGGACCCCTCTACAAAAAACCAGAGATTGGAAGTATCAAAGAAACAGAGATCTGTGCAAAAGTTCTCCAGTAAACTGAGCTAGAATCTGCTCCCCTGAAACATCTAGGCATGAGGTCTCTAAGAATAAGGTCAATGCCCAAAGAGTCTTTGTGGGGTTGGGAATTATCACTGAACCCTGAGTCAAAAGTGCAGCAGAGAGCTTTCGCTTCATCACTAGTTAGCTATATGACCTCAATGTCTTCATCTATAAATTAGGGATAATAGCTTCAGAGAGTTGGTGTGAGGATTCAAGGGAAGAAAGGATGGGAAAGCACTTTAAGAGAGTGGGGCTCCATCACAACTCTGTCACGTGTTAACTTTGGGATAAAAAAATCCATTAAAAAAAACAAACAAAAAACCTGTTGCTGTCAATTCCAACTCATAGCAATCCCATAGGACAGAGGAGAACTGCCCCCATAGGGTTTTCAAGGTGTGGCTGGTAGATTCCTTTTGGTTAGCAGCCTGGGTTCATAAGCCACTGTACCACCAGGGCTCCAACTGGGGATAAGATGGCCATATATTGTGATATGCCTGGGACAATCCCAGTTTACGCCTGTCGTCCTGGCTAAGTCTTGTGGTCGGGTAATAAGGTCGCCCCACTTTGGCCAATAGCATCACCTCTCAGGACTGCTAACCTCTTATAGGGTCGCTATGAGTCAGAATCGACTCAAGGGCACTGGGTTTGTTTTACAGTACTTTAAACATTTCTTTACTCCTTCCCATGCTGTAGGGTTCTCTTCTCCCACTAAGTCTGCTCAGATACTTATTCACAATGCCATGTTGCACCTGGGCTTTTGTTTACCAAGTTAAGGAGGGAAAAAATTCATTTACTTAATTACATTTATTTAGCCATCAGTAAAGACCAACCACTTCGTCAAACCTTTCACATCGACTCCCCCAAAATCATGATAGTGTTGTTGCTATTAGTTGCCACAGAGCAGGTGCTTTGACTCATGGAGAGCCCACGTACGAGGGAACAAAACGTCCCCAGTCCTGGCCTTCTTCACAATCTTGGTGTGTACGATCCGTTGTTGAAGCAACGTGTATTGTGAGTGCCTTCCAATTTAGGGACTCACCTTCCAGCACTGTATCCGGCAATGTTATGTTGTGACCCAAAGGGTTTTCACTGGCCAATTTCCAACGCAGATCACCAGGCCTTTCTTGCTATCTTACTTTAGAAGCTCAGCTGAAACCTGTCCACCATGGGTGACCCTGCTGGTATTTGAAATACCAGTGGCCTAGCTTCCAGCTCCATAGCAACACACAAGCCACCACAGTGCAACAGACTGACAGCTGGGTGGTGGACAATGAAAGCTATCATTTAAGGAGCTTCTACCCAACAGATAATGTGCTTGGTATAAATTTCTCATATAACCCTCACAATGACCCTATAATGCAGGTTGTTCAAGATTAAAGGACCAGGCCGTATCTCCCCATCTCCCCCACCTCTTTTTTTTTTTCTGAGTTTGAAACAACTGAGAAATAAGACACAGGACAAAAGAGATTACAATGTCAGTCTTATTAACAACATGTTGATTGGGGAGGGTGCTTAAGATATGAAGCCAAATGGTTTATTAACCCTTCACCTGAGAGCTATTCAGACTCAAGTCTCAGCCAGTGCTGGACAACCACAGGCCGCCCTTCAGTGGCCCAAAGGCACACAGCTAATGAGGGGAGAAGCTAGGATCAAACCCAAGATAATCTCCAAAGCTCATTTTAAACCTAACGACCCCCTGCAAGACCAAGACACTCTTCTTTCAGAGGCAAGGTCAAGTGATGAAGCGGCTCAGTAATTAAGCGGCTAGCCAGGATTCCGCCTCAAGCCTTGGGGCCCCAACAGCTGCCTTCGGAGGTATGAGGCCATTAGAGGGGATTCCTGGAGGAAGATATGCTGGGTGTGTCACCTCCCTTTGCAAGAACACATCTACCGCAGACTTGGGAGAAGAGGCGCGGAGGGTGCAAAGGAAGGAAAGGGGCACCGCAGAGTGACCTCCGAGCTGTGGGATCCTTGAGGACAGGGGTCGTGCCTGAGCCATCTCTCAATCCCCAGCGCCTGGCACAAGCTCAGACAGTGCACGCTCAGTGAATGTTTGCTGAATGAATCAGTTCATTCACGACTGAAGGAATGAATGAAACGCTGGAGCCCGCCACAGCGTCTACGAGCTGTTTCTAATTAGCCAATCAACGCGCCCGCTCGTCGGCCCCGCCCCGGAGCCCCGCCCACAGCCCGGCCCTCTCGGCTGCGCGGAAAGCCCGGAACGCGGAATTCCTGAGGCGCCCTCGGCGGGAGTGCGCATGCTCCCGAGCGGACAGTGGCAGGACAGCTTCACGCGGCGCCTAGGGGCGGGTTTGGAAGCGACAGGTTGTGGGGACGGATGCCAAGCTCTGCCTGCCCCCAAGCCCTCGCCCAAGCCGAAGACTCGTGTGACCCGCTCTTTCCCCAATACCCCCCGCCCTGACGCCCCCACGGGACGAGAGGAGCAGGTCCCGATCGGCACCTTCTCGTAACTAGGCTGATTTACGGGGGAGCGACCGGAAGTGACGCGAGGAGCGAAGAAAGAACGGGAAAAGGCCCCGCGCTGTTGCCCGGGAAACCGAGCTCCCCACTTGCGCACTGCGTGCGTCACGGGTCCCGACTCGCCCTGCGCGCGGCCCGCGTGCGCGCCCCCGAGGCGGCCGGCGCAGGGGATGACGGGACAGGCGCGCCCGCGGTGTTGTCACTGCTTTCTCGTGCGTTCGTTTTCTCAGCCCGGATTTCACACGCGGGACGCGGCGGCCGCGTGCAAGGCACTGTGGAACTGACACGCAGGGAGCCGGAGACTCGGCCTGGAGCGCCCCTCCTTGGAAGCCCACCCGTCTGGGGCGTGTCCGCGGCTCTGCTCGCTCTCCGCGCCGCGCCCTGCCACGGCCCCCGCCTTGGCTGAGTTGTGTCCCCGTCCCCACTGCCTCCCCTTCCTCGACGTCCTGCTGGAACGGCAGCCCTTTTCACACGGTCGCCCAGGCAACGTTGGTCTGCGATGCAAGTGTGGGCGCTGCTTAGTTTTTATTTCTGCTTTTCCCTATTTACTCGATTTTCTTTACAAACCATCCAGACGGTGATTTCATAATGAAAAGTAAAGGTCATTTTGAAAGGGACCAGTTCGTTGTCCTCAAAGAGCTTATTTCTGGAGGCAGCACTGTTTTGCGGGACGTTGCTTGGTGTTACGTAGCCTGTTGTTGATCAAATGTTTACCCACAAATTCTAACACCCGCAGATGACGCACGGATGGTTACCAAACAGCTTAGCAATGACTGTAATTTATCCTTTCATGCATTTCCAACAATGCTGCTGTGACATTATCTGGGACGTGGCACGTGTGCACCTAGTACACAATAGGTGATGACAATATTATCTGAAGCGTTTGGTTTCCTTCCTTTGTAGATTAATAGGGGTTTCTTGTTCCGTGGGGTATAATCAGAAACAAAGGTGAATTTGCATCCAGATTATTATTTCATACCACCACCTGCCTCGGTGTTGGTCATACATTTTAGCACTAAATTGTTTGAAATAATAAATGAAAGCCATCTCCAAACGCATACACACACATACACATCAAGAAATTGAAAAATGATAAATGTGAGCAGCTAATCCTTAAGGAAGAGGTCACTTAACCAGTGCATGGTTGTCACCAGTAGAGCCAGAAGACTTGTGTAGGTAACATAGCTTAAGAAAACCTAATCTTAGATTTCAAAAAAAAATTTTTTAAGGAAATAAAAACACACGCACACACACACAAGGGTAGCATACGAGGAGCTGCAATTCCACGTGTGACCACCAGATACCGCAAGAAGCCAGGTCGGTACTCTACAAAAGCAAGCTTCCACATCCGGCCTGAATTAAGCAGGTAATTGCCTCCGAAGCCCAGGATTTTGTCACTTTGTTAGGGGAGCCTGGGGCAGATAGTTCTGGGCAAATTCAGAGTAGCCTGAGGTTGAGGAGGAATTCACAAGAGAAATTTATCTGAATTGGCTTGATTCTTGAGCTGGGTGATTATTACATCACATCACATATTTTTATATTGTATATTTTATATATTATATAATATATTTTATATATTACATATACAATAAAAGACTAATAATATATAATAATCCAATTGGAAATACATAGTATATTAAATATCAAGTTATTATAACTCAAATAGCTGTATTATTCTTTATCCTCTGTGTGTGTTTTAAATATTACGGCATTAAAGCACATTTTTAAAAGGATACACTAAGGCTACATCTCTGCTATGTGCCAACTGGATACAGGACTTAGGTGAATTATTCAACTAACATAGATCGAAATGGAGGGTTTTCCTTTTTTTTAAGCTCAATTATCCATACCTTTGCCATGGCGTTCCTTCTTTCTCTGACTGTGACAGGTAAAGAAGATTTAGATCAAAATGAACATCATTGGTGTCTTGGTTATCCAGTGCTGCTATAACAGAAGCAGTACAAGTAGGTGGCTTTAATAAATAGAAATTTATTCTCTCTCATGGTTAGGAGTCTAGAAGACTAAAATCAGGCCACCAGCTCTAGAGAAAGGCTCTCTTTCTGTCAGCTCTGGGGGAAAGTCCTCGTCTCTTCAGCTTCTATCCCTTGGCTCCTTGCAGGGGCGGATAAGCCAGTAAGCAAGGTACACCTTTGATGTGCGAAACAGATGAAATTGTACACTACAGATGAGTAAGTAAGCACAAGCAAACCCGTATGTACCTTCCTGGTGGCATGGCATCTCTCTTCCCACATCTCTGCTCTCTTTCTTGCTTGGGTAATCTCTTTTATATCTCAAAAGGGATTGATTTAAAACACACACTACACTGATACTGTTCATTCACATAAAACCCATCCCCATGTCCGGCTACAACAGATGACTGCCCTGACAGGAAACACAACAGAGAACCCCCGAGGGATCAGGAGAGCAGTGAGATGCAGACCTCAAATTCTCATAAAAAGACCAGACTCAATGGTCTGACTGAGACTAGAAGGATCCCAGAGGTCATGTTCCCCAGACCTTCTGTTAGCCCAAGACAGGAACCATTCCCAAAGCCAACTCTTCAGACAGGGATTGGACTGGACTATGGGATAGAAAATGATACTGGTGAAAAGGGAGCTTCTGGGATCAAGTAGACACATGAGACTGTTGGCATCTCATGTCTGGAGGGGAGATGAGAGGAAAGGGGAGTCAGAAGCTGGCTGAATGGACATGAAAATAGAGAGTGGAGGGAAGGAGTGTGCTGTCTCATTAGGGGGAGAGCAACTAGGAGTATATAGCAAGGTGTATATAAATTTTTGTATGGGAGACTGACTTGGTTTGTGAACTTTCACTTGAAGCACAATAAAGATTTAAAAAAAAAGTAGACTGATTGAGAATAAAAATAAAGAAAAGATTAAAAAAAAGAAAACCCATCCCCAAATGGGATTATAACCACTACAGGGGTTAGGATTCACAACACATGTTTTAGGGGACACAATTCAATCCGTAACAGTCAGAAATGGAACAAATCTAAATCTTATACACTTTACAAAGGCAGTAGGAAGAGCAGAGGGTCACTTCCGTGAAATTCCTGCCCAAGATGCACAGCCTGCATCTAATCGTGAAGGAACACGGAACAGAAATGCAGGACATGCTACAAGAGAGCTGGCCTATGCTCCTCATAAGGGTTAAGGTCACGAAAGTCAAGGAAAGGCTGGGAAATTGTTCCGGATTAAAAAGACTGAAGGAAGAGCTGTGGCAATTCAATATCACACATGATTCCAAAGTGGATAGCTTTAATTAAAAATATATACTGAGACGACTGGCAAAACTTGGAGTTTGAGGATTAGATAGTAGCAATGTATCGATGTTACCTTCCTGATTTGATGGTTGTGTTGTGGTTATGCAGGAGAATGTCCTTGTTTGCAGGGAACTCACACTGAACTCAGGGGTGTTAGGGCATCAGGTCAGCAAATTATTCTCAGACGATTCAGGAAAGTAAGTTATTTGTACTGTACCTGCAACTTAAGTTGGAGGCTGTTAAAAAATATATTAAAAAGAGGACTCAAAGTCCAAGCAGTTAAAAATACACCATGTTTCCTGGCCTGACACAAACGTACTAAACAAGACCATCTGGAGGTGGGGCCCTGAGATGGATGTTTTCAAAAGTTCAGCCAGGTCTGGAGGCAACCACTCCACAGGGCCTGCAACAGCCTGTGTGTTCAGTCCAACAGTCTCATCAACCTTACATCCCGGCCCTCATCCGCAGCAGCTAAAAAAGGTGTCCCCTACAAGTTACCTAGTTAAGTCCAGGCTCCACCCACGTCTGAGGCTTTTGTTTCTCATTCCTGCCATTAAACTGGAGGCGCTCTCCCTCCCCACTTTGAAAAGGACACAAAGTAGAACAACTAAGAAGCTCCTTGAAAGAGCTCTTGGTGTCTTCCCAAAAACCTCGGGGCTGCCCCTGAACGGTGTACCTATCACATGGAGGGTGGGAGCCCGGGGCTGCCCCTCCACGTGGCACCCATCACACGGAGGGTGGGAGCTCTGGGCTGCCCGGCCTCCACGCGGCACCTATCACACGGAGGGTGGACTTCCAGGAGCCTCAGCCTGGTCCAGAGCCACACTCTCTGTGCTTTATGGTCCCCTTTGCTTTGACTATTGAGACACAGCCCCAGACTATAGGAGCTGTGGCCTGTCGGGGGGTGATTTAGAGGCCCTCCTTTCCCCCCCCCCGGAAATGCTGGTGGTGCAGTGGTTAAGAGCTGTGGCTGCTAACCAAAAGGTTGGCAGTTTGAATCCATCAGGCACTCCCTGGAAACCCGATGGGGCAGTTCTACTCTGTCCTGTAGGGTTGCTATGAGTCTGAATTGACTCAATGGCATCAGGCTTGGTTTGGTTTTGGTCCACACACACACACACACACACACACACACACACACCCCCCACAGGCCATCTGGCTCTACCTATGCTGTGCTCAGGACAAGGATTGCTGCCTTTCCTCTTTTCTATCTGGATGGAAAGATAGCTCTAGCTTCCCCTAGTTAGTCTGTATGTGCCTACCCCCGCCCCAAGCCAGTGCAGGGAGACCCAGAAGGTCCCCTTCGGCAGGACCTTACAGGGCTTTAAAATGTGCTAGCACGGAGAAATGGACCAGAAAAGAGAGAGTGGAGAGAGAGAGTGGGCTGTCTCATCGGGGGGAGAGCAATTGGGAGTATGTAGCAAGGTGTACATAAGTTCTTATGCGAGTGGCTGACTTGATTTGTAAACTTTCACTTAAAGCACAATAAAAATTATTACCAAAAAAAAAAAAGTGCTAGCACGTCTGACTCCAAAGCCCACACTGCTCCCTGTCCCAGTGCTAAGGTTCCACGCCTAGAGGCCAGCAACATGGATGTGGCCGTAGGCTTCAGAGCCCCAGCTCTGGGCACTGATTCCTGCCCGACTTAGTTGAAATATGGGGGGGGGGGGGGCGGGGAGCGTCAGGCTCATCAACACACAACATCACACACCTTCTCTGAATCCTGAAATTTCTCAACGGGAAAGAAAAGAAAGATTATCCAGGGCAGGCCCTTCACTCTACAGAAGCAGCGATTGAACGCGGGGAGACGGGTGCTGGCAAGATGCCCACAAAGATCTCTCCTGAGAGAGGTGAGGCTCCGACCTAGAGAAAGGGACTCACCACTGACTCCCGCATCTACCGTTTTCCTGCCCCTCACAGCAGCTGACAACATCGATGTGCTTAAAAGGACAAAGTGTGTGCTGTGATTCTAGATGGCTGCTTTCATTTGTTCCTCACTCACTTAGTCATTGGGGGGACTGTTACTTCATGAAGGTGCACTGAGAATGAGACGCAACAACACATACAGAGCACTTAACACGGAGTTTGGCTTCCTATTGTTACCAGTATCATTACCCTGTGCAAAGCTCCATGCAAGTCACAGCTTCCCCTCCCGGGGAATTCATGTTTCAGGGGTTTTCCTTAATAGATGCCTTTAAGACTGAGGAATCCGATTCCTGATTCTGGTAACTCCTGAGGCTCTTCATTCCTAATGATGATGATGGTACAAAAGACATTCCATGTTCATGGATCAGAAGGCTTAAACTTGCTAAGGTGACAATACTACCCAAAAGTGATATACAGATTCAATACAACCCCCATCAAAATCCCAATGGAGTGTTGTTTTTGTTTGTTTTTTGTAGAAATGGAAAAACCCATCCTAAAATTCTTATGGAATTGCAAGAGACCCCCATTTTACAGATGGGGTGACTGAGGCTCAGTGTAATGTCCCACAGTTAGTGAGCGGAGAGCCAGGGCTGAAGCACAGGCTGGCTGACTCTGGGGCCCCCACTTCCTTTGGACCCCACCCTGCCTTTCTATCCTGCCTCTGTGCCCAGCGCTAGTCCAGAGCTCGGGAAGGGTGTCGTGGAGCCACCTGGATGGAACCAGACCTTCTCAGAAGACCACGGCTGCTCGGAAGGCACACATTTCTGGGGGACGCTTCTGTCCTAGCAGCAACCTCACGCCAGGCCGCCGTGGTGGCTGTCTTCCACCAACAGCTGTGCTCCCGTGGGCTGCCAGGGTTTGCAGGGGAGGCAGGAGGGACAGCTGGAGAGTCCGGTCCCTCCACCAAGGCAGGCCAGTGCAGTTACCAGACCCAACTTTTGGGGGAACTTGTGCTCCATGATCAGACATTCAATGCCTGCCCCTGAGAGCTCTCACTGGTGCTTCTCCTTCAGTTGAGGTGTGTGATGTCAGCCCGGGAACGTAGTGTACTTGAAATAAATTTCCTTTTACAGGGACGTGTCTGAGCCAGAGTAGTCAGGAAGAAATGGGTCAGCACTTGGCTTTTTTTTAAAAACAAATGCATGCAGACCTAGCAGCTCTGTTTGGGCACGATGCCAAGTCTGCTTGGCTGCCTCCAGCCACCTTCCTGCCCATGTTCAAGCCAGAGACGGCAGATCCATGTGCCTTGCACATGTGTGTGAGTCTCCTGGAACTGTCATAACAAACGGGGGCCTCGCAACCGTGGAAATGTATTCTCTCACAGTCCTGGAGGCCAGAAGCCTGAATTCAGGGTGCTGGCAGGGCCAGGCTCTCTCTGAAGGTTCTAGAAGACCATTCCTTGCCTTGTCCAGCTTCTGGTGGTCCCAGGCGCCCCTTGAGTTGTGGCCGCATCACTCCCATCTCTACCTCCGTCTTCACATGGACATGTTTCTTCCCCCTCTTTCTCTTCTCCTCTTCCTCTAAGGGCACCAGTCATGTTGTGTTAGGGCCACCCTACTCCACTGTAATCTTAACTAATTATATCTCCAAAGACCCTATTTCCAAATAAGGTCACATTCACAGGTACTGGGGTTAGGACTTCCACATATCTTTTATGGGGACAAAGTTCAGCCCCTACCAACGCTGATTCAAGAAAGCAAGGCTGGGAGTTGGCACTTGTTGAGTGACTCAGGGCTGACATGTGGACCAAGCCTCATCCCCAAGTGGAAAGGGTGTCTGAGGAGCGTATCCATTTCCTTTTGCTGCTGTAACCAAGTCCCACAAATGCAGCGGCTTAAAGCAACACCGATGCATCCATTCCTTTACAGTGCTGGACATCAGAAGTCCCAGAGGCTCTAGGGAGAGCGTTTCCTTCTCATTCAAGTTGTTGGCAGAATCCGTTTCCTTGTGGTTGCAGGGCTGGGGTCCCGGTTCCTTCAGTGGCCATCAGCTGAGATCCATTCCCAGCTTCTAGAGGTGCCTTTCTCCATCGTCAAAGCCAGCCATGCCTGGTCAAGTCCCTCACACTCAGGATCTCCCCTGCCTCTCCTGTGGCCCCCTCTCTGACCAATTCTCCTGCCTCCCTCTTCCATTTCTGAGGACCCTATGATCACAAGGGCCACCTGGATGATCCAGGATACTCTCCCATCGCTGGGCCCTTAACTAATCACACGTGCAAAGTCCCTTCTGCCACATAGGGCAGCAGGGTCACAGGTGCTGGAAATTAGGACTGGGACTCTGGGGTGGTTATTTGGCCTGCCACAGGGAGGAAACTGAGATATTCAGGAGACTGTCACTGGTCAGATGGGAGCTGACCACAGCGCTGAGAAGAAGAACAGACTCAAAGCAAAACTCAAGTTTTCAGTGGAAACAGACAGACATTTATCAGTTGTTACCAAGGGCTGGGGGAGTCCCCAGGTGGTGCAAATGGTTGAGGCACTCAGCTGCTCGCTGATAGGTTGGTGACTCAGGTCCACCCAGAGGCGCCTTGGAAGAACAGTCTGGGGATCTACTTCAGAAAACTCAGCTACTGAAAACCATATGGACCCTGCTAACTCAGAACTGAAATCACTCCCAAAGCCCACTTTTCAGCCAAAGATTAGACAGGCCTATAAAACAAACATAATACTCATAAGAAATGTGCTAGACAAGAGACAAGGGCTCAGCGAAGGGACGCTCTGTGCTCAAGGTCCCAGAGCTGGTAAGAGGCAGAGCGCAGGTCTGTGGATTGCAAAGAGCGGAGGGTTAGAGGTCTGTTCGGGGCTAAGAAATGCTGAGTGATGGGTGGGCTGGGGTCCAATGCCATGCGGCCTGAGCAGAGCCCTCAGTGGGGCCGGCGCCTGGCATCAGTCACTGCCCACACCACTCCCTCCCACGCTCTGTCCTGTGCCTTCTGTCTGCAACACACCTCCCTGGCGTGAGCAGCCTGCTCCTGCGCTCCCTGGTCGCTCCCTCTGTGTAGCACCCACCACCCCTGCCCCCAGGCCTCCTCCCTCACAGGGCCCTCTGTGCTCTCGCCCTCAGGGAGGGCTCCATCGGAGCCATTTCCTGGTGTGCACGCTCTACCTCTTCATCAGCCTGGGGGCTCCCTGGGGACAGGCAGGGGCCTTCACCCTCTCCATCATCCCGGTGTGAGGTCCGAGATGCAAATACTGCCTGGACTAAAACCACTGTAGGAGGTGACTGCAGGTCCTCCCACATCCTGCTGGCTCACATCTGGCCTTGTTGGTACCTGGCAGGCAGCGAGTGTGCTGGTCAGTGCCAAGTGGCGAGCTAGGGCCCATGGGATACAGAGATGCTGCTGAGGAAAAAAGAGAATTGTAGGAGCCAGCCTCCCGGGTTTCAATTCTGGGCTCTGCCACTTAACAGATGTGGGACTTTGACAATCCTTGGGCCTTAATTTCCTCATCTATAAACCAAAACCAAACCCATTGCCACTGAGTTGATTCCGACTCATACCGACCCTATAGGACTAAGTAGAACTGCCCATAGGGTTTCTAAAGAGCAGCTGGTGGATCTGAAGCTGCCAACCTTTTGGTTACCTATTAACCACTGCACCACCAGGGCTCCTCTTCATCTATAAAGTGGAGCTAATATCGGTACCCACCTTGTAGGATGGTCAAGAGGGTTAAATTAGAACAGTGCTCGGCAGACAGTGACTACTACATAAGTGTTAGTTACTACTGTCTCTCTTTTGTTTGTTTCTTTTCCCAAAGAGTTCAGGGAGAAATGGGTTGGAATCCCAGCGGGTCCACTGAGCAGCTACATGACCTCGGGCAAGTTACTTCACCTGTCTGAGACCCCATTATCCATCTGAAGCTGGAGACAGTAATGCTCACCTTAGGGGGCGGTAAAGAGTAAATATGTGCAAAGATTAAGTGCCTGAAAAGAGCCTAGCATGGGGCCTGGCACACAGTAGGTGCTCTAGCTATTATCTGAGCTTCTTCTCATATCCAGGCCCAAAAACCTGCATCCAGGCAGAGGCAGATTTTATTTCATCATATGCTCTTTGACTAAAGTCAGTCTCACCTCTTTAATCAACTCAATAAACACCTCCTGGCGCCCGCCTGCAGCCCCCCTAAGTCTGGGTCCAGGGGAATTTACACTCTTATTTTGTTGTTGCTGAAATGAATCTACTTTAGCAGTATCTCCAATATCTACAACATCTTCAGTATCAGGAGAGGCTCCTCCAGGAAGTGTATTTCCATGGAAACTCCAGAGCTAAGCCAGAGCCCTGTATTCTGTCGTGATGAGGAGAGAGATTTCTCATGAAAAGGCAGATGGCTCATTCAGAAAATGGTCTCTAAAGCAGCCCCGGCTGGATCAACTCAGCGCCCTCAAAGGGGACACTCTCTGGCTTTGTGGTCACGCCAGCTTTCACTCCGCTGCTGATGGAAAGGAATTTTTTCACCCACTTTAAAGGTTATGTTTCTTATCTCTACTTGGACCCCTGGAAACAAACAGACCTCGATGGGCCTAAGCTCCCCGCCCTGGGCACTGTGAGCCTTGACTAAATGAACCTCTCCCTTTCTGTGAACACTTACTGAGCACCTACTGTGTGCCGGAGCCCTGGGTGGTGCAAAGGGTTCGTGCACTCGGCTGCTAACCAAAAGTTGGAAGTTTGGGTCTGCCCAGAGGCACCTGGGAATAAAGTCCTAATGATCTACTTCCAAAAAATCAGCCACTGAGAACCTCACGGAGCACAGTCCTACCCTGATACATGTGGGGTTGCCATGTGTTGGAGTCAACTCGAAGGCAATTTTTTTGTTTTCTTTTTTTTTTTAAATATGTGTCAGGTCTGATACCAGGCACTGGGGAAACAGAAGAACAAGAAATGGTCCCTACCTTCCAGAACTCAAGGGTGGCCTTGTAGTTACTAATGCATTAGGAAGGAAATGGGGATAAAAGCCCATCGACAAGCTACAGGGTTTTCAGGACAGTCTTTCCTCCCTTAGACATGGGCATCATTTATACTATGCTTACCTCTCCATAGGCTGAAAACATCCCGTCTGCCCTCCAGGGTAGATCACAAGTGTCTTATTTCAAACGGGACATAGGCCAGGCCGGGCCGAGGAACCAGCACTATGGTGCAGCACCAGTGCGAGCTGAGACAGGATGGATGAGAACAATACGTTGACATTTTAACAACTTCTCATCTTAAGATTTATTGCAAGAAAATATGAACAGTAGAACAAGATTCTAACTCAAAAAGAAAGACCAGACTTGCTGGCCTGACAGAGAGGGAGAAACCCTGAGAGTATGGCCCCCGGACACCCCTTCAGCGCAGTAATGAAGTCACTCCTGAGGGTCACTCTTCAGCCAAAGATTGGACAGGCCCATAAAACAAAATGAGACTAAAAGGGCACACCAGCCCAGGGGCAAGGACCAGAAGGCAGGAGGGGACAGGAAAGCTGGTAATAGGGAACCCAGGGTCAAGAAGGAAAGAGTGTTGACATGTCGTGGGGTTGTTAACCAATGTCATAAAACAACATGCATACTGTTTAATGACAGAGTAGTTTGTTCTGTAAACCTTCATCTAAAGTATAATAAAAAATTAAAACAAAAAGAAAATATAAACAACAAAAATAAAATACTCATTGCCAAAAAAAAAAAAACCTATAAGTGAGGGAAAGAATCATATTCCGTAACCGCACTACCCTAACGCAACTGCCTCAAGCAATTTACTGTATTGCCCTCCATTAGTCTAGGGGACAGCGAGGAACCATTAACAAGGATGAGAGAAATACTTTAATGTTACATGAAAAAACAGGAGGCCAGACTGGACAAAGAGCAAGGATTTGACAGATAAAGTATGTCTGCACATGGTAAAAATTCAACAGGAACTTACAAATATGAAAATCATAGGGTTGGGCTAGTGGAATAATATGGACTTTTTTCTTATATCCAGAACTTTCTGTAATGGTGCTGTGAGCCTTATGGCTGCAGTTCAGATACGAGAAGGGAGTGTGCCATGCTGGGTATTTAGAACCACGTTAACGGAATAGCTCGTGAGCTGAGAAAGATGGCGGAAGGATCAGAAGATTCACCTGTGTTGTAGGATTGTGGTAAAAAGAAGTCAGGTTTTGGAGTCTGCAAGACCTTAATTTGATCTTGGCCTTGCCTCTTCTCTATATAACTCTAGGCAAGCCGTGTGACTGCTCTGAGCCTCGGTATCGCCATCTGTAAAATGGGGGTAAGGGGTTGACGAGAGGACGGTTGTTCTGGAAGTGGTGCGGCATGTGTGGTGCATCCACAGAGCACAGAGCAACTGCCAGGCACTGGAGCAGGGGCTTCCCACCACCCATGTCCCTCTGTGCAGTGGTTACTCTCCTCTTACAGGTGAGGCATCTGAGGCTCAGAAAGTTCAGGACCATACCCCAGGAGGTGCAGAACATGAACAACAGCGGGTGAGGTGGATGCTTCTGATGTGGAGACTGGGGGACCCACCGGGCAGCATTTCACAAATGGCTGTGCCGTGGCAGAACTGAGAATGCTGGAATGGTGCTTGGCAGCCTTCTCATCATAAGAGCACCTCTGAACCTCTGATTCTTTTCTCTTTGTATATATGTAAAACCTAATGCTCTCGACTCGATTCTGACTCATAGCGACCATAGGACAGAAGAGAACCGCCCCATAGGGTTTCCAAGGTACAGCTGGTCGATTCGAACTACCGACCTTTTGGTTAGCAGCTTGAAGCTCTTAACCACTGTGCCACTAGGGATATATGTTGTTGTTGTTAGGTGCCGTCGAGTCGGTTTCGACTCATAGCAATGCTATGCAGAGCAGAACAAAACACTGCCCGGTCCTGCGCCATCCTCACAATCGTTGTTCTGCTTGAGCTCATTGTTGCAGCCACTGTGTTAATCCACCTCGTTGAGGGTCTTCCTCTTTTCCACTGACCCTGTACTCTGCCAAGCATGATGTCCTTCTCCAGGGACTGATCCCTCCTAACATGTCCAAAGTATGTAAGACACAGTCTTGCCGTCCTTGCTTCTAAGGAGCATTCTGGTTGAACTTCTAAGTCAGATTTGTTCATTCTTTTGGCAGTCCATGGTCTACTCAATATTCTTCACCAATACCAAGATTCAAAGGCATCAAGTCTTCTTCGGTCTTCCTTATTCACTGTCCAGCTTTCACATGCATATGATGCGATTGAAAATACCATGGCTTGGGTCAGGCACACCTTAGTCTTCAGGGTGACATCTTTGCTCTTCAACACTTTGAAGAGGTCCTTTGCAGCAGATTTGCCCAATGCAATGCGTCTTTTGATTTCTTGACTGCTGCTTCCATGGCTGTTGATTGTGGATCCAAGTAAAATGAAATCCTTGACAACTCCAATCTTTTCTCCGTTTATCATGATGTTGGTCCAGTTGTGAGGATTTTTGTTTTCTTTATGTTGAGGTGTAATCCATACTGAAGGCTGTGGTCTTTGATCTTCATTATGAAGAGCAGGGATATATATATATTCAATATGTAACATATATATGTATGTATATATATACAATGTATATATTGCCGCTGTTGTCATTGTTGGGTGCTGCTGAGTTGATTTCAGCTCATAGTGACCCCCATGTAACAGAATAGGACTGCCCTATAGGGTTTTCTAATTTTTTTTTTTTTTTTAATCTTTATGGAAGTAGATTGCCAGGTCTTCCTCCCACAGAGCCACTACGTAGGTTTGAACCTCCAACCTTTATGTTAGCAGTCAAGTGCTTAACCACTGTACCACCAGGGCTCTTTTGCCATTTGTAAAGCAAAATATTCTAATTAAGAATGAAACATTCTAAAAAGTAGAAAAAAATAGAAAGACTAAAGTCCCCGATCATTTTAGCCCAACCACTGCTAACATTTGGCACATTTCTGTTAAAGGTCTGAGATCTTACCCTATTTGCCTGCCAGTTTCATGAATGCTGGTAGGAGACTCAAAATTCCTGGGTCAGAGACAAAAGATTTTATTACTCACAGCACAGCAGACAGCATGAGCTGCATGTTTGCGTCAATTCTCCTTCCACCTTTCCCTCTCTCCCCATCCGTAAGGCTGATGTGGAAGTGGGCCCAGACACATGCTGTGCACTCAGTAGGCCTGTGACAGACACAGCTGCAGAGTCCTGAGCTCAGGAAACTCAGTCTTTTCTAATGGTCTATAAATGAACCTGCCCTCGGCTCCAGAAAGAGATGCTCTTGATCTCAAGGTTTGTTCATTCTGCAAACATCCTTGAAAGGAAAGTTCGTAGAAAGGTATTCAACGCTTCTATGCAAGACACATAAAAGCCTGAGAGACTCATGGAGGTCTCCCAAAAGCCTTTTCAGACTTTGTCCAGCCTAGGTTTTCAGTTAAAATATGGTTATAATCAGTGTGCATAAAACTTCATAGTCTTCTCTCTCCATTTAACAAAAGTATTTTCCATGCTGTTATAAGTTATGTATAAACATCATTTTTTAAAAACCTGACGCAAAGCTTTATTTTAAAAACTTGACATAAAGGTTTTATTTCTGACATAAATAACCCTATTCTTATTCTCCCCTCCCCTTATCAAAAAAAAAAAAAATCAAAGTACGACCTTGAGCATATCCCACCTGAATTTAGAGACCAGCTCAGGGATAGATTTGACACGTTGAACACGAATGACCAAAGACCAGATGAGCTGTGGAATGACATCAAGGACATCATACATGAAGCAAGAGTTCATTAAAAAGACAGGAAAGAAAGAAAAGACCAAAATGGATGTCAGAAGAGGCAATTATACAAGGGAATCATGACCTAGCCAAGCTGACAGATATTTTGGGGGGACACAATTCAATCCATGACATTCCACCCTGTGACCACCCCCAAATTCATGTCCTTGCCACATGTGAAGCATATTCACCCCATCATATTATAGCAGAAGTCTTAAATCAACTTCAAGTCCAAAATCCAAAAATTCTCCCTCATCTGTGAAATCTAGAATACAAGTCAACTGCTTCCAAAGGTCCAATGGCAGAACAAGCACAAGCTAGACGTTTCCATCGCAAACGGGAGAAACTGAAGGGAAAGAAGGCAGAACAGGCACCAAGCAAGGCAGCAGAACACGTTACATTGGCCCTCAAGGCTTTGAAAATAGTCCTTTGTTTTCTGAGACAATTTACACAATGGCCCCGCCTCCAGACTCTAGGTATTGGCCACACTCGCAGATTCTGAGTGGAGGCCCCAGGCTCTGGGCTTCAGCTCCGCCTTCCAGGCCCACTGGGACAGCAACTCTGCCCCCTCGGCTTTAGATGCACCATTCTCCTCGTCCATCTGAGTGGAAACTCCACCCTTAGAAAGGCCAGAGGCCATGGCTCCACCCTTTGGAGCCCCAGAGGTCATGGCCATACCTTTTGAGACTGAGGCAGCTCGGCTTCTTGTGTTGTCTCTTCAGCTTCTGCCTCCTAGTTTCTTGGCCTCTGGGCTCCTCGGGCCTCACGCCTGCATCTGCCCTGCTGGGGTAAGTGTTCCAAAGCCCTGTAGTTCCACCGATAAATGCCTGGAGGCACCCCACTCCACCAGGAAGACTCCTGCGCACAGGCACTCAGCTGTCTTGCTCTGTGACAAGAACTGTCCCACGCTGGTCTCCTGGCTCTGCTGCTGCTGCTCTTCTACTGCTGCTGGTCCTCTGCCGTTGCCTTAACTCTATCCATTCACAGTTTCAAAACCACCTTCACATTTTAGGTATATATTAGAGCAGCACCTCACTCTCTTGGTACCAAATTCTGTCTTAGTCATCTAGTGCAGCTATAACAGAAATATCACAAGTGGATGGCTTTAACAAACAGAAGTTTATTCTCTCACAGTCTAGTAGACTAGAAGTCTGAATTCAGGACACCGGCCCCAGGGGAAGGCTCTCTCTGTTGGTTCTGAAGGAAGGTCAGAACCTTGTCATCAGTCTCCCCTTGGTCTCGGACATCTCTGCGCAGGAACCTCAGGTCCAAAGGATGAGCTCTACTCCCAGCACTGCTTTCTTGGTGGCATGAGGTCCCCATGTCTTTCTGCTTGCTCCTCCCTTTTATATCTCAAAAGAGATTGGCTTAAGACACTACCTAATCTTGTAAACCTCATCAGTATAATTGCCACCAGTCCATCTTATTACATCATAGTGATAGGATTTACAATATATAGGGAAATCACGTCAGAAGGCAAAATGGTAGACAATCATACAAGGGAATCACGACCTCGCCAAGCTGACACATATTTTGGGGGGACACAATTCAGTCCATGACATTGGCCTTGCAAAATTCTATCCTGCGATCACCAAGGCCGTATTTTCTAACTGCCAATTCTTCTTTGTCTCCAACTTTCTCATTCCAATCACCAGTAATTTGCAATGCATCCCGACTGCATGTTTGATCAATATCAGCCTGCAGAAGTTGGTAAAAATCTTTAACTTCTTTATCTTTGTCCTTAGTGGTTGGTGCATAAATTTGAATAATTGTCGTATTAACTGGTCTTCCTTGTAGGCATATGGATATTATCCTATCACTGACAGCCTTGTACTTCAGGAAAGATCTTGAAATGTTCTTTTGGACAAAGAATGCAACACCATTCCTCTTCAAATTGTCATTCCCAGCATAGTAGACCATATGATTGTCTGATTCAAAACGGCCAGTACCAGTCCATTTCAGCTCACTAATGCCTAGGATATCGATGTTTATGTGTTCCATTTCATTTTTGATGATTTCCAATTTTCCTGGATTCATACTTCGTACATTCCATGTTCCAGTTATTAATGGATGTTCACGGCTGTTTCTTCTCATTTTGAGTCGTGCCACATCAGCAAATGAAGGTCCCAAAAGCTTTACTCCATCCACATCATTAAGGTTGACTCTACTTTGAGGAGACAGCTCTTCCCCAGTCATCTTTTGAATGCCTTCCAACCTGGGGGGCTCATCTTCCAGCACTATATCAGACAATGTTCAGCTGCTATTCATAAGGTTTTCACTGGCTAATTCTTTTCAGAAGTAGACTGCCGGGTTCTTCTTTCTAGTCTGTCTTAGTCTGGAAGCTCAGCTGAACCCTGTCCGCCACGGGTGACCCTGCTGGAATGTGAATACCGGTGGCATAGCTTCCAGCATCACAGCAACATGCAAGCCCCCACAGTATGAGGAGCTCACAGACCCATGTAGGGTCCTTGTTTTTATGCTCAGCATCTGCACAGGCCATTCCCTTGGCCTAAAAGGTTCTCTCCCAGCCCCTCACCAAACTAATGCCTGCTTACGCTCAGCCCTCTGCAGGGAGCCTTGCCCACCCCCTCCCTCTGGGAGAGGCTTCAGAGTTCCTGTCCCTTTTCTTCCTGGTGACTCTGCATTTCAGTCATGACTTGAACAGCAGCTCTCATCCCCACGGGCTCCACCAAGCAGGGGCAGTGCCTTCTCTTTTTAAATCGACTTCATTGGGATACAATTTCATACAATATAAGTGTTCAGTTTAATGAGTTTTGACAAATGTCTACATCCATGTAACCACCACCTCAATCAAGACACAGAACATTTCCATCTCCCCAAAGATACAGTGCATTTCCGCCACGCCCCTTTGCAGTCAGCCCCCCAACCCTACCCCTCGCAGGCCACCAAGGACCAAGCTTTCCATCACTGTGAACTAGATTAGCCTGGTCTAGAATTTCATGTAAACGGAGTAACATACCCTGCTGCGGCTGGCGTCTACCACTGAGCATAGTACTTTTGGGGTTTCTCCACGCTGCTTTATCAGTAGCTCTATTTTTGTTACTGAGTAGTATTCCACTGTGTAGACATGCCACAGTTTGTTTCACAGTTCATCAGTTGGTGGACATTCAGGGTGTTTGCAGTTTCTAGCTGTTATCAAGAAACCTGTATGAACACTCGAGCACAAGTCTTCATGTGGACCTAAATATTCATTTCTCTTGGGTCAACACCTGGGAGTGGAGTTGCTGGGTCACAAGGTGTCTTGGCTTCTTAGGTGGCTGGCTTTAAAGAATAGACATTAATTTCCTGAAGCCAACTCTTCAGACACGGATTGGACTGGACAATGGGTTGGAGAGGGATGCTGGTGAGGAGTGAGCTTCTGGGATCAGGTGGACACTTGAGACTATGTTGGCATCTCCTCCCTGGAGGGGGGATGAGAGGGTGGAGGGGGTTAGAAGCTGGCAAAATGGACATGAAAAAAGAGGGTGGAGGGAGAGAGCAGGCTGTCTCATTAGGGGGAGAGTAATTGGGAGTATGTAGCAAGGTGTATATAAGTTTTTGTGTGAGAGGCTGACTTGATTTGTAAACTTCCACTTAAAGTACAATAAAAATTATAAAAAAAGAATAGACATTTATCCTCTCACAGTTCTGGAGGCTGGGCATCTGGGTTCAGGGTGTTTGCAGGGCCGTGCTCTCACTGTGGCTCTAGGGGGAGATCCTTCTTGGTCTCTTCTGAGGTCCTTTCTGGCAGCCCTGTGCCTTTCTTGGTGTTCCTTGGCTTGTAGAGATATCCTGACCTGCCTCCCCACCTCTCACCCCCATGTGACTCTTTCTGTTTCCCTCCTTTTCTTTTATAAAACACTACTCAGAAGGGATTAGGATTAGGAACCACCCTACTCAGGTACAGCTTCACTAATTTAACTGATAAAATCTTCAAAGACCCAATTTCCAAACAAGGCCACATTCACAAGGACACACGGTGAGTAGACGTTTAACTTGTCAAGAACTGCCAAACTGCTTTCCAGACTCTGCATCCACACCTCCCAGTTAAAATCATGTACCTGCTCTTGTAGGTCTCCTGCTGACAGCTCCCTCAGGCTGTCCCGCTCCACCACCACCAGGCTCTGGGCAGTGTGGCTGACAGCTCCCTCAGGCTGTCCCGCTCCACCACCCTGGACCACAAGGCTCTGGGCAGTGTGGCTGACAGCTCCCTCAGGCTGTCCCGCTCCACCACCCTGGACCACCAGGCTCTGGGCAGTGTGGCTGACAGCTCCCTCAGGCTGTCCCGCTCCACCACCCTGGACCACCAGGCTCTGGGCAGTGTGACTGACAGCTCCCTCAGGCTGTCCCGCTCCACCACCCTGGACCACAAGGCTCTGGGCAGTGTGGCTGACAGCTCCCTCAGGCTGTCCCGCTCCACCACCCTGGACCACAAGGCTCTGGGCAGTGTGGCTGACAGCTCCCTCAGGCTGTCCCGCTCCGCCACCCTGGACCACCAGGCTCTGGGCAGTGTGGCTGACAGCTCCCTCAGGCTGTCCTGCTCCACCACCCTGGACCACCAGGCTCTGGGCAGTGTGGCTGACTGCTCCCTCAGGCTGTCCCGCTCCGCCACCCTGGACCACCAGGCTCTGGGCAGTGTGGCTGACTGCTCCCTTTGGCCCTTCACACTTGGCATGAAAAGCAGATTGCTTCCTTCCACCACCCCTCACCCCCATGAAGTTTCGCAGCAGCACTGCCAGCCGCCTGCCTGTCGACTGTCATCACTAGGGTGGTCTCTGGTTTGCCCCTCATTAGCCCTGTGCTCAGGCCATTATCTGTAATGACAGCCTGGCATAATTATATTTTTTACAATTTGTATAATTATCATGTACCAAGCTAAACGACCATTATTATCATTATTAAATATTTATTAAGCACTTCTAGCGGTGCAAAGCATACAAATAAGACGTGGCCTCAGCTCTTAAAACCTTCCTTCCTGATTCCATCCCCAGTTCATTTCAACATAGACTATTTTGCCTTTTGGGAGAAAGAGAAGAGGACATCTGTTGTTTCCCCTGGCGCTTTACCTGAAGGAATCCATATAAGGTTCTCAATGATCCTGGGGAGCAGATGTTATTACCTTCATTTTACAGATGAGGAAACCAAGAGGCAGACGGGGAGGATAGAGCAGGGTACGAATCAGACTCAGGTCTTCCTGACATGTGATAGCTTGGCTTGTTAGGATGGGCTGCTTTTCATCCTCCATGTGCCCAGCACTGTGCTAGCCCAGTGGGAGGGACATACAAGCCCGTGGAGCGCCCTAAAGCAATGTCCTGAGTCAGAGGTCACACGCTTCAATGCTCAGAGGTGCAAAGGAGGTAACAGAGACGGGTGGAGCAGACAGGTGACAACAGAGTGATGAGCCCTGTGTCTAAAGAGGGCGGCCAATTTTGCCATGAGGTGATACGAGATCAGCTTGTCTTGCTCCCCAATCTTCAGTCTCGACTTGTATGTGAAATCTCCAAAAGTTTAAACGTTGACAACTTCGGCAGATTCTGGCAATGATCTAACCTATAACCACTCCTTCCTAAAGCCTCATCTCCCACCTCCTCTCCCAATTAATGTCAGTTGGGATCAGATATTCTTTGATCTCAGGAAGATAGCCCCTGGGGATAAACCTTAATTAGTGTAAACCATTGCTAGTTTTCTCATTCCGTTTGGCCAGTGACTGGTCTAAGGCTGAGCAAATGACCCAAATCTGACAAGTGAGCTGTAGGGAAGGCTGCTAAGGAGAGCTTTCCTTCCTCTGTAAAAAGACGAAGCCTTAAGGCCTAATGAGGACTGCTTTGGGCCTACTGCCCTTCCCCCTGTTCTCTTTGAATGCAGCTGTGAAGTCTGCAGTAGCAGCAGCCATTCTGCAAGCCTGAGGCAATAAGCCCAGGGACTAAAACCAACCTGGCAAGAATGTCAAAGCAGAAACTAGAAGATCCAAAGTCCTTGATGACATCCTTCCTGCATCAGCTCCAGATGTGTCCATGCCGCTCTGTACACAAGCCTGACTGAGCAGCCTGGGGTGGTACAAAAATGACACGGGGGCAGTGTCTGAACCCCTCCTACCCCACAAGGTGGAAGGAGACCCGAGATCAACGTGCAAGGCTGACTCACACGAGGTGGAGGCTAGACAGACAAGCCTCCTCTCTCTGCCATCTCTACCAATTCTAACACCAACCATCTCTCCCACGGCGTTCCCTACTGGGTTCGATAATTCATTGCAGTGGCCACACAGAACTCACAGACTGTACTCACAATTATGGGGTTTATTAGGGACGTAAATTTAACAGTTACAATTCAGGCTCAAGAACACTCAGGATACAGTTCTTCCATCAGGACAGCCTCTTCCCAGCCATGCCTGCAGGCATGCCTCTCCTTGGCGCCCCGTCTCTGACCAAAGGCACTCAGCTTTCTACCTCTGTGGGCCAGGAAACCTACTGCACAGTCTCCTGCTGCTGGGTCTCTCCTGCTGCTGGGTCTCTCCTGCTGGTCTTTCCTTCCTTGGTGGTGGTGGTGGTGGACTCCTCCTCCTCTGCTCTGGAATTGGCCCCCTTTTTAAGGCAAAACTGATCAATCCCCTTGGATTATCTTACCACAGAGTCCCGCCCAATCAGCTGGGTGACAGTTACAAGGCCCTGGCTACAAAGGCCACACAAGAATAATGAATCAGTAATCAATCAGTGCGCGTGGCACAAGAGGGTAGCTGGGAAAAAGGGGCTGCCTGACATCTTCAAATGGGGCATCCTGCCACTTGTTCAAGAAAGGCCTCCTCTCTAGAAAGGTCCCTTTGGCGAACATTCTCATGGATACAAAAGCCCTCACATCTCTTTCCATTCTGGGAGGCTCATCCGCATACCCCTGCCCAAACTGTCTTATCTCCGGGCTTGTTCTTTCCAAATTCTTGGACATCAAACTATTAGCCACTATCCTTGAGTGGTGTGGACTCTACACCTTTGGCTTTGTCTCCTCCAGCCAGGTGGTCGCTGGGAGAGAATCCTTCACCTCTATCTTTTAGGCACACTCTGGAGGAAAGCTGCTATGCTATGCTGCAGCCATCCACCTCCGGCTGGTGCAGCAAGTTTACAACACAAGCCGTTAACTGGCTCTGCGTTTTTCTTTTTCAGCCTTCTGCCTACAGACACTCCCAAGGGGCCACAAGTGTGGGGAGTGGGAGAGGAAGTTATGGAGGTACCATGAGCGTCTGAGCCTCCCGCTCATGAGACTTATTTGTGTTTCTGATACCTGCTCAAGACTGATTTTGTCGTTTTTAGTTGGCATTGACTCGATCCTCATTCATGGCGATCCCACGAGTGCAGAGTAGAACTGCTCTGTAGGGTTTTCAAAGCTGTGACCCTTTTGGGAAACAGATCATCAGGACTGCTTTCCGAGGTGCCTCTGGGTGGGTTCAGCCTGCTAACCTTCTGGTTAGTAGCCAGGCTCTGAAACGCTTGCGCCACCCAGAGACCCGTAAGACTGATCTAGTATACATCTACAGGGCTGCTATCAATCAGAATTCCACCCAAGGGCAATGGCTTTGGTTTTTAGGTTTTCGTATATATCAACTTTCTCTTGAAGACAGTGTGTGGTCTATGTCTGGTGGATCACCGAATGTTTGGTTCAGATACTCATTTGGGTTCTTCTGGTCAGGCATTTAGTTTCTACCAGTGGGCAGCAGCAAACCTGCAGCTGTTTCTCAAGTGGAGAAGCCATCTACAGAAGAAGGTATCTGCTCCAAACCTCTGGGAGTCTGTGCCATGACCCTCATATTGGGACCAGTAACAGACACAAATGCACTAGCTCTGTGGGCCATACCCTGAGTGCAGGTACTTCCAGCCCAGATCTGCTGGAGGGCCCTTTCCTGCTCTGGGCCCCACTTGGCTGCTAGCTGAAGTCAGTGGTTCAAACCCACCAGCCGCTCCATGGGAGAATAACGTGGCAGTCAGCTTCTGAAAAGATTTACAGCCTTGGAAACCCTGTGGGGCAGTTCTACTCTGTCCTACAGAGTCTCTATGAATCCGGATCGACTCCATGGCAGTGGGTGTTGTTTCTTTGCAGGTCAGAATGGCACACTCACACGTGGTATGTATTGCCTCTAAAGGCAAAGAAAGCCACCCATGCAGCAAACCAGCTGAGCTAGGCCAACCGTTGGAGCCACTCTGGCTGTCAGTGCTATCACCACCACACCCAGGATCTCTGGTAAATCAGCCACGGGGTCAGTTCCAGTTTAGCTGATGCGACCTCATGCCCTGTCCCTCTGGACTGCACCAGTGGAATGTGTTCCCTATATATTCTCCAAGTTTCTGCTGATAAAATGACCAGATATCCTTCTTCTTGTGTGTAAAGACTTTGCAGGCTGGGCTACGGCTCAAACCACACATCAGAAGTTAGTGACGGGCAGGTCTTGAAAAGACTCAGCAACCCCTTACCAGATATCGCCCCAGGCGGGGTCATTAAAAGGATTTCAAGTGAGGGAAGGCCAGTCAGTGAAAAGGAGGGAAACCCTCAAGAAGATGGATCGAAGCAATAGCCACAACGATGGACTCAAATACACCAAGAATCATGAAGATAGTTTCACTCTCTTTGACATAAGGTCATCGTGAGTGGAAGCAACTAATAGCAACAATCTCAGATGAGAGAGGCTACTTCCACTGACAAAGAAGCTCAGAGGGACTAGGGGTTTAAACGATCTCAGATTTGTCTGTATCCCCCCAGCTATGCTCATTCTGGAGCCCTGGTGGCGCAGTGGTTAAGCTTTTGGCTGCTAACCAAAAGGTCGGCAGTTTGAATCCAGTAGCCACTCCTTGGAAACACCATGGGGCAGTTGTACTCTGTCCTGTAGGGGTCACTATGAGTCGGAATCAACTCAAGGGTAATGTTTTTTTTTTTTTTAATCTAGGAGCTGATTCTCTGATCACGTTTGACCTGAGAATGTAAAGCCCTGAGCTTTTCATTTTCTTTTGGACATCTCTCCAATGCAATCAGAAGCAGCCAGCCATCCCGCAAGCCTTGTCTTGCCCTTCCCATCATGACGGTCACGTGCAGCAGCCTAGCCTTCATCGGGCACTCCATTCCAGGCAATGGCAGGTGATGATTTAGTGAGTGCTTTGCCAGCGAGGCCACCTGTATGTACCAGCACAATTCGTTCCCAGATTCCTATTTTTGTGAGTCTGTTTGCTAGTACCACTCCCAGGACCAAGTACATATGTTTCACTGTTCAATCGGAAAAGCAGACACTTCTCTAGACGTTGCTGAGAGAGATTTAATAATGCCAAGAGCTGGTTACAAGGATGTTGGAAGAGCTGGGGGAGCTTTGAGAGAGAAGGGGATGGTGCTTTTGAGCAAAAGGAAAGAGATGCTACCCTTTCAGGGAGCGAGCAGGTGCTGTGTCTGACTGGAGTCCACACACTCACCACCGAACTTCTGGAGAAGCTGCGGCTACTGAGCAGAAACCCAGGGGCCCATCCCCAGTGAAGCTGCTCAAACCCCCACCTATGCTGGTGGCGCTCCCCAAAAACTCCCAGTCGACACCCTGCTGCCAATGTCTCCAGGGAGTCAGATGAACAATGTTTCTTTCTTCCTCCTGAGTCTCTCACCAGTGCCTGCCGTTGGCAGAACCCAACCAACACCACTGGCAAGGGACTCTGGGAAGGGTAGCTAACAACTTCTAGCATCCCGGGATACAGATAGAGAACGGAGCACGGAAGGATAAGAATGGTGCAAAACACAACACCTCCTGGGACGTAGTAAAGATAAAGTGAGCTTATGGATGGCAGAACTGACAACAGAATGATATACTCACTCACTGTGCTTTTGCCAGCACAGGCAAGTTTCCCAGCATTATTATACTCTTTAATTTACCTACTGTCTTAGGTTCGAAGCGTGTTGCTTTAAAAAAAAAAAAAAAAGAACATTTGCTTCCTTTTCAGTCCGAAAATTTGCTTCTTTGCCCCTCCCTACTTCTCAAAATAGGAGCTCTTGTGGGCTCACCTGTGTTCTGGACCTTTCCAGCGGTGACTTCACCTGCTGGGAACGCATCCCCACCTCTGCACCTTGGAAGGCCAGTTCCTTTTCATTACTAGGGTCTCGGCTCAAAGGTGACTGCTTCAGAAATATCTTCCTTGACCAAATCTCTAGCAGCCAGGGCCCCCACCCCAGCCAGCTGCTACCTCGTCACTCTCGTGCTGGTTTTCTTCACAACGCTCACCATCAGAGATGTTCTCGGTTTCTAGAAATTGATCAGCTTCCTTGTGAGTGCCAAGGGCTTTCCCACGGGGGAGAAGGGGAAGGACTTCTCTAAGGGCCACATCCAGGGCTGAAGCAGCAGCTCCTGCCTCTGCAAACCCTGAGGTCTGCTCCACACAGGCAGGCGTGTGTGCAGTCCTTGATAGCAAGCTCTAGGAGCACAGGGACCACGGCTGTCTTGCTCACCAGCTGCAGCCCCTGTACCTAGCAGGGCCTGGCATGTATTCTGTGCTCAATGTTTGGGCCAGACTCAGGGTCACAGTGGTGAAGACACTGTCCCTGCTGGCCTTTGCCTTCTAGTGATGCAGTACCCAGCAAGTCATTAGGGCTGAGGGGATATGAAGACTTATAGGGCTATAAATGGCATTAGTCTGGGGCATCTGTGAGGTCCAGCCAGCATCCTTGACCTCTCACCAGCACTTGACCCAGTGCTTCAGTTTCTCCTTTCATAAAAAATTTCTTCCCGTGGCTTTTTGGACATCACCATCTCTTGGTTTTCCACGTATTCAGTGGTCACTTTTTCCCATCCTCCTTTGCTGGATTTTCCTTCTCTTCCCAGTCATGAAGGTGCTGTAATTTGAGTTACACACATTGTAATTTGAAGAGCTTAGATTCCTGCTCACTCCACTTGTCAATTTACTCATCCTAAAAAAAAAAAAGAGGAGGGATGGAGCCCTGCTGGTGTAGCGGTTAAGAGTGGGGCTGCTAACCAAAAGGTTGGCAGTTCAAATCCACCAGCTGCTCCTTGGAAATCCTATGGGGCAGTTCGACTCTGTCCCATAGGGTTACTGTGAGTTTGAATCGACTCCAGGGCACCTAAAATAACAACCCGATCTCAAAATAGTGGAGTTTCCTAGTCCTCAGAACTCCCTCTACTCTGGCCGCATTCTCCTCCTAACTTCATCCAGTCTCATGGCTTTAACTACCACCTGGTGGCTCAATGGTTGAGTGCTCAGCTGCTAACCAAAAAGTTGATGATGTGAATGCAGCAAGCGGCTCCATGGGATAAAGACCTGGCAATCCGCTCCCATAAAGATTACAGCCTAGGAAACCATACGGGGCAGTTCTACTCTTTCACATGGGGTCGTTGTGGGTTGAAAACCGGCCAGATGGCACTTCCTAAATCCACTTCTTCAGCCTTAACTCAAGGCTGAAGATGCAACTGTCTGCTCCACACAGGCCTTGAGTGTGTGACAGACAATGGAAATTTATCACGTGACTGTGGAATCTTTCTTAGAATAAAAGGCAACAAGATCTAGCCCCTGGCTACCTCTGAGACATCCTCTAGCACACTTGACTCCACACACTGGGCTCTTTGAAATTCCCTAAAAGGTTAAGAATGCTTGCCTCAGGGCCTTTGCATTTGCTGTTCTCTCTCCCAGAAAGAGCTTCTCAGGTATCAACAGAGCTTGCTTTCTTGCTTCACTGCCCATCCCCTCCCCTGCCACTGGCTTAAAAGTACTCCCTGATTAACTTTATTTTCTTACATTGCTTTATTTCCCTTCATGGCATTTACAACTACCAGAAAGTATACTGTATATTTGCTTTTTTCCTCCCCCCTCCACCCCGTTTTCTACTCTAGAATGCAAGCTTCAGGAAAGCGTTTTTTGTTCACTGTAGAATTCCCAGCCTTAGCACAGGTTAACCAAAAACCAAAACTACTCCCGTTGAGTCGATTCCCACTCATAGCAACTGTATAGGACAGAGCAGAACTGCCCCATAGAGTTTCCAAGGAGTGCCTGGCAGATTTGAACAGCCGACCTCTTGTTTTAGCAGACATAGCACTTAACCACTACACCACCAGGGTTTCCTAGCACAGATTAGGCACCTATTTTTTTTTTTTTATTGTGCTTTAAGTGAAAGTTTACAAATCAAGTCAGTCTCTCATACAAAAATTTATATATACCTTGCTATATACACCTAGTTGTTCTCCCTCTAATGAGACAGCACACTTCTTCCCTCCACTCTCTATTTTCATGTCCATTTGGCCAGTTTCTGGCCCCTCTGCTCTCATCTATTCTCCAGACAGGAGCTGCCCACATAGTCTCATGTGTCTACTTGATTCAAGAAACTCACTTTTCACCAGTACCATTTTCTATCCCATACCCAGTCCAATCCTCATCTGAAGAGTTTGCTTTGGGAATGGTTCCTGTCTCGGGCTAACAGAAGGTATGGGGACCATTATGTCTGGGGTCCGTATAATCTCAGTCAGACCATTAAGTCTGGCCTTCTTACGAGAATTTGAGGTCTACATCCCACTGCTGTCCTGCTCCCTCAGGGGTTCTCTGTTGTGTTCCCTGTCAGGGCAGTCATCGGTTGTAGCTGGGCACCATCTAGTTCTTCTGGTCTCAGGCTGATGTAGTCTCTGGTTTATGTGGCCCTTTCTGTCTCTTAGGCTTGTAATTACCTTGTAACTTTGGTGTTCTTCATTCTCCTTTGCTCCAGATGGGTTGAGACCAATTGATGCATCTTAGATGACTGCTTGCTAGCATTTAAGACCCCTAACACCACTTTCCAAAGTGGGATGCAGAATGTTATCTTAAAAGTTTTCGTTATGCCAATTGTCCCCTGAAACCATGGTCCCCAAACCCCTGCCTCTGCTACGCTGGCCTTTGAAGTGTTCAGTTTATTCAGGAAACTTCTTTGCTTTAGTCCAGTTGTGCTGACCTCGCCTATATTGTGTGTTGTCACAGTTCTAATTAGTGAAAACCCCTCTCCTTCCTGCCCTCCTCCCTCTCGGAACCATCAGACTATTTTCTTCCGTTTAAACTATTTTTCGAGTACTTATAATAGTACCCAGACCTGCCCTTGGGTTTCCTGGATTTTACCCCTGCACCTACGACACTGGACCCCAGTTGAGGGTCTATCTTCCCGCTGGGCTGACAGCGCACTGCTCGGGGTCAGGCACTGGGCTGGCTCCAGTATTTCCGGCGCTCAGCCCAGGGCCTGGCATACAGAGGGCGCTCGCTCGCAGATGACAGCCCTTTCCACTACTCTACTGGCTGAGCAGAGGGAAGGAGGACTCGGGAGGTGGCGGGCCTCGAGTACTGGTTGACGTGACGGTGTCGACGCGCACCAGTGACGCAAGAGGTCTCGCGCATGCGCCGGACGTCGCGCGCGCGCGCGCGCAAGGCACCACGGGGCTGGTAGTCCCCTCCGGAAGGGCCGCCCCAACTCGCGGCTGCGCCTCTGAACACTACAACTCCCAGAAGGCAGCGGGACTCGGGCTCCCCGGCACCAACTTTGTTTGCCGGCCGCCTCGCGGCGGGAGTCGGCGGCGGCGTGCTCGCGGTTGGGCCCGCCGCGGCCGCCGCCCTCGGGGCAGGGGGTGGAGAGATGGCGGACGTGGTCGTCGGCAAAGAGAAGGGCGGGGAGCAGCGGCTGGTGTCGTTGCCTCTGTCCCGCATCCGGGTCATCATGAAGAGCTCCCCCGAGGTGTCCAGCATTAACCAGGAGGCGCTGGTGCTCACGGCCAAGGCCACGGTGAGGCAGGGGGAGGAGTGAGGGCCGGGGTTGCAGCCGCCCTCAACCGTCGCGCCCCGCCCCGCCGGGCCGTCGCCGCACTGCCCAGTGCCCTTCGGCCCGCGCGCCGCCGCTCCCCTGCGCGGGCTCGCGCGTGCGCGCCGTCGGCGCGCCCTCCCGCGTCGCCCCGCCCTCTGGCCCCGCCCACTTGCGCTTCGCTCTGCCCCTCGCGTAAGGCGTCTCGCGTCCGCCCGCCCCTCGCGTCCAGCGTCCCGCCCCTCGCGCTCAGCGTCGGGCTCGCGCTCACCCTGAGTGCGCGGGGCTCTGCTTCTCGCGTCCAGCTGCACTCCCGCCCTCCCTTGCGCAGCGCCACGCCCCTTACGTCCTGCGTCCCTTCCGCGCGCCCGCTAACTGCGCGGCGCCGAGCATGTGGCGGCCGGAGTCCCACCAGCCCCTCCCGCCCTCCTTTGCGCGTCTGCCCGCTTCGCCCACGGCGCCGCGTCCTGCGTTTCTGCGCCCTCGTTCCTTCGGTTTTCTCGGCCTCTCCCGCCGCGCCCGGTGCCCGGGGGCCGCGCCCGGTGCCCGGGGGCCGCAGCCCTCCCTTTTTCTTGCCTCCGCTCTGTCTCGAGGTCCTGGGGCCCCAGAGCGGCGGCGTCCTTTCTCGCCGTCGGGGTGGGCCTCCCGCAAGTGCCGTGGCTGCGGACCCGGAGGCTGAGTGCGGGTGGAGGAAGGCGAGTGAAGATGACTCATTTAAAGCGCTCACTCCGCCCGAAGCGGGAGGAAGCGGGCAGCCGCGGAGCCCCGCGCCCTGGAGCTGCCCGCGCCCGCGAATGTCACCCCGCCTCCTGGGCAAGACTTCCCGAGTCATCGTTCAGTTCCAGGGAACCGCTTTATAACTTGTTCTAGACCTTTCTTAGGTGCAGAATCAAACCAAGCCAAACCCGACTCCGACTCATAGCGACCCTATAGGTCAGGGTAGAACTGCCCCATAGAGTTTCCAAGGAGCGCCTGGCGGATTTGAACTGCCGACCTCTTGGTTAGCAGCCATAGCACTTAACCACTACGCCACCAGGGTTTCCAGGTGCAGAATAGGTGGGGTTTTATTCTGCCTTTATAGCAGTAGGCCAGAACTCTTCCTTGTTTGAGACTGAGTCGTGTAAGCTGACACTATACAGCGTGCCTACAACATGTTGCCCGAGAGCCAAGGAAATGGAGATCGCCCATATCTTGCCTGCTTTATGCTTGAGCCATGCTTTCTTAGAGCACGGGAAAACATTTAGCATTGATACCCGGACGTTTGTTTTCCTGTATAATTTCATTCTGCTGGTATTAAGGAACGAAGATACACAGACACTTCTTTCAAGCCTTACTAACTGAGCCAGGTGGATTTAATAAAGTATAAAAGCTTGGAGAAAGGCTCAGTCCAGGTCAATCTGAGGATTCTGTGTCGGTTCCCAGCAAAGAGAAGATGTTGAGGCAAACTTGGAAGTACGGCCACATTTCAGCTTCAGGTCATTGGTGTTATTACAGTTCTAGGTGGGCCACCCGAGAAACAGCTTCAAACCCTTCCTTGGAGTTCTGCTAAGAACTTGAACTTTTAATAAGTTCCCAGGCGATACCAATGCTGCTGGTTAAGAACCAGTTCTGAGAACCACTAGTAGAGCAGTGGTCCTCAACATTTATTATACATAACAATCACCTGGGGATCTTGTTAAACTGTAAATTCTGATTCAGTATATCTGAAGGCAGATTCTCAGCAGGGGTTCAAAGCGGAATAGACCTGTTCAAAGCCTTGCTTAGAAACGCTACGTTCCAATACCAAACCAAAAATCAAACCCATTGCCCTTGAGTGGGTTCTGACTCGTAGTGACCGTATCGGACAGAGTAGAACTGCCCCATAGGGTTTCCGAGGAGCGCCTGGTGGATTCAAACTGCTGACCTTTTGGTTAGCAGGCATAGCTCTTAACCACCATGCCACCAGGGTTTCCTGCATTCCAGTAGAAGTGTAGAAATATGTTCGTTCTTGAGCCTAATAGAATTTTTAAGTGGCCTCTTGTTCTTAGTGTAGACAGTGGTCATTAAACATTTATGATTCATTTTTTTTTTTTGTAGTCTTAAATACTTTTTGTAAGTTGGAAATCTAAAATCTCTGGGAAATGCCTCTTTCCCACTAACTTTGATGTGGCCTTTCTTTATGACCTTATGTTCCCCTGACCCAGCGATTTCCTGTAATTTAATTTGAGAAGTCAAGATCATTTGCAGTCGTCTAAACTTAATGTAATCAAAAAAAATTAAGTTCTGTGTTAAGTTTTCAGAGTATAGCTTTGATTTTACTTTCTCATTCTGTTTTAGGAACTCTTTGTTCAGTATCTAGCCACCCACTCCTACAAACATGGCAGTGGAAGAGACAAGAAGGCTCTGACGTACAGTGATCTGTCAAATACTGCAGAGGAATCAGAAACTTTTCAGTTTCTTGCAGGTACTTTGAAACATTGGGAGTAAAAAATGCTTAGTAAATGTACTGAGTTTTCTGTTCTGCTCTCCCTGAATTAGATATTTTGCTGTCTTCTCTAGGTGCCAAAGTTTACCATGACCTGGCACAGGAAGACATTTTTAGTTTTCTTTCTGTTTGAATATGTTTTGTAATGTGGATCACCTAGAACAATAATGAAGTCAGCAAGACACGAATGTTTGGCTGGCTGGTAGGTGAGCCCAGCCAATCCACCCCGTCAGGATCTACCCTGCTACCGAAGGGAAAACTCAGGACTGCTCCTCTTGGCCCCAGAACCAGAGAAACTAGTAATTGCTTCAGTGAAACAGGGCCGTAGCTAAGAGAGCTGAAGTTTATCCCTGTGTCAGCCTGGCTGGTCTCACGTCAGGCAGGGTAGCTCAGAGTCCTTCTCAGCACCGTGGTTTGCAGTCAGTGGAAACAGGTCTTTAGCATTAGTCAGGAGACTGTGCTAGATTCTCTGATATTTCCCTGCGAAGCATAACGTGAATTTTGTCATCTTTGGAACCTATTCTAGAAGTCAAAGCAGGAACTAGTTCATTTTGAAATTTGCATTGATGTATTCATGGTCTGTCATAATCAATTGCTAATGTAAGTTTTCTGTTTTTAAGATATATTACCAAAGAAGATTTTAGCTAGTAAATACCTGAAAATGCTTAAAGAGGAGAAGAGGGAAGAAGATGAGGAAGAGAACGACAACAATGATGAATGTGACGATGACGAAGCTGAATCCTAAACATACAGGCAAAGTGCTTTACCGATCAGCCTGGCAAGGCCTTCTGGATGGGCAGCATTGCTTTGAAGCAAGCACAGCTCTGTGACTTCAGTCTCTTCACACTTCAGAGTTTCCGAGGAGACGGCATCTCCCCTGGCTCAGACAGCGTCTAAGGCAGCTCCCCCATAAGTAGCCAACAGGAAGTAACCCCAGGGCAGCCCCTCTTTCAGGCCCACACTGCAGTTGAAGGTCACTGAGGACGAGCGGCCTACACAGTCAGGCTCTGCCAGTTGGTCTGCTACAGCTTGAAGCCGCAGAGGCAGACGACTTTGCTCAGTGTCGTAATTTACAAATAGACTTTGAAGAGTTTCTAAATATCAGCTGGGTAAATTCATGTGTGTATATTTCCAGGTTAGGTCTTGTCAACAACTAGATCCAGTTTTAGGTAAATACGTGGTTTATGGGTAGTATGTTACATTTGAATTTTTGTATTTCAAGAACATTTTTTACTCTTTGTCCAACTATTGCATTTTTTTTTTAAACTGTAAAACATTATACTTTTCTGTTAAAATCTGTATATATTTTCACAGTACATTGTTGTACGGAACTAGTTTTGAAGGCCTTTATTGCTGTAGTGCTGTGCTTGCTACCTAAAACTTTGTAAGGTTTGGAAACAAAGAGTCCTAAAACTCCTATTCCCAGAGAAAAATCCCAAGTCAAAATTATCAAATACAAAAAGAAATATTACCTCTGCACAAGCTTATCGTAAGCATATTCTTCTTTAAAACATGTGTTGAGTATATTTCTCGTTCTTCCTTTCTTTATTCCACCACTATCGATACACAGAAGTTGTGTCATCTCCCCAAATACTCCCTCACGCTGTCCCTTTAACCCTCCCTGCCCCTTTGCAGCACTCAGCAGACATTTTCTGTAAAGGGTCAGCTCGTCAGTGTTGGAGACTTTGTGGGCTGTATGGTCTCTGTTGCAGCTGCTTCTCTCAGCTTTCAGGATGAAAGCTGCCACGGACAGCTGATAAAGGAATGAGTGTGGCTATGTTCCAACAAAATTTTACTTCTGGATACTGAAATTTGAATTTTGCGTAACTGTCATGTCATGAAATACTTTTGATTTTTTTCCGACCATTTAAAAATTTAAAAGCTATTCTTAGCTCACAGGCCATACAAAACCACAGTGGGCTGGATTTGGCCTGCGGAGCCTAGCTTACCAGCCAGCCTCTGCCATTTCCAGGATGTCACCTCACTGGAGATGTAGCCTTTGGGTTTGGCTTCTTTAATACTTGGCACAATGCATTTGAGATTCACGCATGTTGCTGTGTGTATCAGCGGTCACTCCTTCTTACTAAGTAACAGTCACTCATGTGGATACGCTGCTCGTTTATTCACTCCCCAGGTAAACGGTTAATTCCCTACTTGGGTTGTGTACAGGTTTTTGTGTGAATATAGGATTTCATTTCACTTGGGTGAATACCTACAAACGGCCAAACTTTTCCAAGTGGCTATACCATTTTGCCTTCCCACTAGCACCATACAGGGGCTCCAGTTCTTTTGTGTCCTTTGCAACACTTGGTATGTTTCTTTTCACATTTTAGCCACTCTGGTAGTTAGAGGCGTGGATTCGCACCTCCCTAACGTAATGCTGCTACTCTCTGTACACCTTCTTTGGTGGAGTGTCACAGTCTGTAGCCCATCTTTTTACTGGGTTGTTTTGTTGTTGAGCTTTGAGAGTTTTATGTATTCTGAATACAAGTCTTGAGTCAAGATACTTGATTTGCACATATTCTAGGGTATGGCTTGTCTTTTCATTCTTGAACAGCATTTTTTGAAGAGCAGAACTTCTTAACTTTGAAGAAGTCTGGTTTATTTTTTTCTTTTGAGGATCATGCTTTTCATGTATCTAATCCTCACCAAACCCAAGGTCACAAAGATCTCCTGTGTATCTTTTAAATGCTGTGCTTGGCCTCAGTACCTAGGCCGACAGTAACGTAATGTTGCTTAAGAAATCTCCGGAGAAACCCTAATGGGCTGAAGTGTCCGCGAGCTGCCGTGAGTACTTAGCCTTCTTGTTCCTCCCTGAACCAGGTGCTGGACTACTCTGGTAGCTTCCTAACTGGTTTTCTCGCCGTCTTCAGTCTTACCATTGTGCATACTGCAATCAGATGATCAAAACGATTTTATCAAGATTAATCTGGTCAGAAGTGCTAAAGATAGCTGATATTCTAGTAGCCACTGGGGGCTGTTCTCTGTGCACTGTGTACATTTTCATCAAATCCTCACAACTTAGAAAGTATGTTTCTACCTTTCACAAAGGGAATGGAGCTCCGGGTAAGGAGTGAATGAATGCAAGGTGCAGCGAGGAAGTGGTGAGGCTAGGATGCAAGTCCCAGATAGGATTCTCCTCGTACCATGCGGCTTAACGGGGTACAGAGCCTCCCCATTGTCTGTGGGATCAGTTCCTAACTTGGCATTTGAGGCCCTCGACACTAATCTCAGTCTCCTTTAGATCCTGCTATTTTCCTAAATTCACTTTCCATTCCTGCGGGTCTGTCCATCCTGCGTGGAGCATGAACAGCCACTGTACATCCCTGTTTGTTAGGGGCCTGAAGTCCTTTCCTAACTCACGCGCTGCTTCTGAATTCAGTTCTTTCCAACCCAATCGTGAGCTACTTCTGACCAGTAAATGTTAGAGAAGCAGTGAAGAGACAGCGAGGTCATGTTAAGTAAGGGCCTACTTGCAGATCAGTGTGAGTTTCTCTTGATCTCACATCACTTTCTGTACATTTCTCCCGGTTTGACTAGCATTCCACAGGGCCAGTGGGCCACAAAAGATGGTTTGTGGTTTTGGATACTAAGAAATAAGTACAGGGCCCAGTGTTACATCTTGCCACAGTTAAAAGAAGTATAGGGTCCCCCAGATACATTAAGGAAAAAAAATCTCAAATTTGTAAATTTGTAAATATACTTATAAAAAGACTGAGGAACAAAACATACCAGAATGTTAAGAGTACCTATCAGTGGTGATCAAAGATAATTGGAATTTTTTGTGTTTATCTAAAATTTTCACATTTTCTGTAATGAACAGTATTATTCCTAAAATCAAAAAATAGCTGTAAACTAGGATAAAACCTTGGCCGGCTTTAGCAATGATGTGCATCCTACTGGCTTTCAGCACTGAGCCAACCCTCCTTTCCTTCCCAACACCACGCATTCTTTCAGCACACAGTGGGTCAGAGTGAGGCTGCCTGGACTTCAGAGCAGTGTGGGAAGGTAAACCCAGTCAGGCAGGGGGGCCAGCCACCCAGCAGGCGAGACCCCCAGGTGTGGTCAGCTCTGAGTCCCACGCTCAACAAAAAAGGGAGCTTTCCGTGTTGCCAGGTGTCAACTGCTTTATGGGTATCCTTTCTCCCTGGCTTTTAGACAGTCCCCCACGGTAGCACATCTGTTCTCACTCCTGTCCAGCTCATTCCTGTGGTTTTCATCCCCCAAACCCCAAATTCTCCAGTGTATGCTGAGCTCTGTTGAGTATACATGGAAGAGGCCCAATGTTTGTAGAAGTGGGCCGTCGACTTCTGTCATTGAAGGCAAGCTCCCACTTTGGAAACCTGGAATCTTAACCTGTGCAGAAGGAAGTGCCCAAATAAACATGTGAGTAATTAGAGATCCTTGGAAGAGGCAGCTGTAAATATGAGGAATTTTATTTATTTATTTTTTTTGCTGACATACTATGAGGCAAAACAAAATTGACAACCATACAAAATAACTTTATAAAATATCATTCACATCATATTTTATCCGATTTACAGCGTTCTGTGCATGTTATGGGTTATGGAAGGAGGTGAAAAAACACTATGCCAAACCTTTAGTATTAGTTCATATACACACAGTAAGAAACAAAACAAGTAACTGTTAGGGTGTCCATGAATTTATTGCAAAAATAGTGCAAACTACTTAACCTAGTAAGCTGTAAAACACACCTGAAAGGACCCAGCTAAGCTTAAACACGACAGTAGATGCTCAGTGTCTCAGCCTTTAGCTTTCTTCACCAGTTTATCTTTTGTCAAATCAAGGCCACTCCCCCCACCATTCTGGTGCGGGGAGCGCTGGGCAATGGAGAGGGGAAAATCACCTCTTCCGAACTACCAGATTGGTTGGGCTGCTTGCTATCAGCAATACCTTTAGGATCATGCTACTTATTCAAGATGGCAATTTTGTGAGGTCTGTGTTGAAAACAATAAGATGCCATTATTCTTGCTAAAGTTTGAACTTAGGAAATAAGTTATCTTACCGCTTGATGATATGGAAAAAGGAATTCAGAAGCAGCATGAACAGGAAGGATTGGGAAAGTTGTCTGGTTATAAACATAGTATCCTTTGCCTCAGGTCTACTTGGGTAGAGTTATTCTAATATAGGGCAACCTTTGAACCAGATATTACAGCTAAGTTAAAAAAAAAAAAAAAAGGATACCATATTCCTACAAGAGTAACTTTAAATTTTCTTTCAACAGTCTATTGGGGTCCAAAGAGCATATACCTAAATAATAAAAGCAAAAAAAAAAAAAAAAAGCTACACGTCAAAGGTAAAGAAACAAAATGCAGCATGTTCAGGTCCTTGAGGTACCTATATAAATTTCATCACCTGCCCCAAAGTACTCTTGTTAGGTTAAAAACAAAATGCTTCCTAGTGAGCCAATTGTAGGGCGTTATTATTATGGAGAAAGTGCAACAACGCTGACCTTTATACGCAGCATATTAAGGGATGATTTACTCTTTACAAAATATAGCTTAAGTATCGACCCGATGGACATTTAAAAATGAAAGACAGTTAACTGGAATCATCCCCAGTTTTTTGAGATCCTGCAGCAGAAAGCCTCCCAAATCAATGTTCAAAATTTTGCCACTAAGGAATGTTGGTTCTCTTGTAAAATTCAGAGATTTTTTGAAAACGGTAAAACTACAGACTAAAGGAAAGATCCCTAATGTCTAGTTTTTAACTGGTATAAAATCAAGTTCTTAAGACTCTAAAATATTGTGTTAACTCCAAAGAAGTAATAAAAGATGGCCACAGTAGGAAAAGTCTAGAATTGTAAACGGCCAAATGGAAAGTCGTCGACTTCCTCACCTGCCACAAAGGTCTGGTTCAGGAAAGGCCAGGCCTCTCCGCACAGCCCGTCTCTTCTCTGTGATGGTCACTGGCACCTCTACCAGGTGGGTCAGGACGGAGGAAATCGAGAACATTCCATCTGCTGCCTGGGAAATAAACCCTTAACAAACGATGCCGGGGAAGAGGAGGGCGTGAATGGCTAAAAAGCAATGATAAGAGTACTTGCGATTTTTTGGCCTCCCCTTTGTTGGCACAGAAAATGAAGTGATAGCTATAAATATGTGCGTAGAAGAGTTGGGAATTTATTGTTTGTAAAATGTTAAATTTGCTCTCGGACTTTTTTTTTCCTTTTCACTAGAGGGCAGTTGGGATTCTAATCCATGTTAGTACTTGTTTGGGGGAAAATCTATCAAATTCCAAGGCCAGGTGGGCTCTTCTCCCCACCTGCAATAAAAATTAATTTTATACTGAATTTTTTTCTTCTCAATGCATTAGGATTCAACACAAAAGGCACAAAATAAATAAAAAATATTATTAAATAAACGGAAATGATGATTTCAAGCTTCGCGTGGAGTTGTATCTCACTGTTTGGTGACTGTTTCCAATTTAATCTGACAGACTTAGTCAATAGCACCCAACTGTTTAACTGAGGTAGATCCACATTGTAAAGAAAGCTGGGTCCCCTCCATTTTCTCTCTAAATTTAAGATGCTTTTACAGAAACAAAACTCCATCCTAATCATATGCAGAAGCAATGGCGGGTGGCACTACCTGAAGAAAGCTTAGAACACGAGCAGGTTTGCAAATAAAGTGTACACCCAAAACACACTCTCCATCAGCCATAAATAAACCTCAGACTGGAAGAAAAAAAGATAAAACATTTAAAAGTAACCCTGAAAAACGTCTCAAGACTTTCATACCAGGCCTTTTGACTGATGGCCACAGAGATGCAGAATGGTCCATCCTCTTGAAGCAGTGGGAACAGCAAAGTTAGACCAGTGAGAGAGAGAGGGACAGACAGACAGACAGACGGCAGATATCCACATCACAAAAAGTTTCCCTTTTGAATGCCAGAGAAAAGACTTGGTGTGTTACGAGACAGGATCTTGAACTAACAGTTTGGGCTCGCTCTGCCCAATATTTTTGCATCTGACAGAAGTGTAACAGCTGATTAAGGCTTAGTTGAAAGTGGCATCGCCACCAAGCATCATGCAAGCATGGGGCATCTTCAAGACACACAGAACGGTGTGAAACCAAAGATGTTGAAGCCTCGGAACGGTAGTTAGCAGGAACTATCAATTTTATAAGTTAATTTTACAATCCACGTAGCAGGTGAAAAACCATACAGAGGTCAACGTATATAAATAAGTGTTTATACAGGACTGTCAATTTCACAAAACAGCACTGCATGGTGTCTATACCGCAAGCACGGGACATAGCCACGTAGGTCCACGGCACAGGTACACAGGAGCCCGGGACGCGACACAAGAGTACTGCCTAAAACGAGGCCCTTCGAGCTGCTCAGCTTCTCAGGAAAGTCAACTTTCAATGGTCACAATACATTTGGACTAAAAATGCCTTCTTGTGGGGAAAAGTTAAGAAGGGCCAAGATCCACCTAGGGAACTTTTAAGTTCATTTTTGGTTCTTTTAAAATTATTTTCTAAAAATAAAACTAGAAAAATGGAGAAAACCAAGGGCTGTAAGCCCTGAATACATATTAGGTAAGTAATCTGCAGTGTACCAGAGGTTCTGGATTTCGATACTACATTCTCTTCTTGAATTTAATGAGTAATTAGCCACTTTGCTGCACAGAAACTTAGTTATCCTTCGACCTTTTTAAAAAGTTAAAAACTCATTTGCCACTACAGTTATAAAACATGAATTTATGCCTTCAGCGACTACATTAAAATCCACTACCTAACTCAGGGCTCACGCTTCAGTTTAGTGCTCAACTATATACTTCAGGATTTTAGTCAGGCGTGTCTATTTGGCTTTGAAGAGGGACTGAAATTGTGAACCTCTTTAGCCCTCACTTCTGCCCAGGAAAAGGCCCGTCTTCCCAAAGGGAGGGCCTGGGGAGAAAGGAGGAGCAAGAGGAGTCACTAAGAAAGATTTTCTCCAAATTTTAAAAATAAAGACATTGCATTGTTTCCCCACTTAAACCCCATAAAGTCCTCCCTTGACAGGGAACGATGATTTATAACTAGACCATGAGCCAAAAAACTGCTAAAAGTTCACAATAGAACCTCGATTTCAGGCATGTCAGAGCTGAGTCCTCTGTGGACAGCTCCAGGTCACAGCCACACCTCGGGTCCCCAAGTCAAGCAACGCAGCGCTCCCGAGCCAAGCAACAGCAGGGTTCCAGGAGAAGGGGGATACGGCTGGATGGCACCTTGGAGCTGAGGACTTCACAAGCGTTTCACAAAGACAGGATTCTAATTCTTTTTGTAAAACGTAGTTCCACTAGAATAAATACTGTTGTTGAATGACTATGAGAACCAAGCCCCCAGGCTTTGCAGATGGTCATGGTCAAAGCCTGGCTAAGAGATTCCCTGACATGGGTGGGGACCCGGTCAGGGCCTGTGGGAAGTCATGCCATGGAACAGACAGTGCGTGCCCTCCCGCCTGTGCACTGGGCATGGGCAGCACTTTCCAGAGTCGGGATCTGAGGCGGGAGCCTCAAAGAGAAAGGGGCAGTGACTGACGTGTGAGGAGCCCAGGCTGTTTCCCAACAAAGCACAGCCTGGCGTAACTCTGTGAGGGCACTGCGGGCCTGGGTCCTCCACAGCTCGCTCAGGCCAGAGCACAAGGGGACCAGAGGTGGGCTTGGCGCCCACTGGACACAGCCCTCCCTGCCCAGAGTGCTCAGACCATCTCCAGGGTTCTAAGGCGCCTCCAGGCCCACACGAGCACCTCAGCTGGGGCCAAGGAGCCCAGTGGTGAGTCTGCTCTGGCTCCCCTGGCCGAGGGTGTGTGTGTCCTTGGGATCAGCCCACTGGTTGGAAGGATCGTAAAGGTTCAGAAAGCGCTGAAGGAGGGCAACCTCAACAAGTAGTTCCTGGAGAAACTCAGGGGAAGAGTTAACGTGTGGGGTGGCAGCTCTAGCTCTGAACTACTTAAATCCAAGAAGATTATAAATAGATAATCCGGTACCCTGCCGACCCCCAAAACAAGGGGGGACGTGCCCTTCCGTCACACCACCGAGCACACCTACTGCCAGCATGCCTAGATCTTTACACCGACTGGCAAGGCAGTGTTACCAAGAGCTCTGGGCTCCTCCATGCTCTCATCTGTCAATCATCCCTCATAAGCATGAAAGATGGTGGAGGGGCCCACCTGTCAGCTCACGCTGACAGATCTGATGCCAACAGTTCATGCTGAGGACTGAGGGGCACCTTGGAGGGCCCTGTCTCGGGTGCTGGCTGAACCGCTGAGGCCAACCTAGCCGACTGGCAGCAGCTAGTGAAGCCGGGTCTGTGGATGCTGCGGCCCCCCGTCCATCCACCCTTGGGGCAGTCTGTGCACACCGAACAGTGTCATCGAAGAACCACGAAGCATCCTTAGAGGCTACAAAGGACACTGGGCTCCTCGGAATCTGCATGCCACAGGGCACAAAGAGTATCAGACGCAGAGCAATGACACTCAAGGTCCTGCTCTCAGGAGACGGTGTGTTGGGGACCTCCCTGGATCAGAGCTGACTCTGCATGGGGCAGTGCTACCACCACACATCCAGACGTCTGTAAACACAGAGCCATCCACCTGTCCCCCAAGAATTAACTCAACAGTGAACCGACGGAGGTGCTTCAGAGCAGATGCCAAGCTTGAGAAGACTAGGGAACTTCAGGAACCGGAAGAAAGCCGCAAAGGCTGCAGAGGCCCAGCTGAGGTGACCCACCGCACGGCGCATGGGTGGGTGACCCGGGCACAGTGTGCAGATGGGTCGACCAGGCATGGAGCACAGGTGGGTGACCCCAGCATGGTGCACAGATGGGTGACCCACGGCATGGTGCGCGGGTGGGTGACCCAGGCACAGTGTGCGGGTGGGTGACCCATGGCATGGTGCGTGGGTGGGTGACCCAAGCACGGCGCGTGGGTGGGTGACATTTCTGACAGCAAAGTAGTTAATCACAGGGCAGGGTGTCCAGTCGTGAACACACCCTAGGATGATTTCCTGCTAGTTGGTAGAGATAGGTCATCCAGAGCACTGCTAGCGGGAACTCCTTCTTCAAGCCACAAGCAGTGGCCCTGAGTTCCCTCCTAACAAAGGGCTCTGGATTTGAACAGAACATTTTCTTTCAAATATTAGGTCATCATTAAATAGGGAGCGGTATTAACTCAAGGTTCAAAGTCAAAGGTCAGTTGTGTCTGCACCGTCTTCTGAGGCATGCAGCTATCTCGGCTGCATTATCTGCACAGGAGTTGGTGTTTGAGCACCTTCGAGAGTTTACAGACTGCACAAAAAGGAAGAAGCAAGCAGACGGAGCCACTTTCAACCCATTTGTAAGAAAAGCAGGAAAAAAGGGACAGGGAAGTGAAAAGCCTGTCAGGACAGTGGTCCACTCCGAGGTCTTGTGGCACACACTGGCCTGGGAGGGCAGTGCACGGTGCGGGGGGCAGGTCCTTCTGCTCCGCTCCTGCTGGCCTCTGTGAATGCTAGAATCTGGGAGGTGGGCGGCACTGGAGGAGCCTGGCCCAGCTCTTGGAAGAGTGGGAGGGCCGCCCAAGGGTCACAGTATGGCACATTTTCAAGCCAGCACTGAACAGAGAGATGTTCACAATTCAGTTTATTTGGGCAACATTTTGGCTGTTTTCAGGGTGGGTCACTAAGCTTAAGAGCAAACATGAATCTGTGGGGAAGTCAGAGGTAGCCTTCATCTGCACTTGGTTTTTAACTAATAGGTATTTAGGAACCACCTTCTGTAGTGATTTGGCTGAACCAATACATTCATTTTAGACAATAAAATGGCAAAAGAATAGTACAGCTATCCCAAGAAGCGTCAGTGGGGACCACGGTGGCGTCGGTGCAACATGAACACACACACGGGTGGCAGGTGCAGGGTCACAAGTTCCTGTCTGTTTCTGACACCTGGTAGCATAGCCACAAAGAGAATCACACATAGGGGGCTGGAGAACAGAGGTGCACACTTCTAACCTAGAGCCTAGAAAGATTGCGAGGCACAAGCACTGTTTCGGGGCTTCCTAGGATCTATGGCTTAAGCCACAAAGACAGTTTTCACACAACGGTGACCTCATGGCTTTACAAGGGCAGCTGGCCAGAGAGAAGCAAGGGGCTCCCCTCCCTCCCGTTACCATGGCCAAGCAGACCCATCCGATCCAAACTGTCCAATGCTGGACGGAACTAGAAGAAAACGCTTTTGGGAGCCTTGGCAAATAACGAGGACAGAAGCAGATCAAAGGAGCCTTGGTGGCGCGATGGTTACACGCTTAGCTACTAACCGAAAGGTCAGTGGCTCGAACCCGCCAGCTCCATGGGAGAAATATGTGGCAGTCTGCTTCCGTACAGATTACAGCCTTGGAAACCCTATGAGACAGTTCTACTCTGTCCCGTAGGGTCACTATAAGTCAGAATTCGACTCTACAGCATGGGTAAGCAGATCAAGAAAGTGTTCAAAAGGTTCACAATTAATCCTCTTGAGAGTTAAATGTTCGGGTCTCAGGGAAAGAGCATATTAACAACAGGCTGAAAACTTCCTTCCAGAAAAACAAGAAAACAAGTGTAGTTTGTCCTTCATGAATGGTCAACAGACACGAATCCCTAGAGAAGGGCAGAGTCTAGTCCACACGACTCTAACATGTAATACTGAAAACTGACAGTCGCTAAAACAAAGCACAGTGGGCTCATGTCCTCTCCGCCACCATAAACCTATTTACAATCTTGTCAGACAAGCACAGCAGATGCAAAGCTGGGACAGTCAAAAGGGAGCTGTTAAAAAATCAGTGCAATTGTTCTGAGCTGAAAAGTTTCCTTACAAAAGAGTCGGCGCGCCATTTCAGAGCGCACAGACACTGCGTTCCGAAAGCCACACGCGCGCACGGGGTCTACGTGGAAAACGCCAGGCCGGCCAAAATGGCCAGGGTGGCGGTTAGGGAGCATATCCTCGGTTCCTTTGGGGAAAGACTCAAAATATAAATAAAATATTTGCATTCTGAAAGTGAGGAGCATGAACACCGAGAAAGCTTCTGTTTATCGTACATTCCTTTTCTCGTGAGCGGGAGAGATGAGAGGTCACAGGAAAATTTCTTATGGCTTGTCTAGGCCACTGGGATTGTCCACTGTCGGGATCAGGTCAACATCTAAAGGTCCTTCTAATGGAATCGCCTCAGGTTTAGGAAAATGCCCATGAAAATCCTTTCAACTGTCCAACAGGTCAAAAGTTACTTTGGAGAGCTACGTCCAGGTTCTGATGACAACGAGACACAAGCCAAGTGCTCCCACGGTCACATGCAATCTCGAGAGAGGCCGGCCCTGCCCCAAAGGCCTTGAAGCTGCATGACGCTTGGCTGGTCTACCCTTAACACGTTGTATCAAATATAGAATCTGACTGAAAAACGGCCTTGTAAAAATAAAATTTAAATCACTCGCAGGCCAATGCAAAATCACATTGCTGCATATATAAGAAAAACAATTCATCCAGAAAAATTACATTTGTGGCTTTCAAAAATAAATCATTCAGCAAGCCTGAAACACTGGGTAATTTATAAACACTGGGGGAGATATTTGCTACCATTTTCATTAGGTACCACGTGCACTGGCGTATTCACAAAGGCCAGATCAAACCAGGGCAGAAAGGACGAAATAAATAGCAACGTTTGCATTTCACAACAATAAAAATAACATACGACAACAGCCTCCCCCCCCCACCACCCCAATCCCGCTGCAGGAACAGAACTCAGGCTGTCTTATAATGAGCACTCAACGACCCGGGTAAACTTCAGTAATAACAGTGATTACGGCCAGCCTCAAACAGCACAGAAAGCACGCCCTGTTTCCAAGGATTCCCCTCTCAGGGCAGTCAACACACAGGTGGGGGCTCCTGGTGGCTGCAGAGGCTGCAGACATTCCTTCTAAAGGAGAAGCCTCCTTGAGGGAGTGTGAGAACAATTCCAAAGAGCAATATAATCTTGAAAAGAAGAAGCAGACCCTAAAATGTAGTATCAAAAGTGTTATGTAAAGACTTCTCAAAACAGGAACACACACACACACACACACACACCCAAAACTAAACAATCCCTTCCCAAAAGTACAGGTATGTCCAGTTTTAAAAAATTTACCTACAGATCTAGGAAAGTCTGAGCTTACAACACACAAACAACAGGATGGCATCTTAGTATCACCAAGGCGGCTTATACAAAATGGTGGCTGGAAATAGCTCCCTTGGGTCATCATGTAGTCAGTCCAGAGGGAACCTGTCTAGTGTAATAGATAGTGGTAAAAGGATGGGTGTACATTAATGTTTTTAAAAAGCAAGTATTTTAAAATATACTAGGTACAGTGCCAGTATAGGAATCTAATTGGGAAACCTCTTTTAAAGAGATGAGATAAACCCCAGTTTTTCTTTCAAATAAAACCCAGGTTTTCTACATTGCGATTCACATTCAGTTTGCTTCAAGCAAGGCACACCTTACGTAACAGTAGGTTGGGGACAGAGCTAGGGAAAGGGCCCCCCTCAAATCTGTGAATGGCCCTGCGCCTTGGGAGACCAGCCAAGCTCAGGAGGATGGTACCATGGTGAAGGTCTGTGCCCAGGGGTCCCACAGAGCAGCCACTAGGTACCCTTCCATGGGGGGGGTAGGATGGGCAGCACAACTGGAAACAGCAGTGGGTGGGGGTGGGGGGGGATTTAGACATATCCCACTACACTTTGAGGTCTCATGCAGTCTCAAAATTTAGGGAAAAAGAAGCCTCGGTGTGATGGTTTTCCTTCATTATTAGAGCACAAATTCCAATGATGGAGGGGCTGGGAGAATTTGGGAAAAACGATCATTTACCTGAGAAATTTTGATTACAGCCATTTGAATTCTGAACCATCAGAAACGTGTGGGCTAACCCAACTGGAGACATTTGGTCTATTCATGTCTTTACTATGAAAAGTTTTACCAAAGTATAAACAAAAAAAAACCCAAACCTGTTGCCATCGAGTCAATTCTGACTCACAGTGACCCTATGGGGTAGAGTAGAACTGCCTCATAGGGTTTCCAAGGAGCAGCTGGTAGATTCGAACTGCCAACCTTTTGGTTAGCAGCCGAGCTCTTAACTACTGCACTGCCGGGGCTCTTCTCCAAGTACTGTGGCCCACTGATAAGAAAACTTTTCCTTCAAAATGATCTAAACAAAATTAGACACCCAGGCCTGGGCCGAGAGAATCTGACTTTGAAGGTCTTGGTGAGGCCCAGGAACCTGCATTTTTAACATGAAGCCCCTCCCCCACCACACACACAGACCTGTTGGGGGTGGTAGGCCCACACCCTCTGAAACTCATGGTTCTAGATGATTCTGAAATGGCTGAAAAGTAGCCCAATTTCAGGCTTTAAAATGTTTATTATTAAAGGTTCCCTCCTTAGCTTGAACGCTCCTGGTAACTGGAGCCAAGAGCGTTGTCTGTACCCTTCTGAGAACAGGAGAAAGTGCCACTTGCCAGTAAAATGACAGGAAATTGCAACATTTCTTAGAGCAGAGGCTTCTGTCATTCAAAAAGACAAAAAAAAAAAAAAAAAAAGACACAGCAAGAAGAGACTAATGCCATTGGTGAGACCCTCCGTGCACACAGACACACACACACTACTGAGTAGACAGCATCATAAATGATCACCATCCTTTTGCCACCTCTGCCCACACCCAGGCAGTGTCACCTGGGCTCCCTGCCCCCTCCCAGCAGCGAGGACAGACATGGGTATCTACCCCAGCAGGAGGCATGGGCGGCCCCCGCCCTCCCTCCACCGCAGTGCCTGAGGCCCACATCAGGCAGGCAGGGCTGGAGGAGCAGGGAGGGGGCACCTGGAGATCACAAAGCAGCACTAAGGGGGTCAGGGGGCCTCCGCCCCTGGAGTTCTACATGGAATATGGATTTGAGTCTTAGGAAAATAGTGTGCAAGGACAAAAAAACCCCTTCGGCCAAACACAGCTGGTCTGTTGTGATCCTTTCTGAGCTGTCCACTATCAGTGCAATGGTTTACAGATCGGCAAACCCACGTCTGGGGCCCAGGATGTGAATCCTAACACAAGTGTCCTGTCTTCCGAGGCCGCACCACTGGGGGCAGGGCTTCGTCACCAACTGCTGGCCTCTTGCAGGATGCAGAGCCGTCCCCCCAAAAGGGGACGTCTGCGGCTTGCTAGGTATTCCAGCATATAGAGCCTATGAAACACCACACACAGACAGGGTACTCCCTAACACCAATTCGTGTCCTGGGAACAGAAGAATAAATAAATTCCACTTGTGCTTAACCGGCCGAGCAACAGGGGGGATGAGGACAGGGGACCGGCGGCGGGTGAAGTCACAGGCTACACCATCTGCGCGGAGGGGAGGCAGGCCGCGTCACATTGAGTCAATTGCGTATCCCTGTCCTCAAGCACTAGGGACCGCCAGGTGAGGTTCAGCCTCCAGGCTCCACAATGCTCTCGATACGCTAAACAGATCACAAGAAGCACCCCGTAGGAAATAAAATAAAAAACAGCATCTACCTATCACATTAATACTGCAAACCAGATATATATATTTTTTCTCTCTTACATTAAAGACATAACAGTGAAAAAGGATTGTACTGTATTTATCACCACAGACCCGTATTCTTAAGAAACTTTGGAAAATAAATGTCACAGTCCTAGAGGACAAATCTTATGATTAGACTGTCGGTATATTGGTTTTTTTTTTTTTTTTTTTCTTCTTTAAATAAACTTTTATTAAAATGGCACTTGTCTGCCAATCTCTCTGGACCTATAAATGCTGTAAACACACGTGGCCTGTCTCCTGCCACCACCCCTTATGTCAAGCGGAGTAAAAGGACAGCAGTGGCAGGACAAGGGCATCTGTGGCCATGCCGGCGACCCACCAGGGCCACTTGGAAACCAACTTCAGTGATGACATGGGGATGTTCACGGCTTTAAAACCACCATGGTGTTTTGTGTTGCTTTCACCTTCTAGAACACATTCGCAGCTAGTTTGAGCCCACCCGTTTCATAGAGAACCATGTGTTAAAAACAAGTAAATTGAATGATCAAATAAATTAAAAATGTTTTAAAGCCCTGAGTTCATAGATTGGTTTTAGGAGAATTTTTTTTCTTTTCTTTTTTAGGAAAAATGGGACTTCTATTTTTAATAAGCAGCTTATAGATTTTGGCAAACCATACTTCCTACAACAATGGGGTCTCATACAGGTCTGCAGTTTCAAAATCCGAGTTTGAAATCTGGGACGAAAGGCATTCTGGAAAATGGAAAATCTAATAAAATAAAGGACATCTCATGTTCAATGCTGGCTGTCACGGAAGGGCTGGGCAACTGTTGGTCTGAGTGTAGCTGGTCTCATGGGAATCCAACTCGGTACACATCGCTAAAACCCTAAAACACGTCAAGCAAAGTACATGGTGCGAAGCGTGTCTTGGTGGACCTGGACAGCCTTGGCCAGGGCCTGGTGGTCGCGTCCGTTGCTCTGCCCAGAGGTATGGCTTCCTTCCGCACTGCAGGGACAAAGAGAAAGGGATGCAGCCTTTAGGGCACTGTGAGGTCAAGTGCTGGCGGGTAAGTGATGCTCTGAAGCGTGTCATGTGGCTGGCGAGCAGCAGTGAGGTTGAGAGACCCCAGGTCTGCCGGCTTCAGAAATGGACCTTTGGCCTGAAAAGGTGCACTTGGACTCTGCCACTCACCTGTCGTGTTCCTTGTCCACCAGATGGTACCTGGCCCGAAAGGCCACCAGGTGAGCGTAGTAAGCCGGTGCAGGGATGGACACAGAGCGTGTGCAGCGCACGTAGGTGTGACACAGCTGGTAGGTCAGAATCTGCAGCTCGTCGGAGGAGAAACGATTGTCATCCCACAGGACGTGGTAGTGGGAAGGTCTGCTTGTTCCCTGGAAGCAGAGCAGAGGGTCAGGGGCAGGCTCGCAGGAACAAGCCCAGAGCAGCCATGGGGTATACACGGGGGACCCCGTGGAAGGACACTCAATGCCACACTGTCAAAGAAAAAGAGCATCAGGACCATGTCCATGAGGTGACCCGTGTGTGTAAAACAGAGACCACAGGAGAGACAGAGCAGAGTTTTAAGTTGCTGTTTTGAGGATGGCTGTGTTTGTACATGACAGGTTTTCTACAAAGTTTTATTTCTAAGGTAAGGAAAAAAAAATCTCCAATAAAAGTTATGTATTAATGAGAACAGTTTCTAAATGGGTGTTTGAACATGAAGGCTGTGTGATTTTATGTGGTCTTTGTCATCTGAAGTCTTTAAAAACTCAAGGAGGCCAGAGACCACTGCCTGGCCAACGCCCACTGGCTGGCTGCCGCACCTGCCCGGGCAGTACCAGCCACACAGAGTGACCCCCGTGCAAGGCCTTCCTGCTGAGTCTCGCTGCCCCCTGCCCACAGTTCACTCTAGGCAGCCTCCTGGGGCTGGGCAGCCGGACACCAGGCTCGTCCAGCGTCTGACCTTGTGGAAGGGCCCTCAGCTATCAGTGGTGGCGTGACGCTCTTGCCCTGAAGTAGCCTGTGGTCTTGTTTGTTTCCTAGTTAGTGTGTGTCTCTCTGGCGGACACCGGAGTGTCCCCTGAGCTGCTCACCACGTCTCCTGCACGTGACCCCAGTGCCTGCACATGGTCTGTGCTCAGCAAGTGTTTGCTAAGTGTGTGGACAACAGCCCAGAGACCCTGATCTCTGACCAGAGTGTGGGGACCCCCCCTCACCTGGATGCCAGCGTGGCTGCACAGGTAGAAGTCAAACTCGGTTGGGTGGGTGATTTTCGTGTCCACGGTTGTGCCTGCTGGAATGTTTCCACTTTTTCCAACCTTCAGCAACACAGGACTCTCATTAGACACGGCCAGGGCCCAGGGCAGAGACAAGTAAAACAAGCCCGAAAACGAGACCACGCCACCCGCCTTCTGATACCGCACCTTGCTGGCCAGAAGTGGCCTCATTTCCGAGTCTTTAAATTGGTCAATACGGGTGCTTGTGGCCAGAGTATTCGAATGGAATTACGCTACTAGCCGCGGGTAAGTGAGCTAGCGTTCTGTATGGAACGGGGCTATTTTCTCACATCTCATGGAGGCCGATGGAATTTACTGAGGAATTTGCACTTAGCACTTGAAGAATCTTCATGATGTGAGTGATATTCTGACTTGAGGTCATGATGGAAACTGTCACCAAGTACAAATGGGAAAATGCTCTGGACAGGGGACACTTGTCAGGCTCTCATCTGTGCACAAATGTATATACTGAAGACCGACCTGCCAGGAAGCCCCCAGCTGCAGGAGCGCCGACGGGGGCAGAGAGCAGCTGGCCTCAGCAGAGGCCCCCGAGGCTGGGGCACGAAGGGGCGGGAGCCACAAAGGACCCTGAACCACAAGTTTAAACTCTAGGGTCAAAAAGTCACCAAGATCCAGTCACTGCTAGCGCAACCCACCCCAAACAGTAGTCAATGATCGCATATTTTAAAATGTGCAACATTTCAAATATTTGTACAAGGATACTGTACCCCCGTGCACCTTCAGATTTTTTCAAAATAAAATATTTGAAAATAGTGGCCCCTCTGTACCCCTCTTGCTGATTTCTACTCCCCCTTCCCTTCCAAGTTGCAATCTCAAATTCACACTTTATTTTTCCCACACATACTTGTTTATTTTTGCTACATATAAGTATCCATAAGCTTTATACTGTGTTGCCTTGCAGGTTATAAAACTACACATGAGTCACATAAACACATTCTGCTATATATTACAACTTTGAGATGTATATATTTGATGTAGCTGTGTGCCCATGCAATTGATTCCAACTTATAGCGACCCTATATAAAAAAAAAAATAAAAAATAATAAATTTTTTTTTTTTTTTTTTTTTTTATAGGACAGAGTAAAACTGCCCCACAGGGTTTCCTAAGCTGTAATCTTTACGGGAACAGACAGCCAGGCCTTTTTCCCCATGGAGCGGCTGGTGGGTTCGAACCACAGAGCTTTCGGTTAGCAGCCAAGGGCTTAACCAGTGTGCCACCAGGGCTCCTTATACATTTGATAGCTGTAGCTTATTAATTTTCACTGCTGCGTTGAATACCCACATAGGACTGCATCACAGCCTATTCTCGCAGTAGTATTTGGTTAGTCTTTTCGATTTTTGCTTCTACAAGCCATGATGCGGTATTGTTCTTACGCAGGCGTGCGATCAGGGTAAATGCCCAGAATCACCAAATTGCATTCCAAGTTGGTAACATGCACCCCACTGGGAGCGTGTGAGAGTTCCCTTCACAACAACGCGTTCGCCCTGTGTGAGGACCAGCCTCCGTGCTTTGCACGTGCTAACTCAGCAGCTGCGTGTGCACCTGGCTGGCTGGCCTTCAGGCTCTCTGCCCTTAACCACAGCCCAGTACTCCCACCCTTGCCAACACTGGGTATCAGCAGGCCAACCTCATCGCAGGCGTTAACAGGTTCCTCCCTTTTCCCAGTCTCTGAAAGAACTTTGCCTGAGGTATTCCTGGAGGGTGTGGCAAAACTTGCCTGTGAAACTCTGTGGACAACCTTATAAAATGAAATGAGCTCAGCGGTTTTTCCCTTTTCTCCTGTTCTCGGCAACACTTTAATATCATTTACTCCTTGAAGGTTTAGTAAAACTCGCCTGTAAAACTCTCTGGGCCTGATATCTTTTAAAGTGAGAGGTTTATAAAAATTATTATTGGATCAATCAGACGTTCTATATTCTTTTCAGTTTATTTTGATAATTTAGGTAATTCTACAAATATCTATTTCTTCTAAGTTTTCAAATTTATTGGCATAATGTGAACAATATCACATTATAATTTAAATAATGTATACCTTTATCTGTAATTGTAGTTACACTCTTAATATTGTTTTAACTGCCCTTTTTCCCCCCCTTGTTGAATCTTGCTAGGGAGCCCTGGTGGTGCAGTGGTTAAGCATTAGCTACTAACCAAAAGGTTAGCGGTTCGAACCCACCAGCTGCCGCATGGGAGAAAGATGTGACAGTCTGCTTCTTTAAAGATTACAGCCTTGGAAACTCTATGGGGTGGCAGTTGTACTCTGTCCTATAGCACTGCTGAATCAGAATTGACTCAATGGCAACAGGTTTAGTTTCGGGTTTTTTAAGTCTTGCTAAGTTTGGCTGTTTTCAAAAATTGTAGGTTTTGATTTTATTAATCTGCTCTAATGCTTCTTCATTTCTGGTTTCATTATTTCCTATTCTGGGATGGTGGATGCGGGGTGTAGGTGTTGCCTCGAATAAGCTGCCTTCTGGAACCTGTCTGACTGCTGGCAACGGAGGCCTAGAGGCCGAGGAGGAACAGGTGAGCAAGCCCCTGAGTGCTCCCGCTTTGCCTTGACCCCTAGGGAATGAGGTCTCTTATTTCCAACCTTCCTGCATTTTTAGGCTTATTTTATGTTCTTTCTTGTTTTAGGAAACACTGGAGGCGAAGTGGTTAAGTGCTACGGCTGCTAGCCAAAGGGTCAGCAGTTCGAATCTGCCAGGTGCTCCTTGGAAACTCTATGGGGCAGTTCTACTCTGTCCCGTAGGGTCGCTATGAGTCGGAATCGACCTGACGGCACTGGGTTTGGTTTTTTTTTTGGTTCTTGTTTTACAACAAGTACAGAAGCATTGTCTTAGCCGCACCACATGAGGTTTGATACGAAAGTGTTTCGTTTCTGTTCAGTTCTGATTACTTTGTGATTTTTTTTCTTCTTTACATGTTTAATGCAGGAGTTACTTAGAAGTGCATTTAAAGTTCTCAAACTTCCTTTCTACTGTTGATTTAAAATTTAGTTGTGTAGTGATCAAAGAATGTGGTTTGTACAACACTGAGAATTAGAAATCTCCTGAGACTTCCTTAGTAATCTGATACTAGGTCAATTTTTATAGCCCTTCTGTTTGAACGTGGCGGACGTCTGCAAGATTCTGTCTACTCATTAGATACAGTGTGCTCATTTCACTCTCCCAATTTTCAGTTTTTACTAATTTTTACCTGTTTTCATCTATCAGTTTCTGATACACGAAAAACAAAACCTGCTGCCGTGGAGTTGGTTCCGACTCACAGGACCCTAAAGGACAGAGCAGAGCTGCCCCGTAGGGCTTCCAAGGCTGGAATCTTTACGGAAGCAGACGGCTGCATCTTTCTCCCATGGGGCGGCTGGTGGGTTCCGACCGCTGATCTTTCACTCAGCAACCGAGGGTATAACCACTGCACTACTAGGGCTCCTTAGTTTCTCTGATATATATAGATGTGTTAAAATATTCCTCCCCGATTGGGGATTTGTCCATTTCTCCTTGGAATTTGGATAGTTTTTGCTTTACCTTTTTTTGCATTACGTATTTCAGGCCATGTTGTCAGGCATAGCCAAGCTCAGAGCGGCTGTATCTTCTTGCTAAAGTATTCTTTTTATTGTGACAAAGTAGCCCTTTTCTCACTATTAGCTCTTAACTACTGTTTTGTCTTTCACCCATTCAAGGAGTCTTCAGTGTGTCCATGCCCTGGGTTTCTGGGGCGGTGGCCGCAGTGGGGCTAAAGCTCCACGCTGTGTCCACATGAGCCCACCAACCCTGGCCCCATGTGTCTGTCTCATGTCCTCCCTTCTGGGAGATGGCTGACTTCCTAGGCAGCTACTGTCATGGTCTGCATTTTTAAGACTATGTGTCTAGGGTGGCTTTATTTTTCTTTATGAGTTTGGAAATAAAGAATACACTTTTAACCAGAGGACACCTAGGCTTCTTTGGTGTGGAGAATTCTGACATTCCATCTACAGACCTTGCTTCTCCCTCTTCCTGTGAGATGAACACGGAGCATCGACAAACCCCCAGTCTCTCACTGCCTCCTCCCACTGGCCCCCAGATCCTCAGAATAAGCTGCTGGGAGCGACTGTCTCACACCCTGTTCCCCCTGTGCCCGCATCTCAGATTTACTCCGTTCTAGCCAGTTCTTTAGGACCACATTGCCCACTGCCATGGTTTCTCACAGGTTTCTTTTTTTTCTTTTCTTTTTGGATACATGGCCTCTCATGCCTGGACCTAACCCGGAACCTCTGGGATTTACAAATCAAAGCTCTCACCAAGCGAGGGCGGCCCTTCTCTGCCCCCTGGGGCCAAGTTCCCACGAAGCCCTCTCAGAGGGCAGACTCCCTGATCTGGATTCTACTGGCAGACACTCTGCGAGAGGGCCCATCCCCCACACTGAAATGCCCTGTGCTGGTCGTGCCTGGCAGCCCCAGGCGTATGCACCCGAGGACGCTCACCCGCTCGTTCTTGTCGGTGCAGAAAAGCCTCGTGTGGTGCCTCTTCTGGACAACGATGAAAGTAATCCCCGGCTGGTAGTCTTTCTCCAGCTTAATACACGCCTCGCGGATGGCCAATAATTCATGGTGGAGAACCTACGAAAGAGGAAGAGGGGGAGAAGGAACAGTTTTGAGGATTATTTTATTTTTAGGAACTCCTGCTACCTTAAAATTACCTAACTTGCCATTTGGTACAGTGTTGTTGTTGTTAGGGGCTGTCAAGTCAATTTCAACTTACAGCAGCCCCATGTGACAGAGTAAAACTGCCCTGTAGAGTTTCCTAAGCTGTAATCTTTATGGTAGCAGATTGACAGGTCTTTCTCCCACAGAGCCACTAGGTAGATTTGAACCTCCAACCTGTCGGTTAACAGCCGAGCACCTAACTGCTGTGCCACCAGGGCTCCTTGCTGTCTTAAAACTAAATTCCTTAATAACACATGCCTTTTAAACAAATAGTTGTGGCTAAGTCTTCTAGTTCTGGACTTTTCCTTCCTGAGCTTATTTCTTCATCCATTCAACCTCTCTTCCGAGGCTGCTCTCACTCACAGCAAGAGTGGATGTGTCTCAACCGCATGGCAGCTCCTGGCCAGGGTTCTATGATTCTGAGAGCTAATACAACCAAGGTTTCACGGTTACGTGGTTTAAATTAGGTATCACATGAAATTACTTAGCAGAATATCTAGAATGTTTTAAACGCTCAATAAACGGCACCTACTATACACAGTGGAGCCCTGGTGGCACAGTGGTTAAGAGCTCAGGCTGCTAACCAACAGATCGGCAGTTCAAATCCACCAGCTGCTCCCTGGAAACCCTAGGAGGCAGTTCTACTCTGTTCTATAGTCGCGGAGTCAGAATTGACTTGATGGAAAAGGGTTTTAGCAATGAGGTGCTATAGGAGGTGCACAGGAATACATTAATTCAATGACCATTCATTAAGCCTGTGTTTTTGTACTTGAAAGGAGTGGGGGGATTGAGTAGAAAAAACATTAGCTCAGGGCTGAACCTCGGTTCAAATACTAGCTCTACCACTAAGTAGCTGTGTGGCTTCGAGAAAACCACGTAACCTCTCTGATTCCCAGTTTTTCCCTTTTAAAACTGGAAGTCTCTTACCTTGCAGACTTGCTGTAAAGGTTAAAGGAACATTCAAAGCACCTGGCACGTACACGCCAGGCACACTGGATACAAAGGATGGACACAGGTCTCTGCCGTTACCACCTGTCTTCACATCACGATGTGAAAACAGCTACACAGAGACCACAGGCCTGAGATGTTTAGTGACCATCCTAATTAAATATTGTGTCACAACGTCTTAAGAACGTGTCTTGGGCTCTGAGCTCGGCATGTCCACTGTGGCCATTCTGTTGGTATTCAGCACGTTCACAGGGTGAGGACAGAGAAAGGCACAGTCCTCTCCCCTCTCAATGGGGATGACCATGACACAGGGTCAAAGGGCTGGTGAGCTCACAAGGACAGAGACCTAGACGGTTTGGCACAATAGATGCGTCCAAGAGGCAGGCACTGGGTGGACTCTGGCCCTGAGAGGGGGTGGAAGGTAAATGGCACCACCCTGCTCATCAGCAAGCCTGGGAAGCTGCCCTGCAGACAGCCAGGTGAACGGCGCACGTCTGAGAGCAGGGACAGGTAATGCTCGGGGGTTGGGGGGCCCACCTGCTGGAACTGGCCCTCAGAGACGCCATCGCGGTAGAAGATGATGCGGGTGGGCTTGAAGCGCGTGGACTTGTAGAACTGGATGAGCAGCTCGCGCACCATGGCGGCCAGGTCCTGGATGATCTCCTGCCGGTGCTGCTGTACCCGCACGGTGGCGCAGTAACGGTTGGGGTGGGCGTCCATGCTGCCCACGACCTGGGGGACAAGGAGGGCTCGTCACCGTCCCGAGAGCAGCCTGTCCGGGGTGTGCCGGAGGAAGGGGGTGTCTCCACCCTGCGGTCCACACCACAGGAACCTAACAGTGGCTTGTCACACGTGAACTCCCTCCCTTCATGCTGTGTGTGTGTGAACAGCATTCACAGACACGCTCCCAGGAATCAACAGTTGGCCACATCCACGATGAAGAATAGACAATTATTCAGAACCTTTATTCTCCTCGTGATTAGCTACGGCTCAGTGACACCAACCCAAAGGAAAAGCAACTGGTGACAGTTTCCCTAGGTTTTTTTTTTTTTTTTTTAAGGCTAATTGCTTTCCCAAAGCAGTCATCACATGTCGACACCCACACACCCACACACGCACCCCAAATACCCAACAGCCGCATACACCACTCCTGGCAGCCCCCAGAGGCACACTCTCGAGCTGGACGCCCAGCTCCCATTTACTGCCGCAGCCACAGATCCCTGCAGTCTCCTGGCCAACCCAGTTCTGAGGAAGGCCCTCGGCTCCCTGCAGCCACAGTCCAAAACACCAGCCGGCGCGAGTGCACAGCTCATTTGGGGCCTTTGGAGCAAAGGTCCCAGTCCCCTGAAGGCAGTCGGCGGATGCCGCGCCACCTTCTCGGCACGTGGGTAGAAGCCAGGTGTAAAGAACACACGTTTAGCACTGTGAGGACGTGTGAAACCAAGAAGCTGCGACGCTCCCATTTTGATGAAACTCACATAACTCAAATGAGCAAGGGTACTAAGCCTTAAGCACTTCTGAGTGTTTTTTAAAAAAGACACAGTTAACAGCAACAGTTACCTTCAGGAGACTGAAAAGAAAGCATAAAAAGAAAGATGAACCTCTAACACTGATTAGTCTATATTTAGCAGCATTTTATAACAACGAAATGACATGCCGGCATACAACTCGCCGTGGCATCTGCCCAGCAGGCCGTGAAGCCATCAGGACCACCTGAGCTGCAGGTGAGGGCCAGGCAGGGCGAGCCCACCTCCCAGAGGGCTTGTGGTACTGACAAAGCTGGCTTGGTGCGGGGCTGGGGCTTTTGGCCACCTGAACTCACACAACTCTATAGCTTCTGAGGACTCACCTAACACCATCCCCCCAAACATGGGTTTTCCAAGAGACCTTGATCTCACCAGCTGTAGTCTAGTAAACATCAATGCTGCCCAGGAAGACACCCAGCCAGATGGGCGGGACAGTGCCAGTGCCACTGCTGCACGAGGACCAAGCCCTCAGCCCTGCCCATGCCCCTAAACCACCGCCCCCACTCGCATCTCAGAGGAGGGCGTCACACTCACGGCAGCAATCGAAGGCTTCTTCCCATCCCCGGCAGGTGGGTGGGTGACGTCGGCCCCCAGGAAGATGACCGGCTGCTGGAACACAGGAGGCCTGTGGAAGGAGGCAGGCTGCTCGAGGCTGGTGCTCTGGGCAAGGACAGCCCCACTCCGCGGGCTGGGTCTTCAGTGAGGCTGAGTGCCACGGTCACTTTCTGGGTGTGGTGAGGCCACTGTAAGGTCCCTGGGTGGAACTAGTTAATGAGCTCAGCTGCTAATCAAAAGGGTGAGGCTTGAGTCCACCCAGGGGCACCTCCAAAAAAAGGCCTGGTGATCTATTTCCAAAATATCAGCACTGAAAACCCTACAGGGCACAGTTCCGCTCTGACACACGTGGGGTCACTAGGAGTGGGAGATGACTCTGTGGCAACCGGGTTTTTAACGGTATTGTGGTTATGTTTTCAGAAAGGGTCCCTTATTGCCTAATGGTACACACAGAAATAGATAAAGTGGCACGAGGTCTGAAATATGTGTCAGAATAATCGGGTGGTGTGGGGGCAGGGCGTACATGAAACAAGCCTGGCCAGGGACTGATAACAACTGAGGCTGGGAGTCATTCTGTAGCCTTTTTTTATAGTGATAAAAATATATACAACATACAGCAATTTGACAATTTCTGCCTGTTATACGCTCTACCTTTGCATGTATTTGAAAATTTCCAAAGTGAAAAGGTTACAGAAAAAAAAAAAAAAGGCCCCATGGTTCGTTACTCCAACTTTGACTTGCAGGCTGGCTCTAGACGACCAAGGCTCCCGCCCTGGGCACTACTGACGTCTGGGGCCGGATCATTTTCTGTGGTGGGGGTGCCCTGTGCATTGTGGGATGGTGAACAGCATCCCTGGCCTCCACCCACTTGGCGTCAGTAGTAAACACCCCCGCCCCATCCTGACGATCACAAATGTCTCCAGACATTGCCAGACGTTCCTGGCAGTGAGATCGCCCCCAGCTGAGGAGCACCGTTCTAATCTCGTTTCTCTCGTCTTTGAAGCGCCTCCCGGGGGTCCCTGCTCTGAAGAACACTGCACATGCGCAAGGCTGAAAGCCAGCCTGCAAGCTCACAGGGCCTCCCTCTTCTCCTCTGAAAAAGGCGACAACAGAAGCGCTTACCCGTGGGGTGTTTCCGGGGAGTGCATGAGTTAATGCGTGCCAGGTGCTTCCAAGGTGCATCAGAAACACTGACTGATACTATTACCACCACGGCTGATGTTCCTGCTGACGGTGAGCAGCAGACACAGGGACCCCCACCTCTGCAGCTGAGCCTCGTGAGACAGGCTGGAAGCTCGGATTTGTGCACACACCAGGAATCCCCTACCCAATACCCCGTCCCCCCGTCCCGTGGTCCCGGGCTTCCAGGCTCCCTGTCCTATAGCTGAGGGTGTGGGCATTCAAAGGGTTTCTGAACCAGAGTTAGTATCCGCCTTCCTATAATTTTTACCACTGGCTGGTCCTAGTTCTACTGTTTGGTACCGAGGAAACGGGATCCTTTTACACGACAGACCAGGATCATCACAGAAGAAAACTGAAGCCGCCACACCCTGGGGCATGGAAAAGGAGTGGTGGGATAGGATTCTTTGCAACCGAATGTTGGGCTTCTCGGCAGTCAGTGCAAAGGCTAAGGGGACCAGGGCATGGGACTTGAGGGCAGGGAGGGGGAGCTGGTGCTACAGTTCACACCCACACTGGTGGAAGCATGGTTCTCAAACTGTCTCCTGCATCCTCACCACTGATGGCTGGGGAAAGAGGGTGAGGCGAGGGCACCTGCCCAGCTGGGGCAGTGCAGAAGCTTGTGTGGGCATCTACCCAGCTTCCTGAGCATCCTTTTTGCTCCTTGGAGGCACTGTGCGGCCTGAAAAGCAACGTTGCTAGGCAGTGGAGCACCCCTCAGGGACAAGGATGTACTACAGTGAAACCTGTGAGAGCTGGAACTCATTGTAGCTGAAGCTTGTGTGGGCATCTACCCAGCTTCCCGAGCATCCTTTTTGCTCCTTGGAGGCACTGTGCGGCCTGAAAAGCAACGTTGCTAGGCAGTGGAGCACCCCTCAGGGACAAGGATGTACTACAGTGAAACCTGTGAGAGCTGGAACTCATTGTAGCTGAAGCTTGTGTGGGCATCTACCCAGCTTCCTGAGCATCCTTTTTGCTCCTTGGAGGCATTGTGCACCCTGAAAAGCAACGTTGCTAGGCAGTGGAGCACCCCTCAGGGACAAGGATGTACTACAGTGAAACCTGTGAGAGCTGGAACTCATTGTAGCTGCCTTGTTTTTCCAGGTCACACAAGTTTTCTGTCTTTGACAGGGTGTGGTCTTGCCAATTCCCTATCCCTTGTTTTAGTGGAAAATATTTGAGTTTCCTTTCTCTGACAGGTTTCCACCTTCCACAGGTTTTGGCTTTCGCAGGTTGTACTGTAACAATGTTACAGTAACAGTGTCACTGTAACAATGTTACTATAACACGGAAGCCTAAGTCATGTGCCTGTCTGCCACGCTGCGTCTACCCATGTGCGACCAGGGGCCTTGGGGTCTCAGTCCTGCTGAGCTGGCTTTGGACTCCCACACCCCATCCTCGCTCTCCACCAGGACCCAGTGGGAGACAAGGCACATGTTCTCCCACTGCCATACCTACCGCCTCTCCTGACGCTATGCCCCGTCTCCACACCACACTCCCAGCTCCAACTGTCCACTCAGAAGCTCTGCTCGGACGCCTGGCCGACACCTCAGCCAGTCAACATGCCTGCCTTGACCTCCTGACCTCCCCGCAGCCGACGCTGACACAGCCTCTCCAGTGGCTCAAGCCAGAATCCGTGGGGCCAGCCCAGGCTCTCCTCTTCCATTCACAGCCCCATCCCACCTATCGGCAGCCCCCCAGCTCTGCCTTCAAACCATCCCAGACTCGGGGCACCATCCTGCCCTGCTGCCGCCTGGTCACTAGCACCTCCCCCCCGGATGGCACAGAGCCCCCCCTGCAGCCTCAGAGCACACATCAGAGGGGCAGTGTGTCCACGCATAACACTTCAGTGGCCCCTTACCAAGCAGAGGGGGGCCTGTCCCCCCAGTGGCCCTCAGGCCCTGCTCAGGCTGGCCTTGGCCCTCTTTGCACTCCCTGCCCACGCTCCACCCCTGTCGCTGGGAGAACGACTCCCAGCCCTCTGGCAGGCCCCCACCGCAGGATCCTTGCATGGCTGCGCCCTCTGCCCCAGATGCTCTTCTCAAAGGCTCCACAGCTCCTGGGCCCCTGCCCTCCGTCCCCATCTCTTTCCTGGCACCTGGTCACACCTCAGCCACCTGTAGATGCCCTGGGTTCCCTACACACCACCAGCAGCCAGCAACTGTCTTCCTCACTTTTTTACCTGCAGCATCCAGGACAGTACGCAGTACAGGTGAACGAGCACCGTCCACCTGTGTACCCTCCACCATACCAGGGATCAATCGCAGTTAGCCGCCCATGCTCCCAGCCGGCAGGGCCAGCCTTACCTGCCCTGGGGCAGCAAGATATTGTTCACGCCGCCCAGCTTGACGTTGATCTTCAGGCAGAGGTTGGACAGGGTCTGCGGTGTGGTCCTCTGCACGTTCTTCATCTGCACGCACTGCGTGGCCATTCCCAGCACTGTGTCTCCCACCCGCTTCACTTCAGCTGCAGAATGCAAAAGGTGCACGTCGTCAGCTAGCTCCCAGCACACCCACGCCCGCAAAGGCACAGAGGCACACAGACGTGCCACCACAGCAGCTTCACTAGGCTTTCCTTTGCCTGACCCAACCTGTAACTGAGGCTGTCAAGGGAGTACGGAGCAAGGGGAGGGCAGCCGGAGCACCTGGGCTCAAGTCCTGCCCCAGGCCCGCATGGCCTCATGTAAGCCTCACCCCCGCTCCGTAAGGGAAGCCGGGTGGCACATCTCATCCCTCCAGTTTAGCCAACTTACCCAGGGCCACAGGGGCCGGTGGGCAGAGTCCAGCGAGAACTGAAGGCTTGGCATTCACCGCCTGGGAATGGTTCCTCCTATCACAGCACTCACAGCAGCAAGCAAACGCACAAGTAGTCAAAAATAAAAACCCGGCTCCCTTCATGTCCTGGCCAAATGCAAAGCCGACATCAAAGAGCTGCTGAGGCTCACACCCTCTACTCCTGGGTTCTTTCATGAAGCAGCTGGTCAGCCATGCGACTCTGTGCACACAGGGTACGTGCCGGGGAATACGAATAGGATGGGAAAGCATACGGCATTCTCTATTTCTGTTTTTTTTTTTTTTCTGGATGTGTGACTTGGAGAGCAGGTGCAGGGCTTCCATGTGGCCAGGATCCCTCACTGCCCTGAGGGGGAACCTGCCTGAGAACGCCAACAGGGTCTCATTGCTGCCCTCGCCCCATGGCGCCATGCACTGTGGGGCCCCACCCACACCCTGCGCCAGAGCACTGGGTTCCCTGAGCTATTATCAGGGCCCAGACAGCACGCACTCCCAAATCACAACGCCCCATCTGCAGCTCCCCCTGCTGCCCTGTGACTTCCCAAAAGGAGGGACTGTGCCTTGTTTATCCCTGTGTCCTCCAGGGCCTGGGGCAGCATCACAGGGCCCAATAAGCTTTAGGTGAACTAATGGGTGGTCCCAAGGCATAAAGGACGTTGATGAACTTCCAGAGAATTCCGAGGTGGACTCAGACATGGCAAACAGAGGACAAGCCACAAGCAGAGGCTGGCGATGGCACCCTTACAGAGCCTCTGCGCGCACTGAATGGTCGTTTCTCCGTCCAGGCAGCACTGGGGTCGGGTAGCAGGGGCAAGGCGATCACCCACATGTTGAGACTCTGTGCGACCATCAGGAACCACAGCCCCAGACAAGCTGTGAGGGTGGCCCTGAGATTTACGTGGCAGTGGTCAGTGACAGGAAACCCCGGTGGTGTAGTGGTTAAGTGCTACGGCTGCTAACCAAAGGGTTAGCAGTTCAAATCCGCCAGGCGCTCCTTGGAAACTCTATGGGGCAGTTCTACTCTGTCCTATAGGGTCGCTAGGAGTCAGAATCAACTTGACGGCACTGGGTTTGGTTTTTTTGGTTTGGTCAGTGACAGGGTCCTCCACGAAGGGGCTGTTGCTGCAGCGGACATGCCCAGAGGCCCCTCCACAGCTATCAGGGCCACCCATGCCTACCATAGACAGGGGTCTTGCCAGGCAGGATGACCACCACCAACTGCAGCCCAGCATAGGTGTTCTTCAGGTGCCTGAACATGGGTTCCACGCTGTCCGCTCCCTGGGCGTACTTGCAGAAACAAGGCTGGCCCTGGATGGGCATGCCGGCGTCTCGTGAGATCTTCCTGAGCTGCTCCGTGAAGGACCTGCAGGAGAAGGGCCGTTACAGCTGACGTGCACGGAACCCCAGACCAGCCAGGGGCCCTGCTTCCTTCAGTAAAAACTACCAAGACATTATTTATTGATGTCAGAATCTATGTTTGAGTCCTGGCCAAAGCCAGAAACAAAAACGGCATCTCCTAAAACATGTTAGCTCACGGAGGTTAAATATGCTAACTGTATCTTAGGGTGAGGGTTAGAACCCACCCAGCGGCACTACAGAAAAAAGGCCTGGCAATCTGCCTCTGGAAAGATTACAGACAAGAAAGCTCTATGGGGCAGTTCTACCATGTAACACATGGGGTCACCATGAGTTGGAATTGACTCAACAGCAGGTGGCTTGGTTTCTTTTTGTTGTTGTTGTTGTTTGTTTATACCTGTAGGTTACTATTTACCACTAAATAGAAGACTCTGAATTGGTTCCACGTCACTACGCCAGCTGCCAATGCTCACAGTGTGCCGTGGAGGAGACACTGTCCTTATAAAGTGACACCCTGAGCAGCTGTCCCCTCAGCAGGGCCAGACCAGCCAGAGGCCGTCCCCACACTCTGGGAAAGATATACCCAGAAGCCCTAAGCACATGAGTGCCCTGCATTTTCAGGGGGTGACTAAAATTATTAGCTAACTGCCCTTTTGGATATTTTTCCAGTTACTCTAGTGTGTACCACGTGGACCTGGGTGACATAATCGCAGGAGGAAGAAAACCACAAGTGGGGTAATGCCAGTGGCCGGGCCAACGGGCCTCTGAGGTTATCGTGCGGGAATGGGCAGAGTAACAGCTTCTATTTTAAGCGTTAGAATAAAAACAGCGCTGCCGTCTGTAATAAGGTAAAGAAACTCAGAGCCAACCTAGCCAGTCAGTGTACAACTTCACACACGTTGGTGCAGTTACAGACACGTGTGTGTGGACCTGTATTTATGTCTATACGGTAATTTACCTCGGGGCCATTTAGCTCCTGGTAAAACAGAACAACAGAGCCAAGGACAGAAATAGGGTGGAAAGCCACCAGGCGCCCTGACTCAACCTGTTCAGCGTGATCCCCAAGGCCTCCCCTGGGCTCCCAGCTGGCATAGAAGGGAGACCCTGTGCTGCATAGAAGGAAGACATCAGCTCTCATCGAACAACATGTTTTGCCGGCACCGGCTCGTCACCACCATGCCCCCCTCAATGCCCCCATGCCTGCTCCACCCATAGGCTCCCAGCTTGGCCCCCACTTTCCTCCCAAGGCAAGCTGGAGAAGTCTCACTTCTCCTTTTAGTGTGTTTGGCACACAAGCACCAGTGACAACGCTGTGTTTTTATGGTGTCTGGCACCAGAGTCAGGGTCACCTCTGAGGCCGAAGGGCAGCGACCCAGTTAATCAATGTGTCTCTGTATGGCTGCGCTGACTGTCATGGATTGAACTGTGTCCCCTGAAAATATCTGTCAACGTGGCTAGGCCATGATTCCCAGTGTTGTGTGGTTGTCTTCCATTCTGTGATCTGATGTAACTGTCCTGTGTGTTGTAAATCCTAATCTCCCCTGTGGTTAATGAGGCAAAATTATGCTAGAGAGGAATGGGGGGGGGTGATGTAACACCCTTACTCGGGTCACATCCCTGATCCGATATAAGGGGAGCTTCCCTGGGGTGTGGCCAGCATCACCGTTTATCTACAAGAGATAAAAGGAGAGAGAAGGTAGCAAAGAGACGGTGGCCTACTACTACCAAGAGGAGCCGGGAGCAGAACACATCCTTTGGATCCGGGATCCCTGTGCTGAAAACCTCCTAGACCCAGGGGAAGACTGACGACAAGGACCTTCCCCCACAGCGGGCAAAGAGAGAATGCCTTCCCACAGAGCTAGCACCCTGATTTTAGACTTCCAGCCTCCTAAACTGTGAAAGAATAAACCTGTCGGTCAAAGCCATCCAGCTGTGGCACTCCTGTTACAGCAGCACTAGGTGACTAAGACACTGACCGACGGGCCAACTCCCCAGGAGCCTCAGAGCTTCCCAGGGTGAAGAGGCCCTTCTGCACCACCCAGGCTTCCTGGGCCAGTGCCAACGGTGGGTGCTGGAGAACAGGGGGACCCAAAGCTTTTTCCTATCTCCCCACCACACTCAGCAATTCTCAGTTGCTCCCCCTTGCCTGCGGAAGTGAGAAAATGCTCCCCAGCCTTTCTGCCTCTCTGTTTTACCAAAATCTCTTCTCCCTTCTGTCTTCATTTCCTCCTTCTCGCTTAATTTACAGAAATGTGAAGCTAAAGTGTTTTAAAAATAATTTTGGTTCACTGAATCCAATTTTCTTTCTGGCTTTTGCACTTTCAAGCTTAGTCTTCAGATGCCATTTTGTTTCTTTTATGTGGTTGTTGCTTTTGCTGTTGGTTGCTGTTGACCTGATTCTGACTCATGACGACCCACGTGCCCTCTGCCAATTCCCCATGCTCACTTCAACAGTGGGTCCAAGAGGCAAAAGCAGGGTTTCCACTGCAAGGCGGCCCACGTTTCCCGGCCCGGCCCTTCTGGGTGAGCACTCTCTGATGGAGAGAAGCTGCCCACCCTGCTGTCAGAAAGCGAGCTGAGGTCCCCGGTGCGCCAGCCTCCTGAGCGCTCGCCACCCCCGCCCGCCCAGGCACCCCTGACTTGCAGCATGCTTACTTCAGGTGGACCTCAGTGCACTGGCGCTGGGGGGCAAAGCAGGCGATGGCCCACACCTTGATCTCGATGCCGGTGTGAAACTGTTTGTTCCTCATATCCCACACACCTTGCACAGGGGTGGCGATCGCTTTGTTCTGCAAGTGGCAAGAAGTTTAGAGTGAGAAAAAATGGGGAATGGGTTCCTTTGTCCTTGGACTTTGTCATCATCTTTATCACGGTCGGAAACCCTGGTGGCGTAGTGATTAAGGGCTATAACTGCTAACCAAAAGGTCAGCGGTGCAATTCCACCAGGTGCTCCTTGGAAACTCTATGGGGCAGTTCTACTCTGTCCTGTAGGGTTGCTGTGAGTTGGAATCAGCTCAACAGCAATGGGGTTGGTTTTTTGTCACAGTCAGTCCTGTTGACTGGACAGTGGCTCCTCAGGGCAAGAACCAACCCTGTGGTTTGTCCCCCTCCCCGTCTCTGCACTTGCCTAGCACCATAGGCACTCCATGAATGTTTGGCAGGGGTGATGGGTAGTTGATGAGTAGGTGGGTGAAAGGAAGATGGGTGGATGGGTGGGTAGATGGGAAAACAGATAAACGGATGGACAGAATGAGGACAGATAGATGGTAAAAAATAAGAAGAAAAATAGCACAAGCTTCTGGAAACTAATTCTACCCTAGTAGAGCGTCTGCCACACAAAGAACGATGCTTTTTAACTTTGCTGAGATCGTGAATTATCACCTGTTGGAAATATTAAAGGTATCCTGAAAGATTTTTAAAAAGGACTAAGGAAAGTCGATCCTTTATGAGGTCCCGTAAGTCTTACAGGTTAAGACTAACATAGAAAGAATGCCTCTCCTTGAACTTGGCCTCTGCCTCTGGTGATGGTTCGGAACCTGAAACAGGGCAGGTGCCAGTACGCCACCCCTGAATGTGCATGCGTGCCTGTGCACACAGGGTCCCCCTGCCCCACCCTGCACGTACCCTGCCCCCGTAGAGGATGGAGGGTGGCTGGAGGACTCGCCCAGTCACATCTGTCATCTCGTCTTTGACCATGATTCCAAATTCACGAACGTACGGATCCGTATTAAAGCTTGCACTTCGCATCTTGAAGAGAGGAAAAAAAAAGACACAGCGTCAGAAGCAGTGTTTGTTCTTTCTAGAAGCCCGTGTCTGTCCAAAGGCACGAGGGCTTCCTGGCCAAGGGCATCCCATGTGGACCTCACTCACCAATTTGCTAATCTCTTCCTGCCGATCGGGCGCGGACCTGGCAGTTGCTCTGATCATGGTTGAGGTTTGATTGTCAGTGAGTTTCTTTATACATCTCTGTCCTGCCACTATGTTACAGACCTGCGGACAGATGAAAGCTGTGGTCAACTGTGTGCTCGGCCTAGCCCGGGCACGCCCCCCCCACCCGCCACAAGTATGGTGGTGGCGGCCGCCCCTGAAGCCCACCAGGAACGTCAGGCCTGTGAGCGGCAGGAAACCGCAGCCCCCATGGCCACACACCAGCATGGCAGGCCTCTGCACTCTGGCCCCAGGGTACGTGAGCAGGGGTCGGCCTCCCTTCCGAACTGCCACATCAGAAAACCAGGGCCGTAACCAACTGAGCAGTTAGAAAAGTACCGAGAATGTAAAATACTAAAAGCGTTAAAACTTGTTTCTTATAACAGCGTTTGCTCTTCTCGCAGGTCAAGGCAGTGTGGACAGGGAGGCAGCGGGGACGTGGTGGGGGAGGGGGGCAGTGGGGACCGGGGGGCAGCGGTGATGGGGGGGCAGTGCATTCACCTACTCCTTGCTCTGCGCTGGGGCCCACTGGGCACACATCATCTCCTTTCACACTTACACACAGTGTTACTAAACCCATTTTATTCACGGGGAAACTGAGGCTCAAAGAAGGTCACTAAGTAGCCCAAATCCCACAGAGCAGAGATGGTCAATTCTGGACTAGGCACCTCAACTTGGCCTCTGCTGCTTTCTGCCCGGTCCCAGCCCCCATCCCCCGGCCCCCAGCAGCCCCTAAAGGCCACAGGCCTGAGCGCACAGGCAGTGACTTGCCTCCAGTGGAAGGTAGGTGTGTTTCTGCTCCTGGCCGACTTGTAAACACGGGAGGTGAGGGTAGCGCAGCACTAGCTTGTGCCTGTCCTTGAAGTACTGGGCCACCGTGCACTCCACCGTCTGCCCGCTCTCCTGCTGCAGAGGGAACCTGGGGGCAGAGGGGCTCAGCTGAGGATGGCCCGGGAACCCCAAAACAAGTCTGCTTTTGAGGGTTGAGCATACAGAAGGTGGTCAAAGCGCTGCCCAGGGGTCAACACCTGATCCTGCCCTTTGGCTTGTCTGGAGTATCTGGGCCCCTCAACTCTCACTCGTCTCTGGAGCCGGAAAGTGAGAAATACTCACAGGCACGTAATGCACGTAACCGTCAACTGCACGGTGTGCATGCGACGTGTGGAAAAGGGTCAGGACAAGTAAACACGTGTCACCCTGTTCCAGCAGACAGTGATGGGTCAAGCCCCTGCCCAGAAGGTGACACCTTCCAGTAGTAAAATAAAGCATGTGGCCAGTTAAGGGCAGAGAGATAGCTGGGCACCTCTACGGCTGAGCCAGGGGCAGGAACGGCAAGGCGGGGGGCTCCACACGTGAGTGGAGGCCTGTCTGGCGATGGGCCTCCCCCGTGGGGATGGTGCCACAGGAAGTGCCAACTCAGGACAGGTCCATGAAACCCCAGCTTCTCCTGCCCCGACCCACTGCTTGACCCAGGCTCCTGGGTCTCTCTGCAGACTGCCTAGTGGTGGGTGGACAGTGAGACAAGGACACAGGCCACTCGCCTTCCAGACAGGGTGCTGGCCATCGTGGTCCCCCAATGAATGGACCATGAAATAGACAAATGGACCCTTTCTGGGCCTGGGAGATGCCAACGCGGGGTATGGGGCTGAGTCCATCTCTACCCCAAAGTGAACACATGGGCAAGGCCTGTGTGGATGTGGAGGACAGACTGTGTTCTTAAATGATGACAGCATGGCAGGCAGGGGCAGGCAGGCTGCCAGCCACCCACCACTCTGCAGCCCCACGCTCAGCACTGAGGACAGGCTGACGAAAAGGGCTTCGCTCACCTGCAAAACTCAGGGTGGAAAAAGTATAGGGGCCCCACCCCCACCCCATACAGGTGGCAGTTCATTATGTGAGTTTTTTCGGTGTCATAAGAGTCTGCCTAGGTATAGTATTTGTACTGGAGCCCTGGTGGCACAGTGGTTAAGAGTTTGGCTGCTAACTGAAAAGGTCGGCAGCCCTAATCCACCAGCCGCTCCTTGGGAACCCTATGGGGCAGTTCTGCTCTGTCCTGTGGGGTCACTATGTATACAGTGTGTGTGGGGTGGGGGGTATGGTTTTGACGTTTTAAAAAAAGGATGAAGTAGTCCTTCAGAAAGAACCCCTGCTCCACGGGAGGGGGACAGTGAGAGGTGGGGCTAGTCTGGAAAGTGCTCCTTTACGTTTGGTGGCTGGCTGGCCGCCGGGTCACGTTGCAGACACGGTACTTCCTCTTCATCTGCCCACAGTGCGTGATCTCCACCTTGAGACCTGAGGATGCAGACAGACCCGCCTCAGCGCCAACCTCAGCCTGGTCCAGAGTGCCGGCTCCCACCCCAGAGTCAGTTCAAAGAGGAACCAAGTCACGGGGACCCGGGAGCAGCTGTGGGCCCCTCCCTGAGAGGGAGAGGACACAGGGTCACCCCAGGACGCCTGTCCAGGCCGCCTCGCCCACAGAGTGGCTCTCTCTGGGAAGGCCAAGGCTAACGTCCAGGCACCACTTTTAAGGATCTAGGAGATGGCGTGGGCTTGGCTTAGAGCTGGGTGTCTGCCACGTGGCCCTGTTCTTCCTTCAGGACAGCTATTTTTAACTGCTGGCCTCCCGAGCCCAGCAGGGGCAGGGGGCCTGGCCTGAGGAGAGGGCATGGAGCTGCCAGCTCTGCCAACACAGAACAGAGAGGTGAGCCACTAGCCCTGGGACCTGTGCCTCCTCCAGTGAAACCAAGGCCCGTGGTGCAAACACCTGCCAGGCTGTCGTGAGGACTGAGGGCAGCTAACGAAGACGCACCTCACACCAAGAACACCCCAAAACGTCAGCCGCCACCCTCTACCAAGGGTTAATGTCAGCCTTAACGCCCACGGCTCACCATTCCCGATTCCCCACCCTGTTTCTCTACCAAGGGGCTCTCCAGCCTTAACACCCACGGCTCACCGTTCCCAATTCCCCACCCTGCTCCTCACCCCACACAGAACATGCGTTTATCTAGGAAGTTAGTATCCCCACTCCGTGAAGGGGTTTATTTCACCTTGGGGCTAATCCACCTGATGGCTAGTGTCTCCTGCCACCTCCCCACCCTTGAAAACAGGAGCACCCACTGCCAGAGCTGGCAAACCAAAGCAGGAGCAGTCCCATCAGGGTCTCATGTCCGCCCCCCAGCCCGATGAGCCCCGACAGGCAGTTACCTTTGATTTCTTTGGTAAACTTTACCCTTTGGGAGTCTGTCAGAGGTTTCTGTTGTTCTTCAATACTTTTAAAATCCAAAACTTCACAAACAAACTCGATTACTGGCTGTGCCTTATAAAATGCTGTTGCTGAGACTGTAGGCGGGAAAAGAAAAAGACAGAAAAGGGATGAGACGTCTAGTGCCTGTCCTACGAGGCACTTTGGAAAGTGGCGGTCCAGAGACCCCCAGCGCCTGTAGGGCCGGCACACGCCTGCTCTGTCTCTCCTGAGGGCCCACTTGAGGGCCTGAGAGGCAGGAAAGCAGACAGCAAAGACACTGTGGTCCTGGATTCCACAGGGGCAGGCGGAACAGAGCCCAGAGGGAGGCCCAGCTGCCCGACACCCCCTCCACAATGTCACCCTCTGAGAGTAAAACTAGTTCTGAAAAACAAACAAAACCCAACAGATCATGGTCACTGTGCACTCTGGATTTTTTAGAACGGTTTCATTTTAAATACTGACTCTTTTTCCTGTCTAGATATTTCTGAAATTTACTGCTCCCTTTTAGGTAATTCTTTTTCTTTTTCCTTTCTTTTAAAAAAATTATTTATTTTATTTTTGTTGTTGTTGAGAATATATACAGCAGAACATACATCAATTCAACAATTTCCACAAGTACAATTCGGCAACACTGATCACATTCTTCAAGTCGAACAATGATTCTCGCCCTCCTTTTCCAAACAGTTCCTCTGCCATTAACATAAACTCACTGCCCCCTAAGCTTCCTATCTAATCTTTCAAGTTGCTGTTGTCAGTTTGAGCCCATACAGATAGATCTTAAAAGAGCACAACGCTCATGCTCACGTAAGACGTGCTTTACTAGTTAAACTATTGTTTGGTTTTAAGAAGGCTTCAGGGGATATTTTTGGCTTAAGGTTTAAAGGTGATCTCAGGGCAATAGTTTTGGGGGTTCATCCAGCCTCCATGGCTACAGAAAATCTGGATTCCTTGAAAATTCATGGTTCTGTTCTGCATTTTCCCCCTTTTGATCATGACCCTTCTGTAGAATCTTCAATTAAAATGTTCAGTAATGGTAGCTGGGAACCACCCAGTTTTCTGGTCTCATGGTAGAAGTGGCAGTTGTACACAGAGGCAATTTTTTTCAATAAATCCATAGCCTGGCAGGCATGGTCTGGAGCGTCAGTACCTCCTCAGTTCCACCCTGCAGCCACTACCAGGCTTTGCTTACCATCGATATTCAGCATCATTTTCCAAAGTGAAGGCCGGACGGACTGATGGAAACCGAACCAGACCTCACGGCCCCCACCTAGGGGGTTTGAGCAGCCCTCGGAGGCAGTAAAGAAGGAGCGGCCCACAGGGGTGTACCTGGAACAAAAGATCACCTTGCGTGAGCATACACATTTCTAGAAACAACAGGTCACGATGTTGCAGGTCACCAGCGTGACTAGGCAGGCACTCACACGCTCCTGCTTCTCTACTCCTCACAAAGCTGCTTTCACTACACTGCGCTGGCCCATGCTCACGCCTGCTGCGAGGGATGCGGTGTGGGTGGGGGGCACTGCAGCCCTCATCCCATTGCTCAGCAGGTGGTGAGAGTGGTTTGCCCTCGAGACCGCTCAGGGTGGGGGCCACAGGGGGAGCTCCCTGGTCTGCCGCCAGCAGGAGCTGGGTTCTCCCCCTCCAGCACCGCCCTGCTTTACTATTTTCATTTCCCCAGTAGCAGATCCACGCCCCCGTCACCATCCCGGCACCTAGGATTCTCTGGCTGTTATGGCTTGGATTTATCTCCCCAGAATAGGTGTTGTAAATCCTAGCCTCTATGCCTGTGGTAACAACCCCATTTGGGAATGGGTTGTCTTTGTTATGTTAATAAGACAGGATTAGTGTAGGATGTTCTTGAGTTACTCTCTTTTCAGATATAAAAGAGAATAAATAAATGAGAAAAGCAGAGACTGGGGGGCGGAAGGGGCACAAACAGCCACAGGGAGATTGCCCAGGAGCAGAAATTCAAAGAGACAAGGACCTTCCTCCACAAAGAGGAAGCCTTGCCCTGGAGCTAACGCCCTGAATGCCGACTTCTAGCCTCCTAAAAAAAAAAAAAAAAATTTTTTTTTTGACTGTGAGAAAATAAATTTATGTTTGTTAAAGCCACCCACTGTGGTGTTTTTGTTATAGCAGCCCTAGATAACTAAGACACTGGCCGGTCCTTGGTCCCTGCCTGGTGCCACTCACCTCATGGATGGCAGGTGCCTCATGACCACGTCCAGGGCCTGGATGGTCTCGAAGGGGACGCTGGGCAGCCGCCCCGAAAGTGCATCGTGTAACGCCTGTAGGCTCACGCAGGACACCCACTTGATGGACACTTTGAAGATGCGGTCTTTGCCTTCTCCTGGCAATGTGACCTCAAGCTCCACCTGCAGGGCCCAAGGCACACACGGTCATCCACGCACCACCAGAAGGGCAGACGCTGGCTGTGGTAGGCCTCTGGAACACTCCTGGGCTCAGGAAATTGAGCTCAGTCCTTTACACACACACACACACACACACACACACACACACACACACAGAATGTGACACTTTCCTCCACGGTTTCTGGGTGCCGACGCTGTGCCAGGTCAAGTGGACAGAGACCGCTCCTCAAGGAGGTCACACGGTGGCAGGTGTGGGAGGAGGCAAGAGCCGCTCAGCCTGGGGGTTCAGGAAGGCCTCTCTGAGGTGGGCCCAGAAGACCTAAGGGCTGCAGCTTGCCAGGGGCGTTAGTCATTCTCCAGTTTTCGTAGCGCTGAGGAGGCTGCACCAGGCCTGTGACAGGGGTTCCCGTTTTCTGGGTCCCTAAAAGCCTATGAGCTAGCTCGGCAGTGAATAAATCACAAACAAAACGCCTTCTCAGAATAGCTATGTGATAAAACAAACAGAGCAAAATGCTAAGTAACAACTGTAGGCTCCAGATGGGCGCTCCGTGTCCAACTCTTCCACCTTTTCTGTATCATTAACGTTTTTCACATTAAAGTGTCGCTAAATCGTAACCTTTGAAACCAAGGGCGAGGGACAGCGAGGGATCAGACGCTGGCTTCTGCTGGAAGCCACCCTACAGAGCCCTCCCTTGTCTTGACTGTGTGAGAAGGCGTGGCAGGACTGTGGCCTCCAGGGACTAAACATGCAGCGACAGCCACCTCAACTGCAATAGCACTGATCAGAATTTCCTGGGGAGAAATTAAAATTCTTAGCCAGACCCTCGGTATATTGGCCACAGGGGCCTGAGCAGTCCAGAACAGCCCTGTCTGACAGAATTTGCTGTGACAATGCAAATGCGCTAATCTGCACAGTCCAGGATGGTGACCACTGACCACATGTGGTATTGAGCACTTAAAGGTAGCCAGTGTGACCGAGGAGCTGAGTTGTCAACCTCGTTTACTTCTGATCTAAATGGACAGAGCCCCAGTGGCTAGTGGCTACTGAACTGGGCACGGACAGCCTACGAAGTGCCCCATGGAGCCACACCAAATCCACGTGCCTTTTCTCAGTTTCTGATGTGGCCTCCCTGCAGTCCTGTGTGCCACGTTCTGCCCGGGTTCATCTTCACCCATCACTTCCCCCCATGACTTAAAGCCCTGCAGTCACACCATCGTTTGGCAGTGACTAACACATTCCACAGAGACGGCTCCACAGAGCCCACTCAGCTGATGACTGAAGCCTAGAAAAGCACCTTCGATGCCTGCTGATGCTACTTCCCACTGTTGGCTGAAAGTTCATCTGAGAGCTCACAGACTATATGTATACTTGATCCATAATCACCCTAAAGTCCCAGTAAGATGTTTGCTATTAGCCACATCTCACACATGAAAAAAGCAGACCCCCCCCCCCAAAACTTAATAAACAGCCCAAGTCCCCACAGGCACTAAAAGGCAGAGATGAGGGTTAGACCAGGCTGGTCTGACACCAAAGGCCCCTTCTCAACACCAGATGACCAAGGGGCACGGTCATTCTCGGGGCTACACAACACAGATACACAGCCACCGTTGATACGCCCAGCTGCTCCCCCACCACTACCCAGGCCTCGGGCCCAGGCCCCCTCCCACCCAAAGGGAGGACGGGCACACTATCGTGCCAGCCCTGCACAGCCGACCTGTGAAGCCCTCCCCTCACGGCCCAGCACACACCTCCACGGCCTCCAAGTCCCAGGCCAAGCAGGACCCGACTGCTCCTGACACACTCATCCATTCATTCAACAATTCTGTAGGCATCTCCTCCTCTATGCGTCTCATCGTCCACGACCCCGCAAGCTCGGCCCCCAAGGAGCCCCTTCCCTTCTGTACCTGCTACACCTTGTCTGAGCCTCACAGAGCCGTAAGCTACACAGTACTGCAGCCACCTGAACACCTGTCCGCAGGGAGACGCACCCTTCTCATGTGCCCTGAGCTCCATCCAGCACAGGCCCACCCGCCCCAAAGTGGAAATGGGCTGAAGGTCCATTCCTAGGGGAGGGGGAAATAAGCTTGGTGTGTTCATGGAGCAGGAAACCCTGGTGGCATAGTGGATTAAGTGCTACGGCTGCTACCAAAGGGTCGGCTTGGGCTTGGTTCACAGAGCAGTGAAAAGGGAACAAACTCACCAAAGCAGATGGATTCCAACTGTCTACTATCGAGCAAAGGTGGCAAGCCATGGGAGGACACTACAGTACGGTTCTTTCAGAGCTCACAAACAGGTAGAAGGGAAGAAGACAGTGTTGGCAAAGACACACACAGGTGACGAAAACGATAAAGAGGAGTGGAGAGGCCTATGAGACAGAGTAGAACTGCCCCATAGAGTTTCCAAGGAGCACCTGGTAGATTCGAACCTCTGACTTTTTGGTTAGCAGCCGTAGCTCTCAGCCCCTACACCACCAGGGTTTCCAAAGAAGAGGCCAGTGAACACAAATCCCCGGGACAGTGGTCGTCAGGAAGAGGAGGAGGCGACGCAGTCGTGGGGGTAGCCTGCAAGGGCTCAGGGGTGGTAGGAGGGGATTTCTGGGTGGTGGGTTCACGGGTATTTATTACTACCTTATTTTTTTAATTTATTTTACTTTTTCACTTTAATTATGTTTATTACTCATTTATTTTATATTTTGTTGTTGAGAATATACACAGCAAAACATACACCAATTCAACCATTTCTACATGTACAGTTCAGTGACATTGATTGCATTCTTCGAGTTGTACAACCATTCTCACCCTTTTTTGAGTTGTTCCTCCCCCACTAACATAAACTCACTGCCCCCTAAGATTCCTATGCAATCTTTCGAGTTGTTGATGTCGCTTCGATCCCATATAGATCTTAAAAGAGCATACTGCTCAAGCCAGACATTCTTTACTAGTTAAGCTAAACTACTGTCTGGTTTTAAGAAGAATTTAGGGGATATTTTTGGTTTAAAGATGATCTCAGGGCAATAGTTCCAGGGGTTCGTCCAGCCTCCCTGGCTCCGAATAATTTGGTATCCACAAGAGTATTACTTTTTTTATACGTATCTTGTTAACTGGATTTCAAAATAAAAATTCAAATAAATCATATAAAAGTAATAATAACTAAAGGCTAACACTTAACTTAGCACTAACAATGTGACAAGTCCCCGGGTGGCATAAAAGGTTAACTCACTCAACTGCTAACCAAAAGCTTGGAGGTTTGTTTGAATCTACCTAGGAGCGCCTCAGAAGAAAGGCCTGCAACCTACTTCCAAAAAATCAGCCTCTGAAAACCTTATGGAGCGCTGCTCTACTCTGACACACGCGGGGTCACTATGAGTCAGAATCGACTTGATGGCAACTGGTATTGGTACCGGTAATTATTTAATTCACCCAATAACCTATTCTTCCTGACACCCTCTCCTCCACCTCCACCTTCAGTCAGGGGAGGAGTTGCCAAGATCACGCGGCAGTAAGCAGAGGACTGTCCCTCTCTGACAGCCGGTTCCACAAAAGGAGACAGAGCCTCAGTGTGGCTGGGGCCAGCTGCTCCTGCTGGGGGTGGGTGCTGGGGTGGCCTAAGTGTGGACAATGGGAAGGCCGTTCTGCTGACAATAGGAGAGAAAAGCTGCCGGTTCCCTTTGTTCCCAAGGGTACCCCAAGGCACAGCACAGGGCGGGGTGAGCTGTGAGTGGGACCAGCGAGGGTTAATGTCTGAGTTACATGGAAACCCCTAGACTGTGACGGGCCAGCTAAGGAGTCCAATCTCTCCAGACGGACCACAGACACACAACCAAGCCCCCTTGTTCTTGAAAACCATCGGGGTGAAGAGAACTGGAACTGGGCCAGGAAAGGTTCTACAACCAGGACAAAGGCCAGGAACCTCACTTTAAAGGGTGCAGAGGAGCTGCATGGAGCGGGAGAGAGGGCGAGAAGCAGCTGGGTTAAAGGGTTCTTGTCCAGGACGTGTTCGGGTCCCAGGCCAGCCCATCACCACCATCTGTTGCTGGGGAAGGAGGGCAGGGCTGGCAGAGGCACCCTGCCACGGCAAGGACTTCAGGCCTGGCTGTGGCCCTCCTGGGGCCTGCCGGAGGGGCTGGTGCCAACAGCGGCAGCTGCTGGGCCTCATTCCAGAGTCTCCCCGGAGGGGACGTGCAGGCCGCGTCTGGTTTCCAATGTGCTTGGGGAACTGAGTGTTTGAAGGCCCCTGTGTCTCTGCACAGTGACACGTCTCCCCACCAAGCAAGTGGTCTCCCCTCTGGGTGACCTTGCCACAAAACCACGGGATCTCAAAATTGCCCTCAGAGCCAAAACCAGCACCTCTGAGCCGAGATGGCTCCATTCAAGACACTTTGACAAGTGTGCTGCTCCTCTGGGGGACCCTCAACCCAAGGGGTGGCAGGTCAGCCCCTAAGACACAGGCCGGGGAGACCCACACCTTGTGTGTCAACCCCGAGAGCAGAGTAGGAAGCAGAGATGTCCCCAAGACTGGGTTCTGGCCCTCCAGCACCTCCCAGGATCTCCCACCTCTGCCCACTCCCTGCCTGTCTATCAAACATCCCTGGGCCCCCAAAGTGCAAAGGGTTCTGCTGCTCTGTCAGAGTTGGCCTCGGCCGCCCCAGCTCCCTGGACTCCTGGGGGTTCACACCACTGTAAAAATGCTGGGGATCCCAGCACCGAGAAGGAGCTTAGTCCTTTTACACGATCATTAAAACACAAAACCAAAATTCTAAAATCACCTGCAGAGAACTTGCAGACCCCCTGCCCCCCCACCTCCCAATATCTCCGTGGATGGCAGTTTGACCCTGTGCTCAGCTGACCTGCCCTCTTCTCGAACCCGAACACGGGGGTTAAGACGCCAATTGTGCAGGTCTCTCTCGGGGGGAGCCAGCTTGGGTTTGTATTAAAACTACTGGTTGTTTGTCTTCGTATGTACGACAAGGATGATTTCTGAGCTCGGTCTTTGCTCATCCACAGCTTACAAACAACTCCCACTATCACCCTGGAGCGAAGATGGCACTGGCCAGTGACAACCTCCCGACAGAAAATTTTTACTTTTTAAATAACACCATGACAAGGATAGCAGACACTAAGAGAAGGTGACACTTTAATACAGCTCTGCTCCTGGGCTGATGCATTGCGATCATCACCATTTCAGGGAAGTCACCGGCTGCAGCACAATGCTCGTTTTGTTTCACTGCCGTCCACTGCATACACACCTGTGTCTAAACCGACACCTTCCACGGGGGCTTTACAATTCCACCGTCTCACCTAGTGGTTCTCGGTGGCGGCTTGTGGTTCGCGCTGAGTGTGTGTACGCGCGTTAAAATGTCAAAGTCTGCTGGTTCCAAGCCGTCCTGAGCTCCTCTCTCTGGACTTAGACAAGTCAGCCCTCTGTTTTTGAAAACCACAAACCAGGGCAAGGTGGTTTTTATGGATCCCAGTAGGAGGCACAGAGCCAACTGGCTGCTCCTTCTTCCTAGATGAACTGATCCAGTGTGTGACCCGGGGAATAACAACCTGTACAACACGCTGCATTTTATTCACCGGCACGTTACTGACGCAGACACGTCTTCACGGACTCACCTTATCCCTCCCGATTGGAAGAGGCATGGCTGTGTAAAGGTTCTTTCTCCCATCAAACACCGGCTTCCGATCCCCAAAGATCTGTGTTTTAAAGTGCTGGACCATATGTTCCACTATTTCCCTGCAACAAAGGCAGAATTCAGGCAAAGAGTCAAAAAAATCAGGGAAACAGCATACCCAGATGACACTTTCCTGACACTGGTTTCTAGGCGACGTTGTAAGACCTTTCAGTAACACACGACTTGCCAGCTTCCTCCTAGATGGACTCAAACTAGGGGAAGCGGGGCATTGCTGATTACGGTGGTGGGAGAGTTGGCAGCAATGATGGGTGACGGCTGCAGATAGAGGCTCTCTTTCCCCCCAGTTCTTCATCGTCGGACCATTCATCATCACACAAACTGCCTTGTAGCAACTGGAACACAATGGCCAACCCAGAAAAGCCCATCCATTCCTATCAGCTTGTCTGTCCTTTGCCATGCCTGCTGGGGAGATTTTCCTTTTCAAAAATTCATTGTTTCATTAATTTCCAATTACATAGGTTTTTCTGCTAATACATTTTCACCATAAAAGTTTCAGATACTGATCCAAGCCAAAAGTCTGTCTAGACTACAACCACCTCTCAGGTCGGTCTCAGAGGTAAACTTAATTTCAACCCTACGCATTTACATAAATACACACGTACTTAGAAAAAAGTAGTCTCGTTGTTATTGTGTAAGTATACAGGATTAATAGGCACAGGGTTCTGAAGGTTGCTGTCTTCCCACCGTCTCTGAGATCTTTCCTTGTCCCTATAAACGAAGTGGCCATAAAGTCTAGAAATACAGGCATTGTTTTATCATGTCCTAACTATAATAGAATATTAATAAACTGTTCACAATCTGGTTGCCTATGCTTCCAGGCCTGGTGTTCACACTGTGCAGGTCCACTTCATGGCCATCAACGGTTCCACAGCATTCCCTAGTATGACACCCCACTGTTTACTGAGCCATATTTTTACTGATCAATAGACGGATCTTTTTTTTTTTGTTCTGTCTTTAAATATTGGAACAAACAGCCTCATGAGTATCTCATGGGCACATGTGTAATAATCTCTCTGAGATAAACACTCAGCAACAGAATTGTTGAGTCAAAGAAAAATGCAGTATTTTTATTTTAATATACACACCAAATCACCTTCTCAAGTCTGTACGGTTTACACACCCGCTAGTGGACAGTCCACCACTCATCTGTCGGTCTGTCCTACTGTGGTGGCTTGCGTGCTGCTGCGATACTGGAAACTAAGACACAGGGCCGGGCAGTGTCTTGTTCTGTTGTACACAGTGTTGCTATGAGTCAGAAGCGACTCGACGGCACCTAACAACAACAGTGACAGCGCCCAGGTCACACAGCAGTGAATGGGAGGCAGCAAATTACATTTTGTTTCCTTCCATCAGATACGTGTTTCTCATTTCCTCTTCTTACCCCATCAGATCGGCAGGGACCGGACGTCAGTTCACGGGTGCTCACGCGCCCTCAGCCGACGCACCCCTCACTACTGTCCCCGCCGCTCTACAATTTTTTCCTAAATCACTTCTCACTTTGTGTTCATTTTTGATTCCCCCACTCCTTCTGCATACCTGCCTTTTGGGAAGGGGCACTTTTTATATCTGCTTTTTATTCTAAGCTGCCTAAAGTCTTGAAAACAGGCGGGTTATAGGTAAAGAATAAATATTACCCAGGTGCTATTAGCAACTGCCTTAGAACGCGTGTTAAGTTTTGTTGTTTTCCTAAAGAAAAGCTTGTCAGAGAAGTAATACTTTCAAAGGGCCAAAATACTTTCAACTTAAAATGTTTTTGATCTCACCCCACATTATAGCACAAACACATGTACTGAACGGCTTTAACCGCTGCAGGGTCTGCCAATTTCCCCCATCCTTCCATTCGACAGGTGGTAAAACATTCCAAGGTCTTTTTTGGGTCAAACGTGACAACCAGATTCTAGACTCTGGGACCACTTTGCTCTCTCTATCTTCCGCCATGAGTAAGCCTGTTTCTAAAGGATAATGGGAACCAACTGCCATTGAGTCGACTCTAATGGCTAGTGACCTCCTGTGTGTGTCAGAGTAAAACTGGGCTCCACAGGGTTTTCAACAGCTGGTTTTTCAGAAGCAGGTTGCCAGGCCTTTTTTTCGAGGTGCCTCTGGGTAGAGTTGAACTACCACCGTCTAAGAACCTCTGTCCATCAGTCAGGTAATACCCCAATGCCCTTGCATGGTCAATGAGCTTCCATTTTAGGTGAAAGGCCCTTTTCCAGCCCGAGGAGGCCCTGCAGAAAGCTCTCCAGTCATGTGGCACGGCCCTCCCTCTCCTCAGGAACAGAACGACGGCTGCTGACAGAGCTCTAGAGGAACAAGGAGGAAAGGGCAGGAGGAAAGATGAGGACAATACCCCCCTCCTCTACAGCCCACCCAGTGCTTCTGAGCAGAATGCTGCTAATTTCATCTCACCGTCATGTAATCATCTCTGTACCCACAACCACGCTGAAAGCATCTCAAAGTCACTCCCACGACAGGGAACGCTGATGGGTTTTCCCACCAGAGATTCAGGGCACACTGGGCCAGCGTTCACCATCATCATAAGGTCGTGTGAGTAACTGAGGAGTGGTGGCCTTTTGCTGTTGACCTTGCACGAAGCCTAAATGTTGGATTTGCTACCTACTGCTACGGACTGAAATGAGTCCCCCCAAAAACATGTGTTATAAATACTAACCCCTATACCTGTGGTGGAAACCCTGGCGGCCTAGTGGTTAAGTGCTATGGCTGCTACCCAAAAGGTCAGCAGTTGGAATCCACCAGGCACTCCTTGGAAACTCTATGGGGCAGTTCTACTCTGTCCTATAGGGTCGCTATGAGTTGGCATCCACTTGACAGCATCCACTCGACAGCAACGGGTTTGGTTTTGGTTTTCATACCTGTGGTTATAATCCCATTTGGGAATAGGCTTTTTTTTTGTTATGTTAACGAGGCAGGATTAGTGTAGGGTGTGTCTTACAATCAGTCTCTTTTGAGGTATAACAAGAGCAGACTGAGCAAGCAAGGAAGCAAGCAGGCAGAGATGAGGCAAGACAGGTACCAAGCCACATGAGATCTTCCAAGAAGCCAAGGAACAGGACCTTTCCCCAGAATGGACAGAGAGAGAAAGCCCTCCCCTAGAGCTGGCACCCTGAATTCAGACTTCTGGCCTCCCAAGCTGTGAGAAAATAAATTTCTGTTGTCTAAGGCAGCCCACTTGCAGTATATCTGTGATGGCAGCGCTAGGAACCTAAGACATCTACCATATGAACTACACAAGGTTTTGAGAACTCAGAGCTAAGATGCCATCTCTGCTTCAGCAGAGACTGTGGTGGGGTGGAGAGACAGGCAGATGAGAAGGGGTGCTGAGCACTAAGATAGCATTACTCCCAGGTACAGACACTGGCGTGAACAGGGTGCTCTGCATCTGCCTTCCCTCCACACTCTGAGCATAAGCATGCGTACTGCCAGTCCAGGCTGACTCTCCTTGACTAGGGTAGGAACTGTCTTTCTTGCCTACCATTGTATCCCTGGGGGCACAGCAACTCACACATGAGCAAAGGTTTCACAAGTGGCAACTGGTTGCATGATTGGTTGGCTGGATGGATGGCTGGTTGGTTTGTTGGAAGAATGAGGGAGGGAATCAACATGATGGCACACAGGGTCAAGAACTAACAAAAACTTTAACTCCAACACTTTTCTACACTGTTCTGGCTGATCATGATTTTGAGGCTGGATCTTGGCCAAAGTCTATCAGAATTTATAGTAAAATGAAGAACCCTAAAGGTTCACACATTAAATAGACAGCAACCCTCAGGATGGCTCCAAACCGAGGGGAGCTTTTAGCTTGTGGCAGAATGTGGACTGGCCCTTGGCCACAGAAGCACAGCTCAAGCCCCACCTCTGTCACCACTGTGTGACCCGAGACAATCTAAATATTGGGTAACTTCAGGATCTCAGAGGAGTTAACTACAGCGGGAAGGTGGCAGCACAGCCAGGTAAACGCAGCACACTTTAACCACTATCAGCCTTTTCTGGTGCCAACTGACAAAGCCTTAGTCATGCCTACTTTCATAAAAGACGGCTTCTTGTGCACTGTGGTCAATGGCCAAAGAACCCAAGTGCTGCCATACAGAGCCCTGGTGGTGCGGTGGTTGAGAGCTACAGCTGCTAACCAAAGGTCAGCAATTCGAATCCACCCGCTGCTCCTTGGAAACCCTATGGGGCAGTTCTACTCTGTCCTGTAGAATTGCTGAGTCAGAATCGACTCGATGGCAACAAGGTTTTTGGCCACCATATCAATGAAAAGCCCAGAAAACGCACATGCTCTTTCAGTTCCAGGAGTATGTTGTAGATCACAGATCCACACAGATGTTTCTCTCCCATGGAAAACTAAAAAACAAACACACATTTAGCTTAACTTGTAAAGAATGCCTGTCCTGAGCATTGTGCTCTTTTAAGATCTACCTATATGGAATCAAATGGACAACAACAACTCAAAAGATTAGATAGGAAACTCTGGGGATAGTGAGTTCGTGTTAATGGGGGAGGAACAACTTGGAAAAGGAGGGTGCAACCATAGTTGCACAACTTGAATGTGATCAGCGTCGCTGAATTGTACATATAGAAACTGTGGAATTGGTGTATGTTCTGTTGTGTATGTTCTCAACAAGAACAAAAATTAAAAAATAACTACAGTAACCAACAAGCCCAGTTGTGGAGAGTGACAAAGCACAAGAGACCCAGTAAGGGCTCTGGGAAGACCTTCAGTAAAGAAAGCTGTTTCTTTGACTGGGCTGTGCCCAAGGCTTTTGTCCAGAGGCGTGCTTTTAGTAACTTCACATTTAAAGGGTTTATATCGTTCTCAGCATACTCCAGGCATGCTGATGGAATCCAACTGTGCAGTGTTACAGATAAGGGAACGGAGTCCCTATCTCTTATAAAGGTCGTGACTGGGAAAAAGCATTACAGCAAAGAGGACCTCAACTGTAAAGAACTTGCTGAAAAGCAAAAATACAAAAGAAAATATTCAGGGCAAAGAAGAGAAATTACATAAAAGGAACTTGTTGGAAGAGTGAGGGAGGGAGGAAGTCATGACATGATTACCTATCATGGAAGACAGAACAATGAAATGGGTATATACAGGCAGTTCTCAAATTGCAAACGAGTTCCATTCCTAAGTGTGTCTTCAAGTCAAATTCGTACATAAGTTGGAACAGTTAGGTACAGTTTGTTTCTAACATCAGCCAGTCTAATGTCTTAGTGTATAGCGTACCTTTCTGTGCATAAAAAATATGAAACATTTCCAGACTAAAACATCTTTAACATAATACAGTAATAATAACATTTGGACGTGCATCACAAAGTAGTGCCTGTTTGTTGTTATAAACCATTGTATGTACTTTGAACTTTCAATATAGCAGGCTTTACAGGAGTAGGTTCATAACTATGGATTGTACATAAGTTGGACTTCAGGAGCCTAGGGACTGCCTTACTAAGAACAGTTTTAAAATACAGGAGCCAAAAAGAGAATCAGAGGGAGAAATAGACAAATTCTAATTAAACTTGGGCAAAAAATGCAGAAAGGACATAGAGGGTTGGAACATACTACCAACCTGCTCAATCTAATTAACGTTTATAGAACACCATGTACAACAACTTCAAAACACACATTCTTTTCAAGCACATGAGGGATATTTACCAAGATAAACCACATATTTAGCCATAAAATAACCCAAAGGCCCCAATGAATTTCAAGAGACTGAAATCTTACATAATATGTTCTCTAACCATAAAGGAATTAATTTAGCAATCAATGATAACAGGACATCAAAAAAAAAAAAAACCTAAATAGTTAGAAATTGAACAACATACTTCTAAATGACCCGTTGGTTAAACCAGTCACAAGAGAAGTGAGAAAATAATTTGAGCTGAATGAAAATTTCCATACATCATATCAAAACTTGTAGGTTACAGCTAAAAGAGTGCTTTTGCTTAAAGGAAAATTTAGAGGCTTAAGCAATTATATTACAAAAGAAGACAGGTTTTAAATTAATGACCCAGACCCAAAGTGAGTGGAAGGAAGAAAATAATAAAGGTCAGAGCAAAAAATCAGCAAAAAGTTGGTTCTGTGAAAAGATGAATACAGCAAAACTGATCAAGAATTTAAGAGGAAAGAAAAAAAATTATATACCAGGAATGAAACAGGGGCTTTCATTACAGGTCCTATACCACCCAAACCCACTGCCATCGAGGCGATTCCGACTCACAGCGACCCTATAGGACAGAGTAGAACTGCCCCAAATAGTTTCCAAGGAGCGCCTGGTGGATTTGAACTGCCGACCTCTTGGTTAGCAGCTGTAGCCCTTAACCACTATGCCACCAGGTTTCCACAGGTCCTATGGATACTAAAAAAAAATACTATGACGACTTTATGCCAATAAACTTAGATGAAATGGGCAAATTCCTTGAAAGGCAAACACTACCAAAACACAAGCAACAGAAAAACCTGAAGAGCCTGATCCCTGTTAAAGAAATTAAACTGTATTAAAGCACATTGTGGGGACTGTAACCAAGGTCATAGAACAATCTGTGTATAAATTGCTGAATTGGAAACTAATTTGCTCTGTAAACATTCACCTAAACCACAATATTTTTTTAAAAAATTGTATTAAAACAATTCCTTACAAAGAAATCTCCAGGCTCAATCTCAATAGTTGCAATGACAAAAGAAATCATACTAATCTTACCAAACTCTTTCAGTATACAAAGAAGAGGGAACACCTCCCAGCTTGGTATTAAAATCTGACAAGAAAAAATGGTTGAAATGTTTTGTTTTGGTTGAAATATATCTCACAACAGTAAAAAAAAATTTTAAACTAAAAACAAAGAGAAAAACTGACAAGAAAATTACAGAAAAAAGAAATTCATAGCAAAGCACTAATAAATTCAGTAATATATAAAAATAATACATCATGACTAGGATTCTATCAGAAATGCAAGGTTCAGACTTAACGTCTGAAACAACAGTCACTGTAATCCATCACATTAACAGGGGAAAAAGCAGAAAAACCATACAATCCTCTCAACAGATGCAGAAAAAGCAATGGAAAAAATTCAACACCCAACGATGCTCACCCACTTACGAAGAGAGCTTCCTCAGCCTGATAAAGGGTCTTTACAAAAACCCTACAGTTAACATATTTTATAGATGGAAGACGAAATGCTTCCCTTCTAAGACTGGGAATAAAGCAAGGAGATCTGCTTTTACTACTTCTGCTTCTGTCCCACACCGTACTGGATATCCTAGATACTCCAATACGGCAAGGGAAAGAAACAGAATACATAAAACGTGAAAAAAAATACAGCCATTTTTATTCACAAACATGATTGTTTACTTAGAAAATCCTGAGGAATCTATAAAAAAAGAAAGCAACTGCTCGAACTAAAGTTAATTTAGCAAGGTTGCAGGATACAAGGTCAATATACAAAAATCAAATTTAAGTCTCTTTACTATAGACTGGGTACTATCAACAAATAGTTGGAAAATGTAAAAAAATTTAACATCTTTGTGATATATAATTCACATACCATAAAATTCACCCATGTAAAGAGTACAATTCAATGGCTTTAGTATATTCAGAGTTGTGGAACCATCACCATCATCTAAGTTTAGAGCACGTCTATCACCCCAAAGAGAAACCCCACATCCAACAGCAGTCACTCCCAACTCCTCTCAGAAAATTTAAAATACTATTTACAGTATCATCAATGAACAAAAGATATTTAAGAATAAATTTAATGGAAAACACCTACACTAAAAATTACAAAAAACTGCTGAAACAAAAGTAGACCTAAATAAGTGGAGAGATGTACCATGTTCATGAACTGGAATAGTGTCAGTTCTTCCCAAATTGATGTACAGATTCAAAGTCAGCCAAATAAATAATGCTAAAACACTTTCTAGTTGAAATTGACAAGCTAACTCTATAATTTTTATAATTTATTTGGAAAAGCAAAGGACATAGACCAACGAAAACTATCATGATGAATAACAAATTTAGAGGACTTTATCTAATTTCAAACCTATAAAATACTGTAAAATCTCTGAATTACTATAAAATTATAGTTATCAAGACAATGAGTCACTGGCCTAAAGACAGACAAACAAACCAGAATACAGAATCTAGATATAGAGCTACACATACACAATCGATTAATTTTTTTTACAAGGTGCTAAAGTAACAATAAAAAACCAAAAAACCAAACCCACTGCTGTCGAGTTGATTCCGACTCATCGCAACCGTATAGGACAGAGTAGAACTGCCCCATAGAGTTTCCAAGGAGCACCTGGCGGATTCGAACTGCTGGCCTTTTGGTTAGCAGCCGTAGCTCTTAACCACTATGCCACCAGGGTTTCCAAAGTAACAACAGGGAAAGAAAAGTTTTTTCAATAGACCCTTACCTCACACCATATACAAAAAATAATTCAATATTAATTATGCAAGTAAGCCAAAACTATGGTTCTTCCAAGGAAAATATCTTTACAACCCTGGGGCAGACAAAGATTTTCTTTCTTTTTTTGTGGGGGGGGGCGGGGAGGGGAGGGGAGACAAAGGTTTCTTAAAGATGACATAACATAATAACCATTTCTTAAAAACCGATAAATCGGATTTCAACAAAATTTAGAAGTTCTGCTCATTAAAAGACGCCATTAAGAAAATGAACTGGCAATCCTCAGACTTGGAGAAAAATAGACCTGCATCCAGAATATATTAAATACTCCTACAAATCAATTTAAAAAAATAAATAAATAACCCAAGAAAAACAGGCAAAAGACTTCAACATAATAAATAAAATACACTGTACTAAAAATAATATACAAACAGCCTATAAACACGTGAAAAGGGACTCAATTTGTTGTCAAGAAAATGCACATTAAAAGCACAATGAGAAACCACTACACACCCACCAAAGTGTCAAAACCACACAGACAGATCAAACCAAGTGCTGACAAGGAGGTGGAGCAACTGAAGTCTCACAGACTACTGACGGCAGCCCAAGATGGTAGAACAGCTGGGGAAGCTGTCTGGCAGTTTCTTACGCACTTAAACCTACACTTACCCTTGAGCTCAGCAATTTCACTTCTAGATATTTCTCTAAGAGAAATGAAAACATCTGTACAGGAATGTTCACAACAGCTTTATTCATAATGGTCAAAATCTGGACAGCCCAAGTATCTAGCCGAATGATGAATAAATAAATTGTGCAACATTCCTACAATAAAATATCCCTCAGCGATAAAAAAAAATTTCCTAATATACACAATGATACAAATGAATCTCAGAAACATTATGCTGAGTTAAAATCTGGGCTCAAGAGAATACTGTATCATATGCTGTATGGCTCCATTTACACGCATAGGGAAAACTATCCTATGGCGATACAAATTAGAACAATGTTGGACTTTTGGGGGTGGGGACCTGACTTTCTGGAGTGCTGGTGATATACATTTGTCAAAACTCATTGAATTGTATACTTGCAGATCTGTGCATTTCACTGTACTTAAGTTTTTATCTCAAGACAAAACAGTTTTTTAAAAAACAAATGCAACCGAAACTTTCTAGGAAAAAGTCAGAAGGCTCTACTGAGGACTGAAGAACTGATTATCTTAAAATATCCTATTTTTATTTATAGAGTACCTGCATAAATTAACACATTAATAAAAGATGAAATCTAATACCTGTTAACTCTTCGTGGGCATTTTTCTGGCTTGATATCCAATTCGTAATGGTAGATGTCAATTTTTGGAATGTCCATTTCAAAGAAATTGGCCTGTAATTTGATTGTTCTCCCAGAGGTCCCGAAGTCGGGTCTCGGTGGAGGCTTGAAGGCATATCCTTGGATGGTGGGTGGTGGTGGTGCAGGAGTTGTGAGCACTAAAAAAGAAAGAGAGAGCAGCCCGTCACACAGGGAACTAGTTCTTTATGGCAGGCGTGGTACGTGGCATTGCAGAGAGCTGAGCATTGGTGCTCCTCCTGTGGGTGGTCCCGCCCCTCCCACTTGCCATGGCCCTGCGCCATCGTGCCCCCTCTTGTGCTCTCACTGTCTGCTCCACTCTAGCTCCTCCTTCACGCATGTTGACATGCTCCCATCCAACATCTGGTGTAATCTGGCCTTCCCACGCCCATCCAGACCTGTCAGTTGCAAAGACCTTGTAACTGCAGGCTCAGGGGACCTCACATGCCCTCCTCATGAATGGCTCATGCCATGGGACATCTGGCTATGTCTGTCTTTTTCAAACTGTTCCCTGCCTTGTCCTTTCCATGCTCTGTCCAGTCCCTTGAAATGTTGACTTGACCCTCTTCATGTCTCTTATCTGTAGTAAGGGAGTTCCTAATCTATAAGTGCCCTGCCCCCATCTCAGAGTTCCTGTGAAATGGAAAGTTCACAGATGATACCCACAACCAGGCTTCCATCAGTGACGCTGTGATCTACCGCTGCCCAGACCCTTCTCCACACACATCCTTCACAGCCAAGTGCACGACAGCCTCAGCTACCTGCCTTTCTCCAACCCACCCTTCCCCTTTCACCTATCTCTGCCTTAGCTCCAGTCCCCATTTTCTCCTGCATGGGCTATTACAGACACACTCCTACATGTGTTCTTGGCCTCCAGCCATACCCTCCCCCATCCATTTTCCACACTGCAGGCCAGAGTGCTTGACCTGACCCTGCTCAAACACCTCCTTGGTTTCCCAGCAGCCGCTCAAACACTTAGGCACTGGCAGACCTGCATAATCCAGCCTCGGCCCTTTCCACCCTTCCCTCCCGCCACTCCAGTAATTGCCCCCCCCCACCAGAACCAGCCTTTCACGTTTCAGCCTCCATACACCACGGCTCCCAGCCAACAATTCCAATGCAGTCACCCCTTGGGGGGCCCAGCTCAAGCACCAGCCTGAATGACCGGGTCCCTCGCTCTTCTCTGTCTCCACCTCACTTCATTCACATGGCCTGCACAGATGTGCCGCGCGATGCTGTCAGCCCACTTGCCTCCCCCTCCCCAACTGACCAAGCTGCTTGAGGGTAAAGATCACTGTACTCCTGCCGATGGCCTGATACACAAGAAGAACCCACACCATTGACAGACACTGCTCCACTCATGTGAGTGCACTGAGGCTCAAGCAGGCAAGCGGGGTCCCCAGGCCGTGGTGCTCAGGCAGGTGAGTGGGGTCCCCAGGCCGCGGTGCTCAGGGAGGCGAGTGGGGTCCCCAGGTCACGGTGCTCAGGGAGCCAAGAAGATGCTGCAGCATCAAGAGCTTTCCCGACACCAGCGGTCACGCAAAGCGCCCTGCCCTGCCCCACTCCACCTCTACCACGTGTGAGCCCCTGTGCCAGTGGCTTCCCACAGCCATGCGCTGGCCAACACGGCACCCAACGGGGCGCAATCTCTGAGGTCCCTGGAAGTGATGACGCAACACCCCCCTTCTCTTCAACAGACGGCCAATCTCGCATTTCCACAAGGAAGCTTCTGGGCATTGACCAATTGCAGTCACACTTGCCATATACGTTTCTGGTCTCTTTCTTTGCAGAGAGAATTTGTAAAGATGGCACAGTGGAATGACAGGCAAGGTAGACAAGCCCAAAGACAGGACTCATTTATAATTACAAAAAAAGGAAGGGAAAAAAAATTGAGGTAGAGTCGATGCCAACTTGTGACAATCCCGCCTATGTCAGAGTAGACCTGTGCTCCGTAGGGTTTTCAATGGCTGAGACCAGCCAGGCCCTTCTTCGGAGACACCACTGGGTGGACTCTGCCAACCTTTCAGTTAGCAGCCAAGCACGCTAACCATTGACACCGCCGAGGCACACTTGTTTGTAATTACTCAAGAACAAACCCAACTACAGGGGTGAAAATCGTCAGGGTGGTTAACCGCCCCCCTCCATTGTTGCGATTTAAACCCTGAGTTTAATCACAGAATGATTTTTACATAAACAACAGAAACTTCACCCCAACTCAAATTGTCAGTAATTCCACATCAGTAAAGTTCAAAATGCGGCTTTAGAGAAAAAAGCAATAAATTTTTCCAGTAACTGAATAATTTTACTTTATACTTAAAAATCTTTGTTTAAAAAAAAAACAAAAAACTTTTTTTTCTAATTCTATATCTTTCAATTCCTGTTGATGCTCACTGCAGACAAAAGTCCTCTGTCAAAAATAATATAAGCCATTCTCACTGTATTTCTAACCCAAGAATACTCAGAGAGGCCTTGAGTTACTTTTTTTCTTTTCTGTAAGAAAAGTGACATGCTTTAAAGGTTATTAATCTCACTGAGTTAGGCCATCTGGAAACCTTCAAGCCTCTCCACTAGGCTACTATTACTTCACAGATTACATATTTACAGACCTTTAAACCGATCCCTTCCTCCCACAAGCACGAGCCATGCACCTCTTACGTGCTGGGTGCAGTGCCAGGGACCAGGGATACGGAAACAAACTGTGTCTCCAGCTGCTCACGTGCCGTTTCGAAAGGACAAATGGATTAAGTTTGTTTGCGCCCATAAGCTTAGCATGTGGACCTTTCACTGTGGACCCCGACCTGACGAGGGTGGAAACCACTTCCCGGACTAGCCGTGTTCCCTCCCTTCCCCCCCTCCCCAGGACAACTGGGCCCCTTCTGCCACAAGGCACTGAAGGCACACCAACTCTCAGGCCCTGTGCTCATGAGGACTGAATCCGCCCAGCAGAAGGACCTTGTGAGTGCAGAAACAAAGCTCAACAGGGACGTGAGGTGGAATTCTCACCTTCCATGAGGGAGACCAGGGTTCAATTCCCGGCCAACGCACCCATGCACAGCCACCACCTGTCTGTCAGCGGAGGCTTGCGAATTACTGTGATGCTGAACAGGTTTCAGCAGAGCTTCCAGACTAAGACAGACTAGGAAGAAAGGCCTGGTGATCTGCTTCCAAAAATTCTATGGATCACAATGGTCTGATACCCAATTGCTCACGGGGATGGCCCAGGACCAAGCAGTGTTTCCCCTCTGTGCGTGGGGTCACTGTGAGTCAGGGGCTGACTCAGCGGCAGCCAACAGCAACAACTGACGCTGAAGAAAATGACCATCATTTGCTTAGCGACCCCCAGTTCACAAAGTGCATTCCCTCGTTTCCTAACGCGGCCTCATAACTACAGAGCAAAGGCACCGCCATTTAAAAGTACAAAAGTCCAAGGCTCAGGGGATAAAGCCACTCACTGCGACTCCCAACCCCATACCCCAGTTACACGTCCCAACTTGAAACTAGTGGTTTTACATTACTAAAATCTGACCAAGGGGCGCAGTTCAGACCTAGGGTCGACTGCTCAGGCTGAGCCCATTTTTCCTAAGGAGCCCACTCAAAGCCCTATACTTCTACAACGTTTGCCACAGGAAACACAGAAAACTGTCTGCCAGCTTGTTACTACCCTGTATTAGTAAAAGCAATGGGGGGTATTATGGACTGAATCGTATGCCCCCAAAATATGTGTTGTAAATCCTAACCCCTATATCTGTGGTTATAATCCCATTTGAGAATGGGTTTTCTTTTGCTATGTTCCTGAGAAAGGATTAGCACAGGGTATGTCTGAAGTCAATCACTTCTGAGATATAAAAGCAAGTGAGCAGGCGGGGGTGGGGGGGAGATAGACGCCACGTCACTTGGAGACCACCAAGGAACTAACACCGTCCCCAGAGCTGACAGAAAGAGAAAGCTTCCCCCTGGAGCTGGCACCCTGGCTTTGGACTTCTTGCCTCCTCAGCTATGAGAAAATAAATTTCTGTTTGTGAAAGTCATCTGCTTGTGGCATTTCTAGTGGGGGGGGGATTCAAACCGGTTCATTCTGGTTCAGTTCATTCTAGTCAGAACCCCTGCTGAGAATTTGCATTTCTAGCAAGTTCTCAGGAAGTTACAAATAAGAATCACCTGGGGGTCTCGTTAAAATGCAGCTTCTGGTTCAAATTCTCAGCAGGGGTTTGAACTGGAACAAACCAGCTTCTGTTGGTGCAGCACTAGAGAACTAAGACGGGGAAATGCAATAGGAATTGACTCAGGAAACACATAATTTCAGATGTTTCTTCCTTGCCCCCTGCTTCTAGTAATGAAAATACTGACTCTTTATGGGAAGGCACACAGAATATAAAATCCCAAGTGAAAAGCCTAACAGTTTTCCAAGCAGAGGGGAGAGGGGAGGACTCATGTGTTTCATACCTTCGGGAAGAAAACCCTACTACTGAAGACTATTAAAACCCTGCTGGGCCTCTATGTCCATGGAGAGATCTTAGATCTATTTTTATAATTCACAGGGAGTCCCAAGTGTAAGCCCCCACAACTAGCAGGAGGATTCCAAAACCACACTCAATCCTGACATGCTACGACAGAGATGAACCTTGGAAACAGTATGCTGAGTGAGGTCAGTCGCAAAATTGGGACAAATATTTTATGATACCGCTTACATGAAACATCTAGAACAGGCAAATGCTGACGGTTACAAAAAGCAAACGGGAAGGAGAAGAAGGGAGTCAGGGCTTAGGGGGCACTAAGCTTCTGTTAGGGGTGACAGAAAAATTGGGGAATGGATAGTGAGGATGGTTGTACACCGTGGTGAACGTAATTAATGTCACTTAACCCTATATATAAAAAATGTTGAACTGTTTTGATATATGTACATATTTACCATAATAAAATGAACAAACAAAGCCAGCAACCCTAGAGAGGGGAAGATGCAGCCTCAGGCTGCAAGGAGCCTGGAACTCCCCCCCTCCATGAGAAAGCGAGCCATGGTGAAGAACAAAGAGGCGACACTGGCCTGCAGGGCCAGCCACTGGCCCCAACAGGTGACCAGGTGCTGGCCCCAACAGGTGACCAGGTGCTGGCCCCAACAGGTGACCAGGTGCTGGCCCCAACAGGTGACCAGGTGCTGGCCCCAACAGGTGACCAGGTGCTGGCCCCAACAGGTGACCAGGTGCTGGCCCCAACAGGTGACCAGGTGCCAAGACAGAAAGCAGAGGCTACGGGAGGCTGAGATGACACACTGGCACGCAGTAAAGGCTAGACATAGGCGACTGAGAAGTTAATTCCAGTGTCACCAAGAGGAGTCCTCCGGGTGCTCTCTGTTGACTCCCCATTTCCCTTCACTGGCCCCCAATACTGGCTGAGTGCTGTGACGCAGATACGCACCAGGCAGCAGGGAGACATGGGTGAAGGGGAGGGGGCTCTGCCACAGCGAGCCTACTGAGGTGGGATTTGGTGGGCATGTGTTTCTGAGAGGCATGGCTGGTTCTTGTCCCCCCAAAGCATGAGCCCTGCCCACCTGGCACAGAGTCTGGTTCACGTCCTGTACCCCTGGCTCCCCAGCACCTGGTGCCATCAGCATTTGTTGAATAAATGAAAGCCTGAGTCACTGCCCAAGAGGAGAAGGTATCACCAAGGAGACCCACATGAGCGGGCATGAAGGGACTTGGCCCCAACTCTTTCTGCTTGCTCAGCAGGGACCAAGTCCCAAATGTCCGCCCTGCATTTAAGACTCCACCTGTCTCCAGCCACACCAGGCAGGCCGCCCTGCTCCCTGGTCAAAGCTGGCTGTTCCTATATTTTCTCCATCTTCCAAGGAGAAATGCAAATTCTCTTTTCTCATGACAATCCCCCTGCAGTGCAGTGAATCACTTACTATGGCCCTCCTAGCCAGTCTCTGTGACTTCCACCAATGACTGGGTGAGACTATGCAAATGAGGTGCTTATGGCCCACAAAGGGGATTGGACAGCTTGGTAATAATGTAAATAAGGTGCAGGGCACCCTTGTGGGCATGGTGGACTTCTGGCACACAGAGCAAGAAAGCTGAGCACCTTGGGCAAGAGGCTTGGTGGCGGCGTAGGGTGCCTCTAAGTACTTGGTGGCGCTAGGCTTGTAGACCTGTGGAGCTAGAGCTAAGCGTCTTAGGGCCGAGGCTTGCTGGTGGAGTGGAGTACCTCTGACACTTGATGGAGCTGGTTTGCTGACTCACGGAGACAGAGCCAAATGCCTCCAGGCCAAGGCTTACTGGTGGAGTGGGGTGCCTCGGGGAACTTATTGGCAGAACTAAAAGAGCTTTGTAACACCTGAGCAGGGCAGAGGCCAGGCCTAGCAGCCGAGGGCCAGAGAGAGACCGCCCTGCAGGCACAGCTGAGAAAAGACTGTCCTGATAGAAGAACTGTATCTTGAGAATTCCTGAGCCTAAATTATATCCTGTTACTTTCTTAATAAACCCCGTGGTTCTGAGTATTGTCTCTGAGTTCTGTGTGGACACTGCAGCAAATTACCAAACCCAGCAGAGAAATAGAGTGCTGTAGGAGGGACCGTTGGTGTCACAATTGGTAGAGGCTGGAGGGTGGAGGCACATCTAACCTCTGCCTCACAGGAATCGGCCTTGGGGTGTTGATCCTGATCTCCCTCCCACCTGTGAGGTTAGAGGAGGAGTCACACACCCCTGCCACACCAGTTTTACACACCCCAACATCCCTGCTGGCATTTCCTCCCCAACCGCAGGGAGGACCTACAGCCACATTTACAGCCACATTTCTCACGTGGTGACTCATCAAATGGTTTCGTTTTGAGCTGATTTCCGGTTGTTTCTGTAAGTGCTTGTCTTGTCTCTGCCCTGGGGGCCCAAGAGCTTGGGGTCAGGAAGGCAAGCCCTTCTCCACACCAGGAATGCCGTGATCGGAAGGGGCCTTCCCTGTTCCAGTTGGCAATTCCTGCCAAGTGAGCACTAACTAAGGGCAGGGCTCCAGAGCTCAACATCTGGCAAGTGTCAGGCACACAGTAGGCGCCGAGTGTTTGCAGAATAGCTACTGAACACGTAACCTCCAGAGATGATTTGTTTAAAAATTCCTTTTTTAGAGCCGCACCTCAGACAGCAGCCTGAGTCAAAGAGAAACACGTCATGGGTGAGTAATCAGCTTCCTGGATGAGTAACCAGGTCGTGGCAACCAAAACCTTTGCATGCTGTTAACAGATGACGTTTATCGAGCCTCCTCAAAGGACAGTGACGGCCATCCACAGGAAGGGGAGGGGTTGTAGGGCACGCCCCCAAGCACCACCTCCCGGCTGTTTAACAGCTGAGCCCCCGCCCCCAAAGAAGAAAAGAAGCCCCCTTGCCATGGTGGTGCTCTCATCCCTGACCCCACCTAAGGGTGGAGCCCAGGGCAAAGCTGGCATGTGGGATAAGAAAGTGGGGTGACCACAGAAGGCCCTGCCTGAGGTTCTCAAATGGGCGGCGTGTGCCAGGTTGGGGCAGACGATGTCACAGAAACGCAAAGCCCAGTAGGGCAGTCCTGGCACGAGAAAAACTTGTCAACAACAACCCCTCTAGAAACTTCCACCTACATCCAAATTACCTCCCAGGATGGAGGGAGAGATACGGGCTGTGAACCCCATTTGAAAGAAGAGGGCAGTGAGGAGCAGACGGCTTCAAGACTGTCAGCTGTCAGGGGGCCCCAGGGAGCAGTCTGAGGGGTACTGAGACCCTCCCCAGCCTGAGGAGAGGACATTAGCTGTGTCTGGCTCGGATCACTTGAGCGTCTGCCAGGTCCCCCAGCAGAAAGGCCTGGTCACAAGAGTCACGACTTTGCACTAGAAGGGCCATAGTCTCAAGAGCTGGGAAAATTCGTGAGGTGGCTGGGAAAACTCCCATAAGACAGCCTTCTACCTCCCGGGTACCAGAAAGGTACCAGGGGAGCGACCAAGTGAACACGTGCCCCCTCATGTGCCCCCTGAGTCTCTTTGGGCACACAGTAGTTTGGTGAGGCAGGGCTGAGCCTACACTGGAGACCATGTTGCAACGCTGCTGTTAGGTGAAGCTGAGTCAATTTTGACTGAGTGACCCCATGTGACACAGCGGAACTGCCCCATAGGGTTTTCTAGGCTGTAATCTTTACAGCAGCAGATCGCCAGGTCTTTTTTTCCTGTGGAGATAGATGGTGGTGGCTTCGAATCACTGACCTTTTGCTTAGTAGACAAACACTTAACCATTGTGCCACCAGGGCCCCTAAGACGGTACTGGTTTTAAACACAACCCATTTTTCAGCTCCTAATTCTACAGGGAAAGGCGTGGCTCGGTACACACCAATAAATTTTAATATGCGGTGCCAGCTTTTGTCTCTCCCACTGGGAACTGGGAGGCCCAGGTCTGTGAACTAAAGAACCAGAGGGTGTTCTGATATCTCTTCATCTACTGACCAGCATGGAACCAGGGCAGGCACGCCCTTCCCGGGGTGTGTGAAAGTGGAACAAACCTGGCTCATCTGTCCCCAGCTTGCCAGTCTGGAAGCCACACTGTCTCTGTGGAGAAAGGGGGGGGGCACAGCGATGGTGGCAGCTACGCTAGCCAGGCCCGACCTCGGGAAGGTGGTGTCACGCATGACTGAGACCCCTCGGAGAGCAGATGGCGCCTACAGCAGTCGGGCTCGGTCTGAAGCCCCTGGCCCTACCACATACTGAGTCACCGAAAGCCCCTATGCAGAACTGCCTCCCCACACACCCGGTGAACCAGGAGTTCTCGACCGGGGACCCACACAGAGAACGCGAGCTTGGATGGGAAAAAATTATACCTTTATCTTCACTAACCTCTACCTGAGACCTAGCATTTCCTTCCGCTATGAAGGTGGGCAGCAAGCCACGGCAACGCTGGCAGAGCCCGGGACATCAAAGACACCCTCGGATCCCTTACAGTCATTAAAAAAAAAAAGAATTTTTTTTTTTTTAATTACAGTCATTAGACACCACGAAATACACTGCAAACCATCATGATTTCATAATCACGATCATCGTTAGACCCTGTTACAGGAGGTGACAAGTCACCGGCTACCTCATCACACATTTATTTCTAGCATTTGGACACTTATGCTAGAGAAGTCCTGGGGTCCACAGTTAAGAACTTGGCCGCTAGCCAAAAGGCTGGTGGTTCTAACCCACCCAGAGGGGCCTCGGAAGACAGGCCTGGTGAGCTGCTTCTGAAAGGTCACAACCTTGAAAGCTCTCTGGAAACGAGACAGGAGCATTAACGGCACAATGCCGTGAAAGGACTAAAACCACTATATCATACACTTTAAAAATGGTTAAGATGGTTTTTATCTCAATTTAAAAAAAATTTTTTTTAGTAATAAATAAACTCACTTTACCAAGCTATGCGTGTGCACGCACACACACACTTTCTCTCTCCTCTCTCTCTCTCTCACACACACACACTTTCTCTCTCCTCTCTCTCCTCTCTCTCTCTCTCACACACACACACACACACACACACACACACACGGGATGGAATCGCCAGGAGTTGGAACCAACCCGATGGCAACTGATCTGGTTTACTACAGTGGAAGTGATTTTCTTTGTCGTTTCTACTTATTCTGTGCCTTGAAGACCACTGTTATGGAAAAAGATCCATTCGTAAGCTCCATCAAACTGAGACCCCACAAGTTTAAGATCCCCAGTCCTAAGGGGGGGGCTCATCTCTAAACAAACAAAGATCAACGTCACAAAACCCTCCACACCGCGTCTATTGCGGTACTGGGAGGTGGGCGGCTCTGGCGTCTCTCCCCCAGGGTCTGGGGCGGCCAAGGGATGAGAGGCTGCTGCGCTGCGCTGCGCACGCGCGTTCCCGAGTGCAGTTTCTCGCTGCCATGGCAACCGGCTCTCTGGCTTCCTGTGCACTGCGCTGCCTGGCCCTGGAGCTGGAGAGGGCTGTCTGGCGTCAGCGATGAGACATCCTGATGATGCCTGCCACCCACGCTTCTTCCCCCGCACCCAGGGGTCAATCAGACCGCTGGGACCGGGCCCCCAGGCCCCCGCCTTTACTGTACCCCTGCCCACACACTGGCGCGCGCTCGGAACAACACCGCAGGCATGACTGCTCAGAGACGCTTTTCATTGCTGTTGCATATTTCCTAAGTTTTCCAGCACACGAAAACGCATTTTCAGAAGGTGGGTTACACCCTGGATCAGAGGCACGGACCTCGGGTCTAATGGGGACCCTCGCTGGCTGCAGCCTCGCCCCCACTCCCACACAGGCAGCCTTTATTCAAACTTGTACTGTGACTGCTTGGTAACCCAGCACCAAGGCAAAAGGCCTCGTCGCCAGTATGCACCACCAGGCTTAGGACACCGCCCTGACCAAAAGTGGTGCGTAATAAACCGCAGGGTCTGGAGCTCAAGGCGCCTTGGAAACCAAGCAGGAGGGGTGGCTCGCCCATCCCCCTCCACTGCTCTGAGTCACCCACTGTGAGGCAGCGTGAGGCGGTTGGGGACACTACGTCAAGCGAGACCTGTCTGGGCTCGGTGGAGCAGCAGGGAATCAAGCTTAATGAAAATGAGAAGCAAGCCCCCAGACTTCCCAGAAGGGGCAGACGTGCCTGGAATCGGGGCTTCTGTTCCTCCCACGACATCTTATGCTGTTAAGTGCCACTGAGTCGGTTCTGACTCATAGCAACCCTATGTACAACAGAACAAAACACTGCCCGGTCCTGCGCCATCGCAATTGTTGCTACGTTTGAGCCCACTGTTGCAACCACTGCGTCAAAATCCACCTCATCACATCAAGGGTCTTCCTCTTTTTCACTGACCCTCTTCTTTACCAAGCATGATGTCCTTCTCCAGGGACTGGTCCCTCCTGATAACATGTCCAAAGTACATGAGATGAAGTCTCACCAACCTGGCTTCTAAGGAGCATTCTGGCTGTACTCCTTCCAAGACAGTTTTGTTCATTCTTTTGGCAGTCCATGGTATATTCAATAGTCTTTGCCAACACCATAATTCCAAGATGTCAGTTTGTCTTTGGTCTTCCGTATTCATTATCCAGCTTTCGCATGTATATGAGGCAACTGGAAACACCGTGGCTGGGGTCAGGCACACCTTAGACTTCAAGGTGATGCCTCTGCTTTATGACACTCCAAAGACATCTCTTCCAGCTGATTTTCCCAATGCAGTGCGTCTTTTGATTTCTTGACTGTTGCTTCCATGGGTGCTGATTGTGGATCCAAGTAAAATGAAATCTCTAACAACTTCAATCTTTTCTCCGTTTATCATGATGTTGCTTATTGTCCAGTTGTGAGGATTTTTGTTTTCTTTATGTTAACATGTTGTTGGGGGGGGGAGGTATTTACAATGAATAAGCAGTTGGTCTTGCAAAACTCTATCATGCACAGAGAACCCCTGAGAGAGCAGGAGAGCAGTGGGATGCAGATCCCAAATTCTCATAAGACCAGACTTAATGGTCTGACTGAGACTAGAAAGACCCCGGTACTCATGGCCCCCAGACCTTCTGTTGGCCCAGGACAGGAACCATCCCCAAAGCCAACTCTTCAGACACAGAGTGAACTGGACAGTGGGTTGGAGAGAGATGCTGGTGAGGGGTGAGCTTCTTGGATCAGGTGGACACTTGAGACTGTGTTGGCACCTCCTGCCTGGAGGGAGATGAGAGGGTAGAGGCGGTTAGAAGTTGGAGAAATGGACACGAAAAGAGAGCGTGGAGGGAGAGAGTGGGCTGTCTCATTAGGGGGAGAGCAATTGGGAGTGTGTAGCAAGGTATATATATATAAGCCTTTGTGTGAAAGACTGACTTGATTTGGAAACTTTCACTTAAACACAATAAAAATTAAAAAAAAAAACTATCATGCAATCTCCAGCATCATTTCTATCACCAAGGCCATGTTTTCCAACTACTGATCTTTTTTCTTTGTTTCCAACTTTTGTTTTCCAATCACCAGCAATTACCAATGCGTTTGAGTGCATGTTTGATCAATTTCAGACTGCAGAAGTTGGTAAAAATCTTCAATTTCTTCGTCTTTCACACTAGTGGTTGGTGCGTAAATTTGAATAATAGTCGTATTAACTGGTCTTTCTTGTAGGCGTATGGCTATTATCCTATCACTGACAGCGTTGTACTTGAGAGGATAGATCTTGAAATGTGCTTTTCGATAATGAATGTGACACCGTTCCTCTTCAAGTTGTCATTCCCAGGATAGTAGACCATATGATTATCCAATTCAAAATACGTATTTCTTAAGAAACATCTTCTCAATCATACAGAAGAATCATTAGGCAAATGGATAGCCTGGCCCTTAGAATAAGTAGCTTTGGTTACTGGCGAATTAACCCAAAGGTCGGGATCTGTGTTCCCTGGCCATTTTGCTGCTATATGGACCCATCACCCACACTCCTCAGAGTGAGCCCAGCATCCTTGTCTTCGTGGGACCTGCTGCCCAAATGCCATCAGTCTGTGGTAAAGCTCTGCATTATGATTCAGAAGGTATAAAGGTTTGAGAAAGTGATAAAAACGGCTCAGAGCTATCCCACGCTTCTGTGGCACACCCTGGCCTGAGAAGTGGCATCACGGCCTTTATGCCACCAGACACCCCTGTGAGGAGAAAAGGGAGGCTTGGTCCCCTGGGCAGGCAGTAGCCGGGCAAGATGGCCAGCCCAGGTCTGCGTGACGTGCGTTCTTCCTCACAGGCCACACAGGGGCATGTTCAATGGCTCACTGGGGTGCAGACCAGAAGGCTGGTATTGTCAAACAGACACCAGGACCGCCGGTCCTCTCCTGGTGGCCACCTGCCCAACTCACCTGTCGTCTCCACAGGGAGCCTCTCTCATGACTGAGCTACATCAGACATACCACAGCAGCTTCCCTGATGAGTTCAGGGAGGCCTTCTCAGCGTGAGCCCCTACAAACGCAGACAGGAACATTGGCTTCTGCCAGCAGAGAAGGATCAAAACAGCTACTTAGTATCCACAGGACTGTGGTGGTTAGAGCTGGGCAACCACCTAGCCAAACCCAACAAAGAAAACCAGACCTGAGCTCCACCCTCAGACGCAGGGATTGTAGTCTGGCCCAACGCCAAGACTCGGGAACACTTGGAACGCTGGCTCGCACGTCGGGCTCGAGCAGCTGCAGCCACGTAAGGCCGTGGGTCTGAACTGGGTCTGCAGTCACAGATGCCTTCTAATAGCCCAGATCACTAAACCCTAAGCCCTGGCAAACTGAACCAAAGTAAGCTTCTGAGGTCCCCAGGGTCAAAGGGCACGAAGTAAAATGCGACCAGATAAGGAAGAAAGGGAATCCATGGCCTTTGGGGTTCCGGACCTAGAGAACCCCTACGAAAAGAGAGACAGAGGGAGGCAGGCGCATGTACCGTAGTGGAATGAGGTGGAAGGAACCCAGACTCACTGGCCACCATTTAACTACCCACACAGGGGTAAGGCTGCTCCTAACACCAGTCAGAGCTCGGCAGCGGGCGAGAGTGTGCACACTGGCACTTAGAAGGAATTTCGTTATCAGCACACTTTGGAACCAGGGTGTCTGTGCTCAGCAGTTAGTTGGTGCCACTAAGGTGTTTAAATGTGATAATCAACAAAGAAGAACATCCACTGCCCCACCACGGCCTGCGGGGAGCTCTGGGGGAAAGCAGAGCCAAGACAAAGACCTGGGCAGGCTTCCAGAGAGGGTGGGGAGGGACAGACCCTGCAAGCAAGCCAGCCACCTGCAGAAGCAGAGGGCTCTTCTCTGGAAATGTGTCATCTTCACGCTGCACGTTCCTGGAAGTACTTCGTTCTTTTCTCCCTTAGTAAAAATCCTTGGGGAAATTCCAGTCAGTCTCAGCCTGGTTCCAGGCAATACCAAAAGAAGGCACCCTGGGTGGCGGCGTGAACAGGGGCCAACCCTTGGCGGGGGAAGGGGCAAGGGCCAGAGTGGGAAAACCCTGGGGGCAGGCAAGGGTGGTAAGTCAGGCTCCTCCAAACTGGACCTTTTCGAAGTGAGCAATAGAGTATCCATAGTCTATGACAGTAACCCTGCTGACAGACTCACATCCAACTACCGTCGTGCAGACTACTCACAACACTGTTCTTTATTTTACTGCAAGCCTAAAGAATTGCCTCTATAATAGGTTTTCAAATGGACTTTTTTGATCCAGCCTAAACCGTCAGCTGTCATTTATAACACTATCTCTAAGAAATGGGCCCCAAAGCCACCCCTGTGATCTGTAAAAAGAAAATGTTTCCCATAAAAATTTTTAGAATAAATTCCCCCTCATAAGTTAAAACTGTCCTCTGTGACTTACCATCTGTCTTTACTCAACAATATTCGAAGAATTAAAGAAATACTGATAACATATAAATGGCCTCCTACAGAAATGTCCTCCAAAATGGTAGCTGAGAGTACCGCTGCCATCATTACTATTAACGCAGACCTGTGGTTCTCATCAAGCACTTAGGAAAAAAGGTAGCCAGGCAATGTAAGTACCTGACAAAAGCTTAGCGAAGAAGTGAAAAATCTCTGATACATACATCCATTTCTTTGTAGTCTCTAAGACACAATCTCAGGGCAACACCAAAAAGGAACTCCCTGGGAAAGAAACGCAGTCACACTTCCCCGCAGCCCTTACCAGCTTTGATTCTATTTTTATTTTGTGATTCTCTGATTAGTAACTGCCTCTCCCACTAAATTTAACCATCATAAGAGCAAGGATTATGTGTGGTTTTGTGCAATTGTTGAATGAATGAATGAACAGATGGACGAGTAAGACAGTATCTTCATGTCACATTTATTCCTGCTGGAACACCTTTACGGATTTATAACTCAATGTCAAGTATTTCTGTTTCTGTTTTTTTAGGTAAATACACGAGGTACCCATGTGAAGACTATTTCCCCATCTTTGGCAGACAGCCCGCCTAGTTTCTCCTAAAGCGGATAGCACTCACCTAGCACCCACTATGCTCTGGGTGCAGGTTCTCTTCTCACACCTGCCCTGAGAGGCACAGATAAGGAACCAGGGGCTCTACAAAGGGAGGTGACTCTGTCTGGTCACCCGGCCAGCAGGGCACAGTGATAGAATTCAGATTTCCAATCACCTGACACCAGGTGGTTTCCAACCGACCCTTCTGCCACTATCGTGCATCCAACCTCCCCTACAAAAGAATCCACGACATTCCCCGCAAACTTCAGGGAGTTGTTTTCTGCCAGGTACCTACCTAAAGCCTTCTTTTCATCACCCCAAACAAGAATCTAAGCAACCACCTATCCCCCTAAGCAGCTACAGAGTTCCAAACTCAATGTAGTGATCTTTTCCATGACTGATTCATCCTGGGTACCTAGAACACTGCTCAGTATTTACATCAAATATCTAATTCTCCTTTTCGATAATGTGTATTAGTACTTTAAACTCCCATACTTTAAAAATAATGGCCACCACTATGGGACCAGGCACTGTGTGAAAGACCTGCATGTCTATTATCTCAGGTAATCCTCCCCACGGGTATGGTAAGTATGAGCCCAGCTGTTCAGGTGGGAGACCTTAACTAAGTGGCAAAGCTGGGACTCGAACACAGGCCTTGTGGTGTCAGAGCGTGGGCTGTGTCACTGCCCCAAGCTGCCTCAAATCCTTCGAGACAACAGGCATGTTTAAATCAAACAAAAAATAGCTCCAAGCAAGATACTCTATGCTGGCTGAGTCCCTCCAGTGACCAGCTAAGAGCCTGACAATAGCTGCGCCTCCAAGGTCTGACCATGTGGCCAGCCCTGTGCTAAGGGTTTTGTTTCCACCATCTCCCTGCACCACCCACTCGCTCGAACCCTTTCTGAGCACTTGCTGCCCCTGTGCCCAGAAAGTTCACCTGTAGAAGGTCGTGGGGAGAAAACCCATGACAGACAGAGATGAGACTGCAGGCCTGGAGCGCGGGGGGCAGGGGGAGGCAGTCAGGGGACAGGCAGGCCGATCAGTGGGACAGGGGAGGAGCAACAAACAACTTTCTGGGTGTTTAAGGGAAACATTAAGACTAGAGCCCTCTCACACCCCATTACAAAACAATTTTCAGATGGGTACAACCTGTAAATAGATAGTAATGGGGAAAATGATTCAATTCAGCTTTTATCAATTGAGAATCTACTGGGTACAAAGGTGCCATAAAGAATAAGGGAATAATAAGACATGGGTTTTGTCCTCAAGAATTAGATTCCGTAAAGGTTTATTAAAGCTCCTATTCAGCGCATTCCCCTGCTGGTCATGTCACCATGGGCAAGTCACTATAGATAATACCTTTTTTTAATGAAACAAAACAGGCAAAGAAATGTTTAAAAATTTAGTAACCTCTTAGAATCTTAGGGTAGAACATTCTTTCTTAGAATCAAAAAGGAGCCCTGGTGGTGCACCGGTTAAGAGCTCACGCTGCTAAGCAAAAGGCTGGCAGTTTAAATCCACCAGCTGCTCCTTGGAAACCCTGTGGGGCAGTTCTTCTCTGTCCTACAGGGTCGCTGTGAGTCAGAATTGAATCGATGGCACACAACGACAACAACAACAGAACCAAAAAGCAGAAGCCACAAAAGAAAGACTGCATTAAGATTTTAAAACTTCTCTAACTGCACGACACACTCAGAAAAAATTGTGACATAATAAATTCACAGACCTGAAACTGTAAACCCTAATGCGTCGGGTTTATACAAATTCGCCAGGAGTCCACAAAGGCTCCAACAGGAAAACGGACAAGGGATGCCGAGAGTCAGTGCACAGAAGAGACGCTGGTGGCCAGCAGATGCGGGAAAATGTACTCAACTGCAATCACAGAAAGGCAAACCGACATTGCAAATATTTTTGCCCATTTGATGTTGATAAGATCGTGGAAAAATAAGCACTTTCTTCCATGTGAGGTGATGCTGATGGTGTGTTCCAGAAACCTTTTGAAATGACGCGTTCCTTGATCTAGTAACTCCACACCTAGGCATCTGTCCTAAGGTAATAACTGGACGTGCACACAAGAGCGCTCGTGACAGTTCATTATAACAAAAGACTGACAACAACTGAAATGCCCATCAGCAGACAACCGGTCAAGCACACCGTGTGGATGAGTTCCTGACACTGTGCCCATCATTTATTACATGAGAAGAGACCTGCAAACTGTGAAGTTTCAACATGGTGTTCGATAGAATCCCATCTGTTTCCCACACAAATGTGGTGGGAAAAATTTACAGAAGGACCTAAAAGGGTAACAGTGATTGTCCCTGACTAGTCAAGCTACACATGGTCAGAAGGACCTAAAAGGGTAACAGTGATTGTCCCTGACTAGTCAAGCTACACATGGTCAGAAGGACCTAAAAGGGTAACAGTGATTGTCCCTGACTAGTCAGGCTACACATGGTCAGAAGGACCTAAAAGGGTAACAGTGATTGTCCCTGACTAGTCAAGCTACACATGGTCTTTCTGCCCTTCTTCCAGCTTCCGTTTTTGTTTTTGAAGCATCCATATTATGCCTGTAATTAGAAAAATAAATAATAAAGCTTTTTTTTTTTAAATCTACAAAAGCAAATATGAACAAATGCTAAAGATTTTTAACTCTGAGAGAAGGATAAATGGGCGTTTTAAATTTCACTCTATTTTTCCCAAGATTTGACATTTTCCAAAGTTAAAGAAAATAAAAATGTAAGCATGAGGTTGTAGACATTACCTCGCTTAACAGAGGGATTTAAAACTTGCCCAATTCAAGATTCGAGGCGGGTCAGCCATTCTCAGTTTACATTCTGCAGAACAGCACACCGTGATTTCGCGTGAAGCGCTCCGCCCACGGTGGCGCACGGCTGAGCAGCGGCGGACACGGCGCCAGGAGGCGCGGTCACGGCCAGGTGCACCGCCGGCGCGCACACCTCCAGCAGCATTCGGACCCGGCTGTATGCCGGGCGGCCTCGTCTCGGGACTGTGGGGCCGCGGATCGCACCACGGGACCGTTGCGCCTCGGGACCGTCGCGCCTAGGAACCGCGGACTGCACCACGGGACCGCCACGCCTCGGGACTGAGGCTGCACCAAGAGACTGTCACGCTTCGGGACCGCCGCACCTCGGGACCGCGGATTGCACCACTGGACTGTCGCGCCTCGGGACCGCGGATTGCACCAAGGAACTGCCGCGCCTCAGGACTGCAGACCCCCCGACGGCACCAGCAGACCCCAGTGCTTCGGGACTGCGAGCCACACCATGGACCAAGGGATTGCGCCACAGGATCGTGGCACCTCCAGACCGCGGGGCTGACGCAGAGGCGTGGCGGGGGGCGGGGGGAGTGCTTGGCCCTGGCGGTAAGTCCAAGGGGGCGCCAGACATGGCAAGGAATGACATTCCCAGGCGCCACAAATGGCAGGCGCCTGACGGAGGCAGCCAGACAGAGGGGGGAAGGGCAAGGGGGGGAAGGCGTTTCTGCTGACGCGTCGCTGCTGTCAATATCTATTCATCTTGAAATTGAGCTGAGTGCAATTTAAGAGATTGCCACTGGGCGCTCATTACCCTCGCTAAGCGCCTGCCGCGCCTTAGGGCTACAGGACTGTGCCAAGGGACCACGGGACCGCTGCGCCTTGGGTCCGCACGACCACACCACGGGACCAAGGGACCACCGTACCTTGGGACTACGCGATTGTCGGACTGCCCCGTCTTGGACTACGGGACTGCACCATGGGACCACGGGACTGCTGTGCCTTGGGACTACCGGACTGCTGAACCTCAGCGCCTTGGGACCGCGGGACCACACCATGGGACCTTGGGACCGCCGTGTCTTAGGACTACGGGCCCGCACCATGGGACTACGGGATACCGAGATCGCCAGGTCTTGCGACCACATCATGGGGCTGCGGCGCCTTGCGACCACGGGAGTGCCGCATAATCAGATCATGGGGCCGGACCAAGGGACTGCTGCGCTGTGGGACCGCGGTGCGCAGTGACAATCCCCGCGGTGCCCGCCAGAGCCTGGGGACCGCCCAAGGGTACCGACCTGGCTCAGGCAGGGCGGTCAATTTGAAGCCAGGTGTCCGTGCCCGAAGCATTCATGCGTTCTTTTGCACCACTGCCGGCAAAAAAACATTTGAAACAGAAGCTCAAAGCCACTGTTTGGGTTTTACACCACAGTCTACGGGTTCTCATACTGGATTTGCATAAAAGATAAAAGCGTTACCTCAAGATCCGCCTCCACATTCTTTATAAACACGCTCCGCGACAACACCTGGGCAGGGACCCTGCTCCCTCGCTCAACCCGACTCGTGGGGTCTCCTTCTCCAGCCCCTGGCAGGGCACAGGGCTGAACCACTTCGCGAGGTGGCCAAAACGCCCCTCTGTTTCCGTGCAACCTTTCCTGCAAGCACGAGCCAGGGCCTCGATTCCGAGAACGCTCCCTACGTGTCCACGCCCCGACAGGGGGGAGAGCTGTCTGCGCGCACCGACTGGCAGACGGACCGACGGACCGACGCAGGGGCGCGGTCTAGCGGCGACGCGCGTGAAAGCCACACGTTTTATCCAGACCCGCGGCCGCCACACCGCGGCCGCCACCCAGACCAGCCCTTCGTTAGCGGAAAGAAACACAATCTCGAGAGCGCACCACCCCCAGGAAGGGTAAGTGCCGTTTTGTAAACTTTCGTTTGAACCGTGTTTACACTAGGTGTGCTGGAAAACGAGTTTCTCACTATGAGTAGGGGTTTGAAAACGGCTGGCTCTCACTGCTTTCTCTAATTGCTTTTCTGGCAACGAAGCCTCTAAGAATAAATCTGCATTCAAATATTCCTAGTGAGTGCAGGGCCGCCGCAACCTGACTAATCAGGGTTAGCTTGAGGTCTGATTCATTTTAAGACAAAAGGTGTCAGAAAGAAAAAATGCCACCGAGAACAAAAAAACACAATTTCCGTTCCATCCCACAGGGCTAGTCAAATCTTACCCTCCTGCCTGACTTGAAAAAAAAAAAAATGTTTATTTTCAGCAGGGAGGCAGCAAAGCCCACGGACCTCGCCCCTCCCCCGCTGAAGCACAACCTGCTGCGCTCACACCGGGGCGCTGCAGCTCCTACCACGGCGAGGACAACCGTCCCGCCCTGGGTGGGGCCTGACAGCTGAGTGCGGAACCACGATTTGTGTGGCCGCCTCCACACACCAGCTACACACAGGCTCTGGGCGGCAGCCAGTCCTAAATGTAACTTCTCTCTCACCCATCCATCCCATCCCTCTGTATCTGAGCTCCCAGACACGCCCTGAGGACGCAAGGAACTCTGGCCCCTACCCGCACCTGCTCTGTGACTTTGGCAGGCTCCTGCTTACCCTGGCCCTCGTTTTCTCTCTGAAAACTGGCGCTACTGCTACATCTTGGAGGGGATTAATATGTGGACATGCTCTGATCACTGTCCCACAGATGTCACCTCTTCTCAAAACTCCCACCACCCTTTGGCAGGACGACCTTTCAGACCATGTACCGGTCACAATGGCGAGCTCCTGTGAGCAAGCCTTACTGCTCATTTCCCAACCTCCCTGCTACTGCTCCCCAACCGGGGAAATGCGACAATAGCCAAAGTCACCCTCCCTTCTCTGCGTTTCTACCGCATTGTTTACGGCTCTAAAATGGGAGTCCGTGCTCGAGGCCTACTTCAGTCATTCGCATGCAGACAGGTTTGCCTTCCCATTGGATCTGAGCCCAGTGAAGACAGGGCGGGCTTACTCATCTACTGCCCCTCATGGTTCCCAGCATGATGCTAGAATCTGCAAGTCACAAATCTCAATAATCATTCTTTGAAACGGAATAGAACCCAGCATCTGCAACCACGTCCTGTAATCGCGCCAGCAAGCCTGACCTGACAGACTGTGTCTGCTGACCTTCTACCACGAGACAGGTATATTCACACTCTTGTCTAGTCATAATAAGAATCCTAGACCCAGCTGCCGTGGAGGCAGTTCCAACTCACAGCGACCCCGTGTGTGTCAGAATAGAAGTGCGTTCCATGGGGTTTTCAATGGCTGATTTTTGGAAAGTAGATAGCCAGGCTTTTATTCCAAGGTATTTCTGGGTGGACTGGAACCTCCAACCTTTCAGTTAGCTGTCAAGCGCATTAGTCATTTGTACCACCTGGGGCTCCAGGAAGAATCTCAGGAAGTAGTCTATCACTGCCTCCGTTTTATAGATGAAATGGGTTAGACAAATTTAACTATTGGGGTACACAGGAAGTATACAAGCTGGGATTTGAAACCAAGTCTGCTGGATTCTGAGGGATCAACATCTTCGACAGTAATGGAGACCAAGACTGCCCACCAGCACAGGGACCCACGGATGCTCTATGGCCAGAGCTGGGGGGCGGATGGTAAGGGATGGGGGTCAGTATCCTCTTAAAAATCTGTAGCCACAGGGTCCTCCACTCACAGGTTTGGGTTCTGAGTTTCTACCTATAGGACTCTCAGGTAACTCCCCATCAGAGAAATCTCACAAACAAAAAAAGGGCATCTCATCAAGGGCTTAAGCCGTTTCTTTAAGCTAAATGGTGTGCACACAGGTGTTGCTTGTGTTAGTCTTTATATCTTTTTCTTGTCTGAAAATCAAGACCCTCTTCTGATTTAAAAAAAAAAAGACAGACAAAAGCCCCTAGCAAATAGAAGAAACTTCTTCAACCCTTAGAGGGTATCTACCAAAACCCTACTGAAAACATCATTCCCACTAAGCCGACAACAATGCTTGCTGTCGCCACCTCAACAGAGGTCTAAGCAGGGCAGTAAGAAACAAGAATAAATGACAGTGCTAGCTATGAAGACAGAAAACTGCCATACGCAGTGACAAGAGCACCTCTCCAGAAATAAAATGGAACCCACAGACACAGAAATAAAAAGAGTGCAACAAAGCTGCTGAAAGACAAAAACGAAAAACAAAACCCACTGCATCCCTCTATGGAAGCAAATACTAATTAGAAAAGTTAGGTTTCCAAAGATACCATTTACAAACATGCAAAACTGTAAGGTATAAAAGAGGGATAAGTATAAACTGTACTTGAAAGGAATTTCAATTAATTAGTCTCGCTCAGAAAGCACCCCACTGTCTGGCCTTGTGTTAATATCCCTTCTCAATCCAGACGCCGGCAGCACACTACTGATAGGTCAGAAACCCGAGGGTTTTTTTTTTAATATTGTGTTTTCAGTGAAAGTTTACACAGAAAATTAAGTTTCCATTTGACAATTTCTATACAAATTGTTCAGTGACATTAGTTACATTTTTCACAACGTGTCAACATTCTCTCATTGTATTCAGATGGCTCTGTTTCCAGGGCTCTAGTTTCCCTGCCCCCTTATCTTCTCATTTTTGCTTCAGAGTTAACTGTTGACTTTCTGGCTTCATACAGATTTTTAAAAATAATATTTGATTGTATTCTACGTGAAAGTTTACACAGCAAACTAGGTTCCCCTTTAACAAATTTTATACAAGCTGTTCCCTGCCACTGGTTATGGTTTTTACAATTCTTCAGCGTTCTCTTTATATCCATTCTGCTTGCTCTGTTTCCATTGATCTAGCCTCCCTTCCTCTCCTGGCCTCCTCACCTTTGCGTCTGGGTAATATTGACTGTTTGGTTCAGAGTTAGCTACTCACAGGTGATTCATACAAATGGGTTTTGTTTGTGTGTGTGCTTTAGATGGAAGTTTACAACTCAAGTTAATTTCTCATGCAAAAATGTAAACACTTATTGTTTTGTGACATTGGTTGCAATCCCCACAATGTGACAGCACTCTCCCTTTCTGCCCTGGTTCCCTGTGTTCATTTGACCAGTTCCTGTCCCTTCCTGCCTTCTCATCCTGCTTTTGGACAGGAGCTGCCCATTGGGTCTCGTATACCTGATTGAACTAAGAAGCACATTCCTCACATGTATTATTTTTTTTGTTTTATAGTCCTGTCTAATCTTTGTGTCAAGAGTGGCCTTTGGGAATGATTTCAGTTTCTGGGTTAACAGTACTTCTGGAGACCACAGTTTTGGGCATTCCTCCAGTCTCTTGTCAGACCATTAAGTCTGGTCTTCTTGTGTGAATTTGAGTTCCGTTTTACGTTTTTCTCCTGCTCTGTCCAGGACTCTGCTGTGTTCCCTGTCAGGGCGGTCACTGGTGGTAGCCGGGCACCACCTACTTCTTCTGTTATCACATTGGTAGAGTCTCTGGTTCATGTGGTCCTTTAGTCCTTTGGACTAATATTTTCCTTTTGTCTTTGGTTTTCCTCATTCTCCTTTGCTCCAAGTGGGATGGGACCAATTGATGCATCTTAGACAGCCACTTGCAAGCTTTTAAGACCGCAGATGCCACTCCCCAAAGTGGGATGTAGAACATTTTCTTAATCAACTTTTTTATGCCAGTTGACCTAGATGTCCCCCGAAATCATGGTTTCCGGGCCCCAGGTCCAGCTACTCTGTCTGTTAAAGTGTTTGGATGTGTCCTGGAAACCTCTTAGCTTTTGCTTTGGTCCAGTTGTGCTGACTTCCTCTGTAATGTGTGCTGTCCTTCCCTTCACCAAACTTGATCCTTGTCTACTAATACAGATGGTTTAATGCAAGGGTCTTACTATCCAAAAAGTGTTTAGAGAAAAAAAAAAAAAACAGGCTTTGTGTGGTTATTTCCTATTAGAATTCTATGAAAAGGAGCACTGTGTAACTCTTAGTAACATCTGCTTGATAGCTAAGTCTATTCCACAGTAACACCTTCCAGTTATTGGAAATCTACGTGCCAGGCACCTAGACAGGCACCTTAGATTGTCTGTGATATGTAGAACACCTCTGCAAGGTAGGTGTTATTCACCATTTTGCAGAAGATTAAGCTGAGACTGAGAATGGTTAAGCGACTTGCCCGAGGACTTGAACTTGCAGGAGTTCAAATCGAGTTTGTACTCATCCCATGATGCCAGCTGCTTCTTCCAAAAGAACCCACATCAGGATGGATGCGTCCAATATCTGCTGGTTTAGAACAAGTCAGGATGGATGCGTCCAGCGTGTGCTAGTTTAGAACAAGTCAGGATGGATGCGTCCAGCGTGTGCTAGTCTGGAACAAGTCAGGATGGACACGTACAGCGTGTTAGTCTGGAACACGTCAAGATGGACGTGTCCTACGTGTGCACGTCTGGAACAAGTCAGGATGGACGCGTCCAGCGTGTGCTAGTCTGGAACAAGTCAAGATGGACGCGTCCAGCGTGTGCTAGTCTGGAACAAGTCAGGATGGACGCGTCCAGCGTGTGCTAGTCTGGAACAAGTCAGGATGGACGCGTCCAGCGTGTGCTAGTCTGGAACAAGTCAGGATGGACGCGTCCAGCGTGTGCTAGTCTGGAACAAGTCAGGATGGACGCGTCCAGCGTGTGCTAGTCTGGAACAAGTCAGGATGGACGCGTCCAGCGTGTGCTAGTCTGGAAAAAGTCAGGATGGACGCGTCCAGCGTGTGCTAGTCTGGAACAAGTCAGGATGGACGTGTTCAATGCGGTGCTGGTTTGGAGGGGGAATGTGTTCACTAGTTACTGTAACCTGGGTTGACGTGTAATGAAAGCACTAAGGCAGGATCAGTCTTTCCCACACATTGTCACAAAAGAAAAGCTGGCATTTGATAACCATCTTGAGCACCACAGGCAATTAAGACTGCTTCTTAACCAGAATTAGTCCTTGCATTTGGGCCTAATCAAGTTTTCTGGAAGGACAACACTGTGGTATTATCAAAACGGCCCCAATTTCTATGATACTCCCCCACTGGGGAGGGGGGTTCTATGTATTCCTTCCTTCGAACCCTGGCAGGCTTGTTACTGCTCTGACCAAAAAAAAACTGTTGCTGTCGAGTTGATTCCAACTCATAGCAACCCTACAGGACACAGTAGAGCTGCTCCTTAGGGTTTCCAAGGAGCAGCTGGTGGATTTGAACTGCTGACCTTTTGGTTAGCAGCTGAGCTCTTAACCACTAATAAAGTAGGGTAGAAACTAAGTTATGAGACTTCCAAGGCTGAGTCATGAAGGCCAGGCAAATTCCAACTCGATCTCTAGAAATGTTTGCTCTCCAGACACCTCCTCTGGGAGCCCGGCTGCCACGTTGTAAGAGGAACCCGCCATCATCCCAGATGAGTCCAGCCTTCAAGCCATCCCTGCGGGGGGCCAGACATGTGAATGAAGAACTTCCAGGTGGTTGCAGCCCTAAACCATTCACCTCACCCCCAGGCGAGGTACCACAGAGCAGGGATTAACCACCCCCAAGGCGCCCTTCCCACAAAACCAATGAGCGTAACAACAGCGTGGAGTGGTTCTTTGAATAGCAAAGGATAACCGGAACAAATGCTTTTTTTTTTTTTTTTTAGTGCCATGCCAACCTAATCGTGACCACTCAAGGCATGCTTCCTACAAGGAACCTGGTGGCACAATGGTTACGAGCTTGGCTGCTTGGCTTGGGGCCGAAAGGTTGGCGTTTTGAACCCACCCAGTGACTCTGTGGGAGAAAGACCTGGTGATCTGTTTCCATAAAAATTACAGCCGAGAAAACAGTCCTACGAATGGGAATCAACTCGATGGCACCCAACAACATGTTCCCTACACAAGGACCTCCGATTTAGTATAAAATTTTTAGCCATCCCGCTGTTACTTGGCCCTGTTAGGACAGATAGGGTCATCTGGGTGCACTGTAAAGGAAGTACACGTGGAGTTGAGGATGGTCTATGGGAAGTCGCCGTCAGCCAGGTTCCCGTTCGAGGAGATGGCAGAAACGATCGCAGATTTTTAAGGTTTAGTCTTAGGCTTCCAACAGCACAGAGAGCCAGCCACTCAGGGGGGTCCCCCGTACAAACAACTGAACGCTGTGTGAAACATCATTTTCGGTGCATTGCCGGGATCATGGGAAGGGACATCTCCAAGGACAGAAAGAAAACAAAAACAAAAAGTCGGTGAGCTCAGAGAATGCGAGCTTCCCCGGGGGCAAGACTGACGCAGGGCTGCCTGGGTCTGAGCCTGAGCATCCTGTGTGATGGAAACACAGTTTCCTGCCAGGCCATCCCTGCTGATGCCATGGTCACACCTCCTACTAGCTTCCCTGTGCACAGCCTCCTCCCCAGGCCTCCAGCACACCTGCCCTGGCCCCCCTCTGGGCTGCTACAATGAACACATTATGTAAAGCAATCAGAGTAAGATGTTCTAAACAAGCACCATGGAGGGAAAACGTAAACCTCTTGTTTATATCTTGTGTGTGTGTGTGAGAGAGAGAGAATGAGAGAGAGAGGGGTGTGTGTGTGTGTGTGTGAGAGAGAGAGAGAGAGAGAAACATGCTTTCTTATTACACATCAAAATATTCCCACCCTGGAAATCTACAGCATCAGCCCTGCAAGGCTGTCATTGTAAAAGGGAAAAGATTACCTCTCCTCCATGATATATTTAGAAATTCGGCATTTCGACTCAGCAGATTTGTAGTTATAAAAATTCTCCCACATTGACTTTAAGTTGCAGTAACTATATATTGTGAAAAAGAAATTTTGTTTTGATGTTAATAAAACAGTGAATAGTAGCTATATATTATAGCTATATAAAAACAGCACTGAATAGTAAGCTATATATTAGGTCCCTGGGAGGCGGAAACAGTTTATGATTGGCTGCTAACCTAAAGGTTGGCAGGTTCAAACCCACCCAGCAGCAAAGGCCTGGCGATCAGTTTCCATAAAGATTGCTGTTAGGTGCCGTCAAGTCAGTTCCGACTCGTAGGAACTCTGTACAAGACAAGGAGACACTGCCCAGTCCTGCACCATCCTCACAATCCTTGAGCCCATTGTTGCAGTCACTGTGTCAATCCATCTTGTTGAGGGTCTTCCTCTTTTTCGCTGACCCTCTACTTTACCAAGCATGATCTCCTTCTCCAGGGACTGATCCCTCCTGATCACACGTCCAAAGCATGTGAGACAAAGTTTTGCCATCCTCACTTCTAAGGAGCACTCTGGCTGTACTTCTTCTAAGACAGATTTGTTCATTCTTCTGGCAGTCCATGGTATATTCAATATTCTTCGCCAACACCATTAATTCAAAGGCGTCAATTCTTCCATCTTCCTTATTCATTGTCCCCCTTTTGCAGCTGTTATTGATTGAATTGTATCCCCAGAAAATATGTGTTGTAAAACGTCTATGCCTGCAGTTATAATCCCATTTGGGAATGGGTGGTCTCTGTTATGTTAATGAGACATGATTAGTATAGGGTGTGTTTTGAGTCAATTTCTTTTGAGATATAAAAGAGGTTAAACAAGCAATCGAAGGAGAGGAGGCAGAGGAAGAGAGATGCCAAGCCACAGGAAAATCACCCAGCTGAAGCTCAAAGAGAAAGGACCTTCCTCCAGAGTTGACAGAGAGAGAAAGCCCTTCCCTAGGCTGGCACCCTGAATCTGGACTTCTAGCCTTCCTACACTGTGAGAAAATAAATTTCTGTTTGTTAAAGCCACCCATTCGTGGTTATTTCTGTTACAGCAGCATTAGATAACTAAAACACATGCATATGAGGTGATTCAAAATACCAATGGCTTGAGTCAGACACACCTTAGTTCTCAGAGTGACATCTTTGCTTTTAATACTTTAAAGAAGTCTTTTGCAGCATGTTTGTCCAAGGCAATAATACGTTGTTTGATTTCTTGACTGCTTCTTCCATGGGCACTGATTGTGGATCCAAGTAAGATGAAATCCTTGACAACTTCAATCTGTTCTCCATTTATCATGATGTGGCTTATTGGTCCGGTTGTCAGGATTTTTATTTTCTTTATGTTGAGGTGCAATCCATACTGAAGGCTGTGGTCTTTGATCTTCATTAGTAAGTGCTTCAAGTCCTCTTCACTTTCACAAAGGAAGGTTGTGTTATCTGCATAATACCGGTTGTTAATGAGTCTTCTCCCAATCCTGATGCCCCGTTCTTCTTCATATAGTCCAGCGTCTCGGATTATTTGTTCAGCATACAGACTGAATAAGTATGGCGAAAGGATACAACCCTGACGCACACCTTTCCTGAATTTAAACCACGCCGTATCCCCTCGTTCTGTTCGAAAGAATGACTCTTGGTCTATGTACAGGTTCCACATGAGCACAATGAAGCGTTCTGGAATTCCTATTCTTTGCGATGTTATCTATAATTTGTTGTTATCCACACAGTGGAACGCCTTTGCATAGTCAATAAAACACAGGTTAACATCTTTCTGGTATTCTCTGCTTTCAGCCGGGATCCATCTGACATCAGCAATGATATCCCTTGTTCCTTGTCTTCTTCTGAATCCGGCTTGAATTTCTGGCAGTGCCCTGTAGATGTACTGCTGCAACCATTTTTGAATGATCTTCAGCAAAATTTTACTTGCATGTGACACTAATGATATTCTACAGGCAAAAAAGTTGAATGATACGGGAAGCATCAAAAGAAGACAGAAGGAGTACACAAAGTCTCTCTTCCAAAAGGAACTGGTCAACGTTCAACCACTTCAGGAGGTAGCATATGATTGAGAACCGATAGTACTGAAGAAAGAAATCCGAGCTGCACTGAAGGCACTGGTGAAAAACAAGGCTCCAGAAATTGACAGAATACCAATTCAGATGTTTCAACAAATGGACGCAGCACTGGAACTGCTCACCCATCTATTTATGCCAAGAAATTTGGAAAACAGCTACCTGGCCATTCAAGTGGAAGAGATCCATATCCGTGCCCATTCCAAAGAAAGGTGATCCAACAAAATGTGGAAATTATCCAACAATATCCATAAAGATTACAGCCAAGGAAACCCAATGAAGCAGTTCTACTCTGTGACATATGGGATCGCTATGAGTCGAAATATGTCAACGGCAACAGGTTTGTTTGTTTTAAATATACTGCAAAAAGAAATACTGTTTTAATGCTAAAGCAGAGCATATAATGAATAAGCAAACTATATATTGTGATGCTGTTACAAACAAAGAAACCCAGAATGTTCTTTACACCGAGAGCACCTCGGAAAACTTAAGTAAAATAAGCCTTTGCTTTGTTATAATTAAGAAGTAAAATTTCCCTCCACGTTGCAGCCAGGCTTCTGCAGCCAACACCTGTGGCTTGATCCAGTTCAGCTGAGTGCAAATTCTACTTTAATTCCTGTCACTTGGAGTGAATGCAACTCCCCAAGGGGATACTTAAAAGCAAATTTACCAAATGGCAGAAATAGGAAAATTCCCCCAATTTGTACAACTAGATATTTGAAATGTCAATTCTAAATACTGGCATCCTGTAGAGGTACCATTTTTTTTCTAGTCAGAATAATTAATTAAGGGTAAATTGTTGAAAACCTAGCAGATAAATCCCCAGGACTGTTTGGCTTCTCTAATCAATTCCTTCCCAACAAGAGACAAGCTCACGATTTAAAATAAATAGGAATGTGTCTGCTTTCCTCAGGAACTGGAGGAAAAATGAATGATACCTACACATATCTCGGACTATGGACCATGGGAGATAGGGTGCTGGCTGCCAGCTTTTAAATCCTGTAACCATGGAATTTTCCCATCCAAGCCAGGCTCCAGCCACCGGCTAGACCATTAGTTAGCATACGTAAGACCGTAAGAATGGCTCAGAGGAGGCGGCAGCGTCAGACCTTGTCTCATTTCCTGAGGGGGCAGGGAGGACAACTGTGAGCAACAACAGCCAGAGGCCAGTCCCTCTGAGGCGCAGGTCAGACACCTCCAGCCTCCAGCCTTTTTACCAATTCTGACACCAGCCGTCCCTCCCCCCGCTCCTTTGCTGGGTTCAATAATTAGCTGCAATGGCCACACAGAACTCGGAGACAAAACTCATGATTATGGGGTTTATTAGAGAAGCAACAGGTTACAATTCAGGACCAGAAATGACTCAGGATACAGTTCTTTGATCAGGATAGCCTCTACTCAGCCGTGCCCTCAAGGAGGCCTCTCTCTGGCCCAGGTCCCTCAGCCCAGTCTCTGCACAGCTTAGGCAAGTGTTAACAACCTCTTCAGTTCCGCCAGTAAGTGCCCAGGTAAGCCCGTAAGCCTCAGCCTGAAGGCACTTGTGGGTCGGCACACCCACTGTAGCTGTCTTCCTCTGTGGACCGGGAAGCCCACCACACCATCTGGCACTGGTCTCTTGGTTCTGCTGCTGCCAGTTCTTGCCGTCTCTGATATTACAGCTCTGTCTCCTGGGTCTAGAAGGTTCTCAGTGCAGGGATCCCCGGTCCAAATAAAACACTTCACTGTTAGCTCCTTTTGATAGTAGTGGATCCTCCCGCCCATCTATTCCCTTCTCTCTCCTTTTATCTCTTGTAAGATAAAGGGTATGACTCAAGTATGTGACTTGAATAAGGGTGGTAAGGGTAGTGACTAGGGTTAGGGTGATGACTTGAGTCACATCCTATAGTAAGATGATGACTCAAGATACATTTCACCCTAATCCTGCCTCATTAACATTAACAGACAACTCACTCCCAAGTGGGACCATAACCGCAGGCATAGAGGCTAGGATTACAACACATCACAAAATGGAGGACAATTACATCAGATCACAGAATGGAAGATGACTACATCATTGCATAGCTTACATCACTACATAACTGCCAAACCATTGAAAATCATGGTCTAGGCAAGTTGACAGATAACCTTATCCATAACCAGTTTCCATATACCTTATTTGCATAGTCCCACCCAATCATTGTGTGGGAGTCACAAAGACTATAGCTATAGCTAGAAGGGCCATATTATGTAATCCACTGCACTGCAGAGACCTAAGATGGGGGCAGTGGTGGTTCAGTGGTGGAGTTTTCACCTTCCATACAGGAGACCAGGGTTTGATTCCCAACCAGTTCACCTCGTGTGCAGCCACCACCTGTTCTTCCGTGGGGGCTTGCGTGTTGCTGTGATGCTGGACAGGTTTCAGTGGAGCTTCCAGACTGTGAAGGACTAGGAAGAAAGCCTGGTGATCTACTTCTGAAAACCAGCCAGTGAGAACCCCGTGGGGATCGCAATGGTCCGATCTGTCATCAATCATAAGGATGGCGCAGAGTCGGGCTGGGTTTGGTTCCGTTGTGCATGGGGTCTCCAAGAGTTGGGGGCTGACTTGACAGAAGGTAACAACTACAACAAAACTAAGTGTGGTTCCTAACAGTGCCTGTGGAAACCTTCAAACCCTCCTGAGTCTGCGTTCGCCCATCCCCGCTGGCACTGCAGCTTTTCAAAACGTTTCAAACTGCCACCCTGCTCAAGGTGTCTCCCCTTCCACCGCCCTTCCTCACACCCAGGACGGAGGAGACCCACCTCACCTCCTGCGCTAGAAAGACCAAATGAAACATGGGCAAGGTGGGGGCTTTCCCATTAACCCACCCATGCTCACACATCATACTTGTGTGTGCACAGCTGTCCCTGCAGTTCTCTCGGTTCCATGAAAAGAATGGGCCTCCTTCAAAGGAAGGTTCTTCCCACGCCCTTCTGCTCGGGACTCCAGCCCCTCTCGCTTCCTCGGGGAACTCAGTCCCTGTGATACTCTTTCTGCGGAATGCTCAGTGTCCTCCCCTCTCTGGCCCTGTTACCTCATTAGCACACACACGATTGTGTATGTGGGATTGCTCAGGCCAGGGAACTTGGAGCAGAGCTAGGACTCAGGCAGGGATTTCTCCCCTCCTGAATGCAGAGAATACACAGCTGACACTATTGTGAGGTCCCTCAGCGGGGGGCCCACATCCCCCCAAGGCCGCACAAGCCAGTAGGGATGGGCACCCGTGCATTTTTCAGGGAAGGGTCTGCAGCTTTCCCCGTGGCTCGAGAGCCCCTCTGAGCAAGAGCTGCTGTTGTTAGCTGCCGTGGACCTCACGTATAACAGAAGAAAACGTTTGCCTGGCCCCACACTACCTTCATGATCTGAGCAAGAGTAACAAGTGTTAAGTCAATAGCAGCCCTGGTGGTGCAGTGGTTAAGTGCTCAGTTGCTAACTGAAAAGTTGACAGTATGAACCCACCAGCTGCTCTGTGGAAGAAAGACGTGGCAGTCTGCTTCCGTCAAGATTTACAGCCTTTGAAGCCCTGAGGGGCAGTTCTGCTCTGTCCCACAGGGTCACTATGAGTCAGAATCGACTTGACGGCAGCAGGAGGATCCTGGGAGCCATGTGTGAGGGGCTCGGCCTACTGGCCAGGTCTGCCTTTATCCCCAGCGGTTTCCTCCTGACTACAGGTCTGAGCAGGGAAATAAGGAAATCATGACTGAGGATGTTAACGGTAATCTTGCCAGGGGAAGGCTGCAGACCTGCTCGAAGGCTTCGGAAGTAACCCACCGGCAAAGTGAGAACGGGAGGTTTACTGGCTGTCCTGCGGGAAACATCTCAGGGCTTGAGGCGTCAATTAACGCCTGTAACACTGAGTAAAGTGTCAGGAATGACTTTCCTCCACTCTGCCTGGTGTTCTCTGCCTTCACGCCTACCAAATGGGACCGTTATTATAAACAAATTATGCATAATATATTGTTTTTATATTACTGTAAATCAGTCTTGCTCAGAGTAAATAATTCACAACTCAGGTATTAAAAAACAAGGTAAGATTCTTCCATAATTACACTACACAGAGAAATAACATTGAAGCGTATCCTTCTAAAACAGCGACTACGCTTTAATTTGCCTGAAGAAATCAAGTTGATTTAGACCCCTAGGAGGGCCGAGTGAGACACCGCAGGCCACAGTCTCCCATCCGGGTAGGGCTGAGTGCAGGAACCTGTAGCTGCCACCGCCTGCCCTCCCTCCCCCCTAAAGCAAAGACCAATGCTGGTGTTCTCCTAAAGCGAGCGCTTTCAGCACAACATGAAGGAGCAGCCAAGCAATCCTAAGAATCTATCCCCTGATAACATCACACGCTTTTGTAATCCTGCTGAGGTGTGAAGGCACACAAAATTATGAATTTTTAAAAGAAAATAATATTTAATCAACATATTTTCTCAGCACTGAGCGTCTTGGTGCCAGCATGGCTTTGGGGAGCCCTGAGCCTTCACTGGGGAACATTCCGGGTGAATGATCGGCACCAAGAGACACCTCAGGTTTTCTCTAGCCACAACGGACAACGCTGTAGCGGTAATCTGGGGCTCTGTGAGCTGTATCTAAGAAAATGAAGCTGCTCCTGTTTTTGAAATATTCGTGTTATACAGGATAGAGGTAACCAAAGCGAACACGGATTTTTAGGCTTCTCTGTCTGCTTTATTAATTCAGCACCTTTATTCTTCCACAGCCTCACCCTCTGGGAGTGCCCAGCCCCTGTGCTGTGGCCACGCACCAGGCACACTCACACTGAGGAAGCAACACACAGAGCGGCCACGTAAACCAAACATCAAAACCAACCGACCAGTTGTCCAGTCGACTCCGACCCATGGCGACCCCGTGAGTGGCAGAGCAGAACTGTGCTCCATAGGGTTTTCACTGGCTGATTTTTCAGAAGTAGATCGTCAGGCCCTTCTTCCGAGGCACCTCAGGGTATACTCGAACCTCCAACCTTTCCGTTAGCAGGTGAGCGTGTAACCATCTGCACCACCCAGGGACTTCTTAGTAGTAGTACACTGGTGTGAGGGCAGGTGAGCACAGAGAGCCGCGGAGGGAGGAAGCCCAGAGTCACTGGGTGAAATTGTACCCGAGCGTCATGCTCCAGGGGTGAGGGTTTCTGCTATAAATAGTTGGCAACCTTTGAGACTTTCCAAGTGGGCGAGTGTGACAACGTTCTTAAACTCGACCAGAGCAGGGCTGACTCGGTGCCCCCCCCCCCCCGCCGCCATCACCTCCAACCCCGCCGCCTCCTGCTCTGCCCTCCCACCTCGGCTCCTCCACTAAGGTGGCCAAGGCCCTCTTTCTGGAATGTTCCATCTCCAGGCAGCCATCCCTAACTGCTCTATCGGCAGGCACCGCGCACCAAATGCACTTCACGTTTTACTTTCTCTGCTCATCCACCTCCTCCCTCCAGACTGCAAGCTCCCTGGGGCAGGTGTGACATGTTGCTCACTGCCATTTCTGCAGCACCTGGACCCGGGCCAGCATCGAGCAGATGCTCAATACATCGGATGAGTGCAGTAAAGAATGAGTGAGTAAGTGAATGAATGAATGAATGAGGGCAGAGAGGACACGGGGATAGGGCACTGCACTAACCCTGCACAGGGCAAGAGTTCTCTGCCCCGTCTCAGGGCAGGGCTGTGGGAAGACAGTGCCACACTTCACTAGCAACCGTCCAACCGTGGACTGCCTGCAGACTGGGAATCAGCTAGAACACCCCCTCTATGTGGGCGGAGCAGGTCAGAGCCTACTAGGAAAGCACGTGGAAACCACTCCACAAATGCAGCCTGTGTTGGGGCTCCCCTAGCACACTCCCTAACATACCCTGAGGGGAAGCAGGGGGTACACTTTACACTTTGTGTTTAAGTACAGTGGAAACGGGGAACAAGCCAGATGAGTGGGCGGGCGGAGGTGTTTGTCTTTTTCTATACTTCACAAAAATGCTTAAAAGTGCGTTGCGGATGTGAGCAGGGAGTGGAAGACACAGACCACTAACCTCTCTTAGGAGTTCCTGAGTGGTGCAAAAGGTTAACACACTTGGCTGCTGACAGAAAGGTTGGAGGTTCAAGTCCACCCAGAGGTGCCTTGGTAGAAAGGCGTGGTGACCTACGTCTGAAGAATCCGCCATTGAAAACCTTAAGGAGCACAGTTCTACTATGATACACGTCTGGTTGCCTTGAGTTGGGGTCCACTCGGAGGCACTGGGTTTTTTTTCATGGTTTTCTTGAGGAAAAGCGCGCATTCGATTGCTGAGCTGCGACCTGAACTATCCCCTTTTCTGCGGAAGGACAGAGTTGGGTATCTACAGAAATTTTCTCAAAACCAAACCAAGGGTGTTAATTGAAAAAAACCGGTAGCATTTGTTTTGTTGATAAAATTCATGCCTTAATCGTGGAAAACTCACAACGCCCACCATGAGCTGAAAGTTACCCAATACACGAAGACCCTTGTGATAAGACCAATGGTGGTGCTAATGAATGTGACGCTCTGATGTTGCATAATGAAATCTGTCAGTGTTTGCAAGATCTGCGTAATGCAGTAAACCAGAATTTTTCAAATGGCTGATGCATGATGCTACAGCATCACGCGTGGGTAAAAATCCATTCAAACTACCACTGAGGGTGGTTTCACATTCTACATTGCAACTAGCTTTTCAGAAGCTATTACTTGTTGAGTTTTGGTGTATTATCAAAGAATATCCATCCTGGTCTGAAATGGCTACTAAAATAATCCTCCCTTGCAACTGTGTATCTGTGTGAGGTCAGATTTGTTTTCTTATACTGCAACCAAAACAACATATCCCAGCAGAGTGACCGCAGACGCCAAACATTGAAGAGATTTACGAACTGTCAGATAGTGTCACTCTTCTCATTATGTTTTTAGTTTTAGAAAAACATTTATTTTTCATAAAAAACAGTATGTTCATATGAGTTTGTTATTTCCATTTTTATATTAATGTTTAGTGCAGTAAATGTTGATAGGTATAACCCATATAAACAAAAGCTCTTTGGGGCTCTCGATAAATTTAAGAACATAAAGAGGTCCTAACACAAAAAATGCTCAAGAACATGTTGTGGGCGTGGATTGCCACCAAAGAGTGTCTTCTTCAAGCCCGGCCTCAGGTTTTTCCAGGAGTAAGGATAATACCAAGGAGTCCAGGTGGCACGACGGTTAAGTGCTCGATTGCTAATTGAAGGGTTGGTAGTTTGAACCCACATAGAGGTTCCATGGGAGAAAAGACCTAGCAATCTGCTTCTGTAAAGGTTACAGCCAAGAAAACCCTATGGGGCAGTTCTACTCTGTCACGTGGGGTCGCGATGAGTCAGAATCAGTTCCGTGGCACTCAGCAACAACAAGGTTAACATCAGCAGACGTCAGTGTTACAGTAAGGACTAATTATCAAACCACTGCAGAGATTCCTGATCTCGTTTCCAGCAGACTGGAACAGCGACAACACAGATTAGCTGACAGAGCACTAATTTTATCTGACCCAACCGAGGCAACGAAGCTCTCTGACCACTGTCCTGGCGCTGATTTGAGCAAACCAGACGAAAGCTTTAGGCAATCAAAACCAGGAAACAAGATGTACTCACCTCCGATGGCTGGCTGTTATGGATTGTATTGTGTTTCCTCAAAATGTGTATCAACTTGGCTGGGCCATGATTTCTGGTGTGTGTCTGTCCGCCATCTTGTCATCCGCTGTGATCATCCTACGTGTTGTAAATCCTACCTCCGTGATGCTAACGAGGCAGTTTGTTAAGGAGGCAGGACTCAATCTACAGGATTAGGTTGTATCTGGAATCAGTCTCTTTTAAAATATGAAAGAGAGAAGGAAAAAGAAAGGAGAAGGACCTCCAACCACAAAGAAAGACGCACTGGGAGCAGAGTGCATCCTTTGGACCCAGGGTCCCTATGCTGAGAAACTCCTAAACCAGGGCAAGATTGATGACAAGGACCTTCCTCCAGAGCTGACAGAGAGAGAAAGCCTCCCCCTGGAGCTAGCGCCCTAAATGTGGACTTCTAGCCTCCTAGACTGCAAGAGAATAAACTTCTGTTTGTTAAGGCCATCCACTTGTGGTATTTGTCACAGCAGCACTAGATGACTAAGTCAGAATTCTAAGACACTGGCATACTATTGACGGAGAAAGGGAGAAGAAGGAAAAGGAATACAGTCATCCCTCGGATTGGTTTCGGGACCCCCGCAGATACCAAAGTCCGCGGATGTGTACGTCCCTCATGTAAAATGGCATAGTATATGCAGTCCTCCGCACATAAATCATCTCTAGATGACTTACAATACCTGATACAACGTAACTGCTATGCAAATGGCAGAACAAAGGGTGCCCACACCACCAGCAGCCAACGAACCAGAGCCAGGGAGACACCGAGGACCTGTGAGATGTGGGGAAGCTACAGCAGGGCGTGTTACACACCACTGCATTTGAGTACATTCGGCGTAGTGCTCGGAGCACCGCGGAGTCAAGCGTGGCTTTTTAGAACTCTTGTTCCCCCCCCGCCCCCCCCCCCGCCCAGAACTTTCGATCCGCGGTTGGTTGGATCTCAAGACGTGGAATCTGTGGGTACGGCGGGCCGACTGCACTGTACTGGACAGTCCACACACTCCAGGAAACTGCCATGCAAACAAGGTGCAAAGACACACACAGAAACAGCAACAGAACAGAGTTAATCGTTAGTGAATGTGGAAGTACTCTAGGTCAGTTCCAAGTAACTGAAATGATCCACGATAGGACTGAAAGTTTTTAATTAACTTACAAATGTCTTTGGATTAACCCAGTTATCATCCTCCACATATAAACAAGCCTGCAATGAGAGGAAGGTGGGTACCCGTGGTCCACATAAGCATGGCGCTTTAATTTAGAATCTTACAGTGTAGGGGCCGGTGCACATTTCCTGGACTGTTTTTTTGGGAGGTTCGGCAAAATCATCCCGTGTCAGCTCCAAGTTCATCCAGTTACTTCAACTTAAACGACTATTTATCAAGTGCTCAACTCAAAGTCGGCAAACATCATTCACTTCAAAATACATAAAATTTCACCAGGGAAAAGAGCTGAGCAAACAGGTGCTCTGCCGCTTTGAGTGAGCAAACAGCTGTCTCTACCTGGCTGCTAAGCTGAGGATTTAAGGGCCAATAACCGCTCGTTTCCAGTCTCGGAATCCTTATCGTATGACCCCAGAAAGATCCAAAGGAAATCATCCTCTGAAGACGCGGTGCCCTCGCCACTTCTGGAAATACCACAGTTTGCTTTTTTCCCCCCTCTTTTTCCCCTTTAAGTTGAACTTCAAAACAAAACAACCTGTCACTGAATTTAAGCCCCACCACTGCCAGGCTCTACGGAGTCCTGGTGGCTTAAATGGTCAAGCACTTGCCGCTAACTGAAAGGGTGCCAGTCTGAACCACCAGCTGCTCTGTGGAAGAAAGACCTGGCAATCTCCCCCCCCCCCGCAAAGATTACAGCCTAGGAAACCCTGTGGGGCAGTTCACCTCTGCCGCGTGGGGTCCCTCTGAGTTGGAAAAGACTTGAGGGCACCTAACCACCGACATGACCATGTAATGGGGCAACAGTGATGCCCTTTGATTTTACAGCCTAAGGGGTGAAGGTCAGTGTACAAACCAAGGTGGCACCACAGAGCAGAGGGTGACTGGGCACCCCAAACAACAATGGCATGTCCACCTTCAACCTTGGTTCCATGGCCCCTTCCCAGATTGCAGCCCTTTTTATCCTGATGTAAAAGAGAAAAAATGACATAGGAACTCAGGAGCGGGCTTTTAAAAAACCCTTTCATCCTGCAGCGCGACAGGCTCCTCTTTACATATGGCCTTTCTGGCTCTGGGTTTGTAGTTCTGCCAAGATGATGTGCTACGCCACAATCTTGCAAAAGGACTGGTTAGTCTACTATGCAAATAAGGTATATAAAATCCTTGCAGGGATTGGACAGTTTATTATGCAAATAAGATCATAAAACTCTTGTGGGGATTGGTCAGTTACTTTGCAAATTAAGCAACTATGGTCTACCAAAGGGACTGGTCAGTTTTCCCATCCTGCTAGGCTTGTAAAGGCTAGTCCCACTGAGGGGGACCTCACTACCATCTAGAAGAAAAACCTGGAGCAGAGTGTGTCCTTTGGACCTGGGGTCCCTGTGCTGTGAACCCCCTAGACTTAGGAGAGAGAGAGCTGTAACACTGGAGACGGCGGGAACAGCAGCACAAGCAGCTGCGGTGTGAGACAGTGGGAACCAGGAGACCTGGGTAAGATAGCTTGTGTGGTTCCTGACCCTTGGAGTGAGAGAACTGAGCACCCTGGGGCAGGAGGCTTCTTGGCGGGGTGGAGTGCCTCTGAGCACTTGCCTGCGGACAAAGAGCTGTACCACTTGCTTGAGCAGGGCAGAAGCTGGGCGGAGTAGGGAGGAGGGGGCGGCGGCAGGGAGTGAGCATAGCCCACGGGTGAGTACATCACTCATTCTATAACCCAGTCTGTCACCGGGCTTCATAAAAGCATATGAAAGTGACATCAGTTTGTAAGAGGAGCGGCTCAAGAAAATTCAAAAATTCCCCAAAAGTGTTATGAGTTTTGTAGTAGTAACACCCCCCCCAACCCCCGGAAATACACCCAGAAAGTCACAGCCTAAAACAGGCTAGAAATGCAGTGTTAAACTTTTAAAAATATTAAAAAAACAAAACTCAAGTCAGTACCATTTATTCAAGATAGCATTAAAAACACTGCTGAACTGATTACTGTTTTTTAAAATAAACATGGTCTTTGAACCGGTTCTTTCCAGTTCAGTCATGGCCAAGGAAGCAAAACTGGAATAGACCCGAATTATTAAAAATTGAGTGAAACAGAACAGGAAAAATTACAAATTAAAGCCCTGCTGGAAACCTAATCACCCTCTTAGAAAACAAGGGCAGCGTAAGCGTTGCATAGCAACCAAATCTCAGGCCCTTCAGGTTTTGAGCAAAGTGGGAAACAGCACGTCCTGGCTCAAAGATGGCGGCCCAGCACACCGCTCTGAATGTGCGTCACTCTCCCCAGTTCTGCCAGTGATCCAACCTCACACATCAGGCTCCTGAAAGAGTCACTATGTCGCCTCTGAGCCTACTTTCCAGGGCTTTGACCTGTAATTTTCCCTGTTCTCAGCACCCAAATTGTAAAAATTCGGGTCTGTTCTGGTGTTGCTTTGTCTGCCATGACTGAACCAGTTTGAAGTCCTGAAAGAAACACTGGAAAAGCCAACCCCACTGAGTTCCCAGTCAATTTTTTTTAATTGTGCTTTAGGCAAAAGTTTACAGTGCAAATTAGCTTCTCATTAAACAATACACAGATTGTATTGTGACACTGGTTGCCAACACGGCAACGTGTCAACACTCTCCCCTTCTCCACCTCGAGTTCCCTGTTTCCATTTGTCCGGGTTTCCTGTCCCTTCCTGCTTTCTCGTCTTTGCCTCAGTCAATTTTTTCCCTTTGATTCCTTAACAAAGTGTGCTCTATCTCAAAGCGTCCTCTTTACAGGCCCTGCACCCGTGCACAACAAAGCAATGACAACCACTCTCCTCGTGTGGACGCTGCCCTGGGTTCACTGCCCTGTCCTGACCCGGCCTGTGGCTTTGGCAGCCGACAGGCTTATCCCTGGAGTCACCCTAGATCCTGGAGGTAGCTGCCCTGGTTCAAATTGGGGACCCGGCCCTCACTGCTTTGTGACCTGAGCTGCTCTGTGCCCCAGTCTCCTCACTTCTAAAATGAGGACAAGGACAGTACCCGCTGCCCAAGGTCATTGTGACAAGCCAGTTAACCCAGACACAGCACCTACAGTGCGAGTCCCTGGGTGCTGCAAATGGTCGACACACTGGACTGGCAGCCCAAAGGTTGGAAGTTCAAGCCCACCCAGAAGCGCTTCCAAAGAAAAGCCTGGCAATCTACTTCTGAGAAATCAGCCGCTGAAAACCCTGTGGAGGACGGCTCTGCTCTGACGCACGTGGGGTCACTCAGCTCGATGGCGACTGGTCTGGATGGATCCGCAGTAAACAGGACGTCCACGCTGGCTGTTACGTTGCTCAAGTCAGGAGACCGTATCTGTTTGGCACTCCCTGACTCCCGAGCAGTCTTCGCTTTGTAGCTGAAACCATTTCCCGAGCCTCCGTCACCTGTACAGCTTCTGATCATACACAAACCCACAAAGCACTGCCACTCACCACCTTCTGTGTGTTTGTAAATCGGGCAATTATCCTGCCAACGGCACTGTCTTCTAATTTTTAAGGCTAAAGGTATTAATTGGACAAGCACGAGCACTCAGAAGATGCCGCTTTTAAAATAAAATGAACGACGATGTAACAATGTGGTTGGCAGCAGCAGTCATTCCTAGGGCTTCAGGATTCCGGTTCTGATGGCCCAGAAGCAGCCAACAGGCACCTGCCACTACCTGCCCAGGCTTGCTTTCATCTTCCAGATCCCAAAGGGGCCTCGAGACAGCCGGTCTCGTCCACACCAGCCGCAGCGGAATTCTGCACACACACACCCCACAGCTTTCACGACACTAAAAATCACCCTCTGAAGCGTGGCCGCCTCATTAACACAGAGCCAGGGAATCCCAATGGAGTGAGGCTGCGATAGTACCTACCCTACGACGAGGTTTTAGGGGCAGGATAAAAGGGTACCGCATCGGGTGAGTGACAGGAGCTGCCCTGAGCTACGACATGTTATTAGGGGATAAATACAGGTTTGATGAATTTTTACCACACAGCGTTTTTCTGAAACAACTGGACAAATCCTACATTTTGTTTCAAGCTCTGCACGCTTTCCCACACAGTGAGATTTCCCCTGTGCTCACGGATCCCCTGGCTGGTGTCTGTTTTGAATTAAAACGCACCACTGAGTTAGGCACTGATGTGGCTGCTTTGTCTCTTCTGGGATTTTGTTTAGAAAACAGTTTCGACAGAGTCCTTCCCAGCAGACAACCTGGACTGAATTCTGAATTCCAGCAAAGTCACTGAGAAGAACAGGGATATCTGTTCCCATTCAAAGAAAGGTGTTTGATGAAAAACACACGCCTGCATCATGCATCTACGTGAACTTGGCTGGAATCTCGGGGTGGGGGTGGGGGGATGTCTGGCTCGAGTGTGCAAGTCTACAGAAAGGCAGTCCAGCCTCAGTGAGCGAGCGTCCTTGGAAGCTGATGGAAAACCCCGTGGACTGACGGGCGTCCTGTCACGTAGGCATGCTCAGGGGTCAGTTTGGGGGTGATGTAGGGTTTGCACTGAGTGATCCGCAAACTTGCCCGGACACCACCTGTAAGCAAGTCATGCGTGGCTTCTCTGCCCCAGGAACCCCACAGCCTCCTCAGCCCCCAGCTGGTCTGCTCGTCCCAGTCAACACATGTAAAAATTAAGCTCTAAGCGTAATTCTCAAATTCCTGCATGAACGGTACACACATTCCTCACGGGAGCGGTGAGCCTCTCCACCCTCCGAGACACTTGCATGCTGGGCGCCCGGCAGACTTCCCATCTACTGACTCTTTTTACCTTCACGATGATACTTTGTTATTTGGCTATTATATAATTAATACAACCAAACATGACCACCGACAGCATATAATCACAATGAATAGTTACAATCACTCATTTGTTACAAGTGACTACAGAAAAGTCCTCTGACGACGTGACGAGACCACAGCCAGCAGCTCACTGGAGTGCTCTGCGGGTGGAACGCACCAGCCGCTCCGCAGGAGGACATGGCTGTCTGCTTCCGTAAAGATTACAGCCTTGGAAACCCTATGGGACAGTTGTACTATATCCTAGAGGGTCGCTACAAGTTGGAATCGATTTGACAGCAACTGGTTATATAGATGGTTTCAGGAGTCCCTCGTGGCGCAAACAGTTAAGTGGTCAATTACTGGCTGAGAGATTGGCAGTTCAAACCCACCCAGAGGCGTCTGGGAAGAAAGGCCTGGAGATTGCTTCCGAACAGACACGGCCTTGAACACCCTATGGAGCCATACACATGGGGTCGCTATGAGTCGGAATTGACAGATGGTTTCTAGGTGAGATATGCACGTTGTGAAACTACCAAAGAAAGCAACAAAAAGCAAAGACAGAGTAAGCTACTGCAGCTGCTTCCCCACTTCATTAAATAAAGTCACCATCCATGTCTACTTATAAGCAACGTGTAGCTCAGCAAATGGTCCTCGAGGGCAGCCATCCCCTCTGGTCAGCTACCATGTTACATGTTACAATGCTGGGCCTGGTCACCCAACCAGGGCTAGAGACTCCTGGAGGGCAGGAACCAAACACAGGCCAAACTCTTCACGGCTGCCGGCCCACTGGGCCCACCGCGTCTGTGGTGACACCCACTTGGCAGGTCAGTGTTAGTCACGGCTGGGCCAGGCACTCTCCTGTCCTCAATATGCGTGTCCACTCTGGATCTCATCCATGCCTACAGCTTCAGCTTCCAGTCATACCAGGAAACCCACTTATAAGTGTCCAACTCTCTCCTCCGCACAGCTCCAGACCCATACATTCCAACCACTCACGAGCCGTCTCTACTGGGATGTTTCCAAGGCATCGCGTGACAGCCACCCTGGAGGTTTCTGGCAAAAACAGAACAAAAATCAACCCTCTAACTGGCCAAATCTGTACAGCTAACTAAGAATTCACAGGACATGCCAGAACAGGGGAACACGTTAAGCATCACCGCCGAGATGAGATCAGCAGCTTTGTCGGTGAATTCTACGAGGAAAAAAAAGAATAACCATCAGGAATCTACAGATTAAGAGGCAGAGCAGCCAACTACAACGTGTAAACTTTATTTTGATCCTGATTCAAAACAAAATTGTGGCATTTGAGACCACTGGAAATTTGAACATGTTGGATACATGATGATATTGAGAAATTCTTGCTTATTTTAGGCCTGATAATGATATTGTGGTCATGTTTTTAAAGACAGTGCTTATCTTTTTAGAGATAAATTTAAAATACTCACAAACATATAAAAAGACCAACAAACCTGCAGGAAAGCTGTGAGTGGAAACTAGCACTACCAGACGTTAAAGCACTGCGACAATAATGAAAACAGGGTGGTACTGTGCAGGAGCAGACAAACTGTCCCGTAGAAAAGACCAGAAGCGCAGGAATGGATACGTGGAAATTTAGTATATGATAAAAGTGGCAGCTCAAATCACCAGGGCAGAGGTGGGCTTTTTAATAAATGGTACAGGGAAAATGGGCAGCCACTTAGGAAAACCACACCTCTCACCAAATCCAAAAATAGATTCCAAATGGATTGGGGATTTGATTGTAATAGATGAAACCATACAAGTACTAGAAAAAAACATGAAGGAATTCCTCTTTAACCCAGAGTAGGGAAAAGCTTTCTAACTATGACTGAAAAGCCAGAGGCAATAAAAGACTGATAAATTTGACTACATAAAAATAAAAAAAAATTTTTTTTACATGGCTAAACACACCATAAACAAAGTCAAAGACAAGTGAAAGCTGGGAGAAAATTTCTGCAACAGACACCACAGATAAAGGCTAAAAATCTCTAATATATACGGGGCTCTTAAAAACTGAGGAATAAAAAATGAAAGACCGGATTTAAAAAATGGAGAAAAACACATAAACAGACAACGCACACGCACACAAATGCATCTAAAACCAGCCGTTAGCCACATGAACACCATCCGACCGCACTCGTAACTGGAACAATGCAGGTGGAGACAACACTGACATGTTGTCATCATGTTCCCATCAGGCTGGCGAAAATTCTCAAGTATGACGAGACTGCTGGCAAGGTGTGAGGGGGCAGGCCCACAGGTGGGAATGCAAACTGGAGCGACCCAGGGATTGGCAAAAAGCACACATGCTCACCTTTGTCCCAGCCTTCCTGCCTACAGGAGTCTAGCCTGAAGATGCAGCTCAACAAATATGAAAATACAAATGCACAGTGCTATTTATTGCTACATTGTTTGTAACTGCAAAATACTGCGGGGGGGGGGAGGCCTAAATGCCCATACATGGGAGAGAGGCTGAAAATACTACGATAGACACGCACACAATGGAGGGCCGGGTCACTACAGAAAGAGGAAAGCCATCAGACAAATTCCGATAGAGGTGCAGCCTACAAAATACCTGGCCAGGGCTCCTCAAAACTGGCGGGGCATCAAAACCAAGAAAAGGCTGGGCAACTGTCAGAGCCAGAGAAGCCTAAGGAGACGTGGCAACTAAGTGCAGCATGGCATCCTGGGTGGGGTCCTGGGACAGAAAAAGGGCATTGGGTTTAAAAAAAAAAAAAACTACAGAAATCTGAAAGAACTATGGACTTTAGTGAATAACAATGTAGCAATATTTGCTCATTAACTGTAATCACAGACAAAGGGCTGGAATTCCCGGAGTGTGAAGATATACCATACTACAATAACACCTGTGAAAGCCAGAACCTGGGGGAGCCGGAAACCTGTCAGAGAGGAAAAATTCAAATATTTTCCACTAAAACAAGTGACAGAAAAGTGGTGACTGCACCCTGTCAAAGGTGAAAAACCTGCAAGACCCAGAAAAACAAAGGCCAAGTTCCAGCTCTCACAGGTTGCACCATCTAAGGTAGGATGTTAATGATGAGAAACTACTATGGGGTGAGGGGGATGTATGAACTCAATTTTTAAAATCTAAACCTGCTCTAAAAAAATGAAGTTGACTTAAAAAATGAGGAAAAATCACTTGGAACTGATATGGGGTGATTTTCAGGAAATGCTATTAAGTGAAAAAAGCAAAGCACAAAAGAATATAGTAGACTGCCTTCCCTTCCTCAAAGAAAGAGGAAGATACAAGAAAGTATACAAGCATCTGCTCAGCTGTGCAAAAGACATACAGAAAAAATGGACTAAAAGCTAATGATATTGGCTCCTATGGGATGGAGGTGGGGTAAGGTGGGGTGGGGGCAGGTGAGGGGAGAGACAGGAGGTGAGAACCGGGTAGGAGGGATGAGAGGAGCTAGCCTTCCCAAAGTAGACTTTTCTTACCTAGCTCCGAATCTTAGAACCATGGCAATGTCTCACGTAAATAATTAAAAAGCTAAATAATTAAAATCAACCAGGACTGGGGGAGGGGACCCAAAGCAGAATACAAACAGTAAGAGACCAAACGGTAAGAGACGAACCCACCAGTGCCGGCTTCTCAATGAGGAACACAGCCACACGGAAGGGATGGAAGACAAAAGGAATAAGGAAGAACTCTGGAAAGTGGGTGCTCGCTCTGTACACTCTCAGGCTCCAGACAGGAACCAAGGAAGCCTGTTCTAGTTAGTAAGCTTGCTTCTCGCAGGGCTAGCAATTCTGAAAGCACGGTATGTGTATACTGGGCTTGATAAAGACATAAATATACCGTGGCTAATGAGAGCCCACTTGCTCGCTATCTGATAAGGAAGTTTTGAGCAAGGATAGGGGAAGGCCAGAATAAACCCTGTCGTGTTGGATTTGAATCAGAAGTATTGGTATGAACTCACAGTTTTTGATACACACACAAAAGGGCAGACAACCCGCAAGGCAAATATGCAAACTGAAAAGGCATTGGAGCATTTTGGGTTTTTGGTACCCTGGATTTCTCAGAATCATCTTGAATATAGCCTGTCTGTAAAAGAAAGCCCACCCCCACTGCTCCTCGCTTCCCCGTTTCCAACAGTGACGCCCGTTTCCCAGTGGACTCCTTCACCAACCAGTCCCCAGGTCCAAACCCTGCGTGCTGGCTGCACCAGCTCCTCCGCCCTGTCTGCTCTGCTTGCCTGCCCAGAACAGGTCACCAGAAACGGCACCACCTCCCACATTCAGGATGCAGCAGTCTCTGATGAAGGCCCCAGCGCCCCCCCAGCAACGTGTCCAGCCTGTTACCCAGCCGCTAACACCCCTGTGGTTTTACGGAAGGAGCAAGCCCCTGGCTCACCCCCAGCATCACCTCCAGCCCTCCTAGCTCTCCAAGAGGCAGCCAGCCTGGACCAGCTCCCTTCCTCCAAACAAGATTCTTTCTTCCTTCACATCATCCACTGACATTCCTTCTGCCTTCAAAATAGGCCCCAAACCAACCAGTCGGCAAGGGAATGTTTTTACTTCTAAGCACAGAATCAGAAAACGCAGCACCTCTGCAAACCCTACTGAATTCAGGGACCCAGGCAAAGATCACCAGCAGCTGCAGCAAGACAGCCAGCCAGAGGTGCCTTCTGGTAGAGGACCATACCCTCACCTGTGAGGTATTTTTGAAAGAAAAAAAAAAGCAGCACCTGAACCAGATCAAGCCTCAAGCTCTGTCTACTAATTTTCAGGAAACACAAAGGATAGAGGAACATGGTAAATGACACCAGGAAGATGCCATCCGCAGACTCCAGGCTGTGGGGAGCTTGACAGGATAAGCAGTCTAGGTTTTCCACCATGTAACAGCAAGGGGTGGAGGAGGGGAGGAGAAAGCCACAGACTACAAGAGACTTAAGGCTGTGGTTGTTCGGGGCTGAGGGTGGCAAGGAGCAGCTAAGGGTCCTGGGTTTCTTTTGCCGGGCCCGGGGCGGGGGGAGGGGACAGAAATGTCCAAAATTAGATTGTGGTAGCGGTTGCACAACCCTGTGAATCTGCTAAAAAAAACACTGACTTACACATTTTAAATGAATGAATTGCATAGTAGGTGAATTATACCTCAAGAAAACTTATTTCTAAAAGAGATTTAATGCTGATTGTACATGACTAACATAATTGATATCACTAAATTGTGTTGTTGTGTGCCAAGCTGATTTCAACTCAGTGACCCCTAAACTGTACAATGAAAAATGTTAACACACACACGTGTGCATATATATACATATTTTTTCCTTTTTAAGGGACAGACACATCAACTAGTCACAATGTGGACCTTACTTGGATCTTGACTCAAGAGGGATCCTTTTATAAACACAGGTGGCTGATATTCCCTCCTCCACTCAACCCCCTCCTTTGCATGGCCCACAAGGCGGTCATGGCATCCCTGTCCTCATGCCTTTGTTCTTCCAAATATGCCCTAGACTCCCCCCTTCTCCTCTTCAAGTCCTTGCTCCAATTCCACCTTCTTCAGGTGCCTTCACCATCCACCCCGTTCAGCAGGGCAACATGCCTTCCTCCCAGCCCTGTCCTCTGCCCCTGACCTGGTCTACATGACCTTTACTCACGGATCCCGCATGTTTGATAACTAATTTATTTGTGTACGTCTTGTTTTGATTGCCCGTCTCCCCTCCGGTTCACTGCCTCAGTGCCCTCCACACAGGAGTAGCCCAACAGCTGTGCTTTGGCCAGTCCTCTTCCCCAGTCACGCCAGTGACATCACACCCTGCCCAATGCAAAGGGGGCTTCCTTCCTCAGCTATCCCAGTTATCTCAGCCAGGAGTGACCCGGCTCCAGGAACAAGCAGCATTCCCCGCCTGCTGTCTGCTGAACTGTCCCTGTTCCTCCTCTCAACTGCAAGAGCCTGGAATGGTCACCCTGAGATGCTCCGTAACTTTCCACAAGAGTGCCCTACACTCAGGGGAGTCGATGCGGTCAGGTTGACCAGCCAGCCACCCAGGAGCCCAGATGCTGGGGTTCTCACATTCCCAATTCCACCCTCCCTGGATGGACTGTGGCTCATTCATTTGAGTGTTCACTGTCTGGCCGATGAGTGAAACAAATGTCAGCCTCACCCTCTTGCGGGGGCAACCAGAAGAATGGGGGCAAGGCACTAGAGAACAGGTCTCAACACCCCCACTCCTGCCAACAGGCCCTCGTCCACTTCCCAGTTTCCAGCCTGGTGAGGAGTCCCCAAGAATATGGACCCCCATGGGCTACTGACTGTCCATCGCCCCCCGAAAGCTTTCAACGCCTATAACACAACGTTCTCTGGTGCGGAGTAAACAACAGCGGCGGTGACAATAATCCCAGCAGCTGCAGAAATGGTCATCCCTCGGCACCTTCTGTGGGCAACCACGATGGTAAGAAGTCTTTACTGCCTCGTCTGTCAACACACCTCTGCCATGAGGTTTATCCGTCTCTGGACTATGGAAGAGACGGAGGTACAGAGGTTATGTGAAAGAGGGACATAGCCAGGACTCAGCATGGTCGGCTGGACCTGGAGCCTGAGCTCTGAGCATGGTGGCGGGGGGGGGGGGGTGGAGGGTAGGCTGCACTGTCACCTGGGACCCCCATATCCCAAGAGCTCCATGCACCTTGACACCAACCCAAGGATTTGTTCAAGGTCATCCTTCCCACCACTCCCTGTGCCTTCCTCTGCTTTCTCCCCACTTCCCAGTGTCTGACTCTATTCATTCCTTTGTTCCTAAAAAACAAAAAAGGTAACCAAAAAAAAACACGACAGCACCACCTGCTAGTTCCAAGGCCCCGAGATCACCACCTCTGGTGCCGAGGGATCTCATTCACACTCGCTGCTCACTTGCCCCACATGGACAGACCACGCCCCAATGGCAACGGTGTGAAGGCACTCTGAAAACTCGAGAGCCCCGCGAACCCAAGGCGCTGGTCGTTTTTGAGACTCAGGCCCCAAGCCACTTTCCATCCACGCAAGCTCCCTGTCACCTTCAGGTCCTGCTCATAAGCCTGGTTGAGGCCAGGCTGTCCCAGGGGTTGACCAGCCACTTCCCACTCCTGGAGGCCTCCCACCACCTAAAACCAAGAGGGAAGGCAGTGAAGCCCCCAGATCTGAGCCCTTACACCCATAGCCTCAGCAAATGCACTGCATCCAAGCTTCCCCACCACACAAGTTTAACTACCCTGTGAAGACAGACTCCCAACGGTCACATTATTTTTATAAGTAAAACCTAGCGAACTGTCTCAAATGACTGACCTATGAACCGTATCGTTCTGACCTATGAACCGTATCGTTCTGACCTTCTTATGTGCAACCGGGGAACATCTAGTTGCCCTGCAAACACTAACTCTCCGAGAACTGGAACTTGGAGCGGAAACACCGGAAATAACTGGGAAAACTACAAAAATATCTCCCCTTGAGCCCTCACTCCTGTAGGACTCCCAAGAGGCGGGCTTCGACAACAGGGAAGGGGAGCCACTTAGGGACAGCCCGGCTCTTTGTAAGCTTTGCTATAGTTTTGTTTCTTAGTTGCTATTGGGTCTGAAAGATGGATACAGAATAATTTCCAGGGGAACTTACTGAAGCCGCTTCTGCCCCGGCTCTAAATGAAGCCAGAAACAAAGCAACATGAAACTATCAACTGAAAGGAAACAAGGACGGTGAAGGGAAGAGTCGTGGTCCTCACATAACCAGATCTGTACCCTTTATCAGAAAAGAGAACCACAGATAAATCTCTTCACAGTCCATGCAAGGAGCCCTGGTGGCGCAACGGTTAAGTGCTTGACTGCTAACTGAAAGGTCAGTAGTTCGAACCCACCAGGCACTCCACGGGCACAATACCTGGCCATCTGCTCCTGTAAAGATTACAGCCTAGGGAGCCCTGTGGGCCAGTCCTACTCTGTTCTGTAGGGTCACTATGAGTCAGAATCGACTTGACAGCACACAACAATAACAACCACCACATAGTCTGTGGCAAAGTCCTCTCTGCTGGGACACCTGACACTCCCACCTCCTAGACACTTGTTCGTGGGGGTGGGGGACCCCCGTTCACCAGAGGCTTGCTTCAGGTTTCTGCCAGGACCTCCTCCCATGCTCCCATCCCTCAAACAGTGCTCCCTGGGGGTGGCCCCGGCCCATTTCCTACCTCCTCTCCCCGCCCCCGCTCCCAACTCTCAGACCCACCTCACAGAGCTCCACCTGGGACATCTGCAACTTCCCAGACCCAGATCTCATGGCCCGCCCGCTGCCCCAGGCCTTCCAGGAGGAGCTTGTGAGCAGCTGCAGGGAGGAAGGCCTGAGCCTTGCTCCCCTAGGTTCATCCACCCCCGTCTCTGCGCCCACTCATGAGCCCCAGCTGTATGCAGGCCCTGACCCTACATCCCACTGGCCCCAAAGCCCTGGTCCTCCCACCACGCCACCAGGCCTTTCTGACCCCCATTGCTGACCCTACCTCAGCCTAGAGTTCAGTCTGAACTCAACCGCTGGCATCTCCAGATACCCCAAACTCACATGCCCCAACACCATCTGTGCACCCCTCCCCAGGGCCAGCTCTGCCATCTCTGCCCCTCAGCCCTATTAACCGTGTGACCAGTGGCTGAGGTTCAGGGACACCTTCGGTCTCCTCCTCCTCCAGTGTCCTACCTATTTCCTTACTCAAAGATTCACCCAACAAGACACGGAGACAAGGACACTCATTCTCCCAGCCAGCGTTCATGCTCTCTCCTCGCGCTGGATGCTTCGCCAAGGGTTTCATTCACGCTTTACGCAGCCTTACGCACTGAGGTAGGTAGGATGCAACCAATGAACAGATCCACGCCCACCTCCAGGTGAGGAGTGTCCCAGGCCCAGACAGATAGTTACCTCACTACCCTTCACAACAAGCCTCGGGAGGGAGGTGCTATTATCACTCCTTCTCCAAGTCTGAGCTTTAGAGAAGCCAGGTAACTCACCAAAAGGCACAGAGCTGATAAGAAGCGGTCTGGGGCCCAGATACCTAGGTGTCGCCTGCTAGTAAGTAGAACCTACTTAGTAAATACAGAAGACCAGACTCACTCCTCCAGCTAACCAACCACCTCCTCCTGTACCCACGTACCAGAGGGCATTGGGACGCTGAGACGAAGGTTCAGTGGGGTCCTGTTTGTCTCTGCTCCCACAACCATCCACCCGGTGGAGGCGGGGGCAGAGGGAGTCCCTGGTCCTGATGTCCGCTACAATTTCTCCACCCCACACTGCTGCCGAGGCCCTCTCTCTCCCTGCAGGGCTACGGGGTCACCTTTCCAGAACAGAGCTGATCTGTAGAGCGCAAAGCGCTTAGCAATGCACATGGGCTCTTTCTCAGAAGTACCCACACCTTTCCTGCCTGCACTCGGACCTCTGGGGTTCACGGAGGCTTCCCCATTGCCCATTACGAAACGGACAGTGTGGGGGCTGGTGGACATCCTTCCCATCCACGGCCCTGGGGTGACCCTGAGGAACGTGAGAAGATAAAAAGACCAGCTTCAAGTTTGTTTGTTTTTAATTGTTTTTTATTGCACTTTAGATGAAGGTTTACAGAGCAAACTAGTTTCTCATTAAACAATTAATACACATATTATTTTGTAACACTGGTTGCCAACTCCACAACATGTCAACACTCCCCTCTTCTCAACCTTGGGTTCCCCATTACCAGCTTTCCTGTCTGTCCCTTCCTGCCTTCTCGTCTTTGCCCCTGGGCTGGTGTGCCCCTTTAGTCTCGTTTTGTTTCACAAACCTGTCTAATCTTTGGCTGAAGGGTGACTTCAGTACTGAGTTAACAGGGTGTCCAGGGGCCATACTCTCGGGTTTTCTCCAGTCTCTGTCAGACCAGTAAGTCTAGTCTTTTTTTGTGCGTGTGAGTTAGAATTTTGTTCTACATTTTTCTCCAGCTCTGTCCAGGACCCTCTATTATGATCCCTGTCAGAGCAGTCAGTGGTGGTAGCTGGGCACCATCTCATTGTACTAGACTCAGTTTGGTGGAGGCCATGGTAGATGTGGTCCATTAGTCCTTTGGACTAGTCTTTCCCTTACATTTTCAGTTTCCTTCATTCTTCCTTGCTCCTGAAGAGGTGAGACCAGTGGAGCGTCCTAGATGGCCACTCACAAGCTTTTAAGACCCCAGACACTACTCACCAAAGTAGAATGCAGAACATATTCTTTATAAACTATGTTATGCCAATTGAGCTAGATGTTCCCTGGGACCATGCCCCACCCTACCCCACCCCACCCCCAGCCCAGTAATTCAGGCCCTCAGGGAGTTTGGACGTGCCTACGGAGCTTGCAGCTTCAAGTTCTTGATCCAACATCCACGAGAGCCTGGAGGAGCCTCCAGCATTCGCAGGCACGGTGGAGGCCCATCTCTCCTGTGCACCATGCTGCATCCTACTGCTCCCACCCCCTCAACCCCCCACCCCCCACCCCCATTAACAACCAGAGAGGCAACAGCAGATGCACCTTTTGGTGAAAACTGGTGGCAGCCTCTCAGAGAGGCCCCTTGCGGCCTTCTGGTTTTATAAGAATTTCAGTAAGTGCAAAGCTTCTGAAAAGTGCGACTGGTGGAAAATGCCCATGCATGTTATTTTTGAGCCTAGATAAAATCTAAGCTTTTAGAAGTGTGTTTAGTCAGGAAGACTGTCCCTCCTGATTCATCCCAGGGAATAATTAATAGTGTCTGCTCTACTTCCAGACACTCCCACTTTCGATAATAAAGTAGACAGTCCCACCAAAGGGTGCAGCCACTGTGGAAAGCAGTTTGGCGATTCTTCATGAAGTTGGACACAGAGTTGTACCTGTAGAAACTGCTGAACTGGTTTATGCTTTGCTCTGTATATTCTTAACAATAAAATTAATAAAATTATATTAAAAATTAAAAAATAAGTCAAACACAGAACTACCACCTGACCCAGTAACTCCAATCCTAGGTATACACCCAGAAGTGAAGACAGGAACGCAGACCAAAGCCTGTCCACCCGTATTCGCTGCAGCACTACTCACAATAGCCAAAAGGTAGAAACATCCATCAACACATGAACGGATAAACAAAATGTGGTCTGTGGACAGTGGAATATTATGCAGCCATGAAGAGAAATGAAGTGCCGATGCATGCCACAACATGGATGAACCTTGCAAACATCATGCTGAGCAAAATCAGTCAGTCGCAAAATGACAAATACTGTATGGGCCCACTTATACAAAATAAGCAAATACATGGAAACCAAAGATTACTAACAGTGGCGGGGGGGGGGGAGTTTCTAGCAAGTTCCCTGCTGAGAATTTGCATTTCCACTGAATCAGATATACTGAACCAGAATCTACTCTCAGCAAGATTCCAGGTGATTCTTATGTATAACTTCCTGGAACTTGTTAGAAATGCAAATTCTCAGCAGGGGTTCAAACTAGAACTAAGCAGCTGGAAGACGCGGCTCTCATTTGGGGGGCACTGAGTTTGTGTTAACGTTGGTGGAATATTTTGGAAAAGGTATGGCAAGATTGGTGATAAAACAGGAAGAATGTAACCCATGTCACTGAAATCTGAATGGGGAAGTTGTACTGAGAGAATGTTTTGATATGTATATTTTCACCACAATTAAAAACAAAACTTGTACAGTCATCCTGAGTATACCTCTTACGGAAAGATAAATTAGGGGGCACAGCTACGGTTGGTCACAAAAAGTGAGGGACCAGAAAACAAATAGTGGTTTCAGGTTTTAAGCTTTGGGGGGGAAAGGGTGGAGGAAGAAACAGAGTAACGGAGCTTGGTGGTTTGTCACCACAGCAAAAGCCTAGTTTGGACCGGAGGGCGGAGGGGCTCCGTAGGTGTGGACATGGACCCAGGCCCCACCACTGAGGGCGCCATGATGGAGGCGGGAGGGAAGCAGTGCCCTGCAGAGAAACAGGCAAGGCAGAGGGTGACTGAAGCCGCCAGCCCATCTCCCCACCCAAAACTTGGGAGAAAAAGAACCCACCTTATTTGAATAATTACGGAAGAGTAGTCATACAAGATTCACACTGGAATCACCCATAATGCCTGGGTGAAATATCACTCCTACAACCAAAAATTAAAGAGGCAAAGCGACCTGTCCACAAACAGTGCTTCTGAGATGCAAGCCGGCATTGAGCTTACAGCCAGCAGGTCTCCCTCCCCAACCATGGAGAAACAAACGATGGGGTTCTTTTTGGAACCGATTAAAGACAGAAAACTAGCGGGGGGGGCGGGGGGAGGGGGTATTCTGAAGAAATGACATTTTAAGAACAGAAATGTCTGCAACAAGTCAACAACAGGGAGAAAAAAAAAGATGGAGGGGCCCTAGCTCTAGAGTCTCCGTTAAAGAGCTTCAGGAGACATAAAACCAAACGTCATGTCTGAGCTTTTATTAAAATTCGGAATCCAAAACAACCTACCATAAGCACCATTTCTGAGATAATGAGAGAAGCTGATTATGGGTTGTTAGGTGTGGTAATGACATCGGGTTATGCTAAGAAAATGTCCCCATACTTGAGACATGCATGCTTAATGAATGACAGGTCTGGAACTGGCTTTACCATTTCGACAAAGAAAAAAGGCAAGGGGGAATCTCGGGAGCAAGCGTGGAAAAGCCTGGTGACTGTCGGTCCTGGGGGTGGGCGAGCGGGAGTGCATTGTGCCGTGTCACTCGGCTTTTGCGTATTTTTAAGTATTCCCCAACAGCAACTATAAAAAAAGCGAATGTTCTGTTTGGGAGGTTCACAGTGACAATTCATGAAAGAAGAGCATATCTCATCAGACTACTGAGCACGGTAGCGGGCTGCGTCATTGACAATATAAACCGTGAGCTCCAGAAGCACGTTAATTAAAACTTCCGCCGCTGAAACTCGAAGTTAACAAGACAGAAATTAAAAAAAAGAAAAAGAAAAGCCAGTACTACTTAAAACCGTGTAAGTTTTAGGAGTCAAAGCTTCCATAATCTTTTTTTTTTTTACACACTTATTTAAATTCTTCCTCCAAGTTTATAAATAGAACTAAGGAAGCCCTCGCACAGCCAAGTACCCCTGTACTCCCGTACCTCCCAGCTTGCTGCTTCTCTGTGGGCAGAAAGAAGGAAATTTGCTTCTGCGACAACCATGCAACATTACTGGGAGACCTCAACAATGGAAAAGGAAAAGAAGTGGGGTGCATGGCAAGTTAAATTACACTAGAAACCACAGTGTAAATCAGCTATTCTCAAAGGCATAATCTTATTCAGACAACTCTCATTACGTACTCGACTACTAGCTGAAGGTTGGTGGTTCCACCCAAAGGCCCCCCCAAAGAAAGGTCGGGCGATCTGCTTCTGAAAGAGTCACAGCCTTGAAAAATCCTGTGGAGCAGTTCTACTCTGCACACAAGGGGTCGCCAACAGTGGAAATCCACGAGATAGCAACTACCAGTGACAACATTTGAGAGTTACTTTGTAGTAAACTGGTGAGTGTAACTCCCAGGGGTATCTGAGCACAGTAACACCATTAGAAACAATAGGTTTACAGTACGCTGCTGCTCAGACACAGTGAAAGAGCTTTAAGTGGCTAAAAAAAAAGAATCAAACTAATTTGTTCATCTATGAAGGTTCAGAAAGTCACTGAAGGACCTACCCTAAGCCTTAACTCTTTGAAAGAGTTCAAAAAACTAAAAAATGGTAACACGCCTAACTTTAAGAGCCCAGATACTGATTCACATACGTAACAGTTTTTTATTTGTAACAGGCACAATAGAGGCCTGTTGCACACTCTATATCTGAAATTAATTTACGTAGCAAAACTATCTGTAATTATTTTACAATTCAGGCTGAATGTCCTTTCATTACTCTAAATTAAGAAATACAACACTGAAGAGTCTCACTGACGAGACTCAGCTCCAAAAATTCCTTTTATACGAAATTAACAGCCCTCGCATACAGAATAAAATGGAACTGCATCACAGCCGTATCATTACAAAACAACCTAAAATTTGGGCACACTTCCCATCCTGCCCTTAGCTAAGAATTATCCTACAGACCCATTTATCCTGAGCAGGTCTTATCTGTGAGCTGTGTGTCCCTCTCCCCATCACCACCAAGGCCTCCACCGGAGCAGGACTCTCCAGAAAGCCGGCAGAGGCCAGGAAGGAGCCTGGAGACCCACAGGGCTGAAGCGTTTTAAGAAATCGATGTGCACGGGGAATTACCCCAGGCCAGGCCAGTGCACGCAGTGAGGGGAGGGGTGTTGCTTCCTGAGGCTCTTGTTTGAATTATACACGCATATAATTTAACGGGTCTAGATTTAACAGGTATTTCTCACCCAGGGGTCAAGGTCAGAAAGGATTGAAAGCCACTTCTCTGAGGAGGGTGTCAAGAGAATCGGCTTGTGTGTCTGACAGATTGGTCTAATGCTCACTGGCTGTCTGACCTTGGGGGAGTTCTTAACCTCTCTGAGCCTCTGTTGTCCACCTTTAAAATGAAGAACCACCACCAACTTCAGCAAGCTGTCCAGTGGATTAAGGAACACACTCTACAGAAAAGCCTGACCTTCCTTCAAGGTTCTTCACTTTTTGCCGGCCTCCAACTTGTAAACTCAAAGTCTGAAAAAACATACCAAGTAGGTCGCTAACACTTACTGGGTCCCTTTAGACGGATCAGCTCTCAGAGCCTGACTCAAGGCGGAGAGGACCATCCGGCCCATTTCACGGGTCGGGGTCTGTCCACTCAGGGCCCCAAGAAGCCAGGATCTGACCCCAGGGCTTGTGGCAACGGAGCTCAGGCTCTGCCCGCAGGGCTGGGGCACCTCCCAGGTGCCGGGTTCAAACCATTTTGCAATCAAATTGCTGGGAGCCCTAAAGAGTTGGAAAGTTGGGTCGGCTCAGCCTTGGGAAAGCTTTCTAACCAACTGTGACATCAGAAATAAGACACCCGGAATCCGCCAGGCACCGAGCTCACTGCGGGGAGCGATCAGAGCCGGCCCCAGTGGCTCGGGGGCCTGAGGCGGGCGGGCAGGGAGGCGCGGAGGGCCGGGAAGGAGAACGCACGGAGCCCCGGGCGCGGTGGCCAGGCCGGAGCTCGGCGGACAAAGGCGCAGCAATGCCCGGGCCAAGTGGCAGGGCCGCGGGGAAGCGGGGCGGCCACGTGCCCGGCGGGAGACGGCGACAGCGTTTCAACGCTGGACCATTTTCTCCGCCAGCAAGTTAGCCGCCCTCCCTCTCGGCATTAAAGAAGGAAAATGTGCGCCTGCTTCAAGTTTTTAGAACTTTTCCGACGCAGGCGAGGCTGTCTCGGAGGCAGGGAAGCCGACGACATCAGCTCGTCTCCCACCTCGTTCCAGGAACCGGGGAGGGCGCCCCGCGCCACGGGAGGCGCCGCGCGGCTCCGGGCCGCTCCCACCCGCACGGAGCCCCGGGCCGGCGCCACCGCGCGGGCGAGGACCCCGGCCCGCCGCCCCCGGCCCCGCCCCGGCCCCCGGCCCCGGTCCCCGACCCCGGTCCCCGGCCCCGGTCCCCGACCCCGGTCCCCGGCCCCGGTCCCCGGTCCCCGGTCCCCGGCCCCTGCCGTACGCCCAGGCCGCTGGGCTCGGGCCTCCACGCGGCGCCCGGCCGGACCCGGGGCGCGGGGAGCGGGTGGCCTCCCGCCTCGCGCCGCCAACCGCCGCACTCACCGGGGCCGGCTGCCGAGTACATGGTGGCGCCGCTGAAGGCTCTGCGCGAGGGGCGGCCGCGCGCACCACCCGACGCCGAGAGCTCGAGGAGCTGCCGGCCGCTCGATCTGCCCCGGCGCGGCCGCCTCGCCGAACAGGTTTACCCGCCGCGGCGGGCGGGGCGGGGAGGGCGCGGGGAGGGGCGCCGGCCGGCGGGGGAGGCGCGCGCGCCCGCGGGGGAGGCCGGCCCTGCGCGCCACCGGGTCCGCGCCGGGGGCTGCGGGGCGGGGAGCCCGGGGGCGGGCGAGGGGCGGCGAGTGGGGACCAGGGGCTGGGGCGCCCGGGAGGGACGTGGACGGAGACTCGGGGCTGGAGGGGAGTCGGAGGGGACTGGGCGGAGACTCGGGGCTGGAGGGGAGTCGGGGGGGACTGGGCGGAGACTCGGGGCTGGAGGGGAGTCCGGGGGGGACTGGGCGGAGACTCGGGGCTGGAGGGGAGTCGGGGGGGACTGGGCGGAGACTCGGGGCTTGAGGGGAGTCCGGGGGGGACTGGGCGGAGACTCGGGGCTGGGGTTCCGGGGGGACCTAGGCGGGGACCCGGGGCTGGGAGGGGACCTGGGCGGGGATTGGAGCCGAGTGGGCGGGGACGCGGGGGTTGGAGGGTTCCGGGGGCGACTTGGGCGGGGACCGGCGGCGGGGGGCGACGGTCCGGTGCAGCGCCCGGGAGGAGCGACGCCGTCCCCCGGCCCGGAGGCGCCCCTGAGTCTCCCGCCCCCACCCTCGGGCGGCTTCGCGGCTCCTCTGGGGCCCGGTGCACTTGGGCACGATGTGGCGGGGGTGCGGGAGTCCGCCTCCTGGCCGCGCCTGCCGCATCGCAGCCTGGCTTTTTTAAATTAATAACGAAACATGAATGTCGGCGCTTGAACTTGAACGCGCTCCCTGCCCATTCGCGCACAACCACACCGCCACCTCCCGGCGCGACTTAGACGCAGCCCAGCCGGCTCTGCTCCGGGGCTGGGGCCCACTGCCCCCAGCCCCCTTGGGCTCTGTTGGGCCCGTCTTTCAAGCGGTGCCCTTACCAGCCCCCACCATGTCACTCTTTAATGTGCCTTTCTGTGCTTTCCTGCCTCTGCCTGGGATGTTCCCCCATCCAAATCCTCCTCACCGCCAAGTCCCTCTGGGCCCCACCTCTCCCTTGGAGCCTTTCCTAGGGGTGCTAGGTAGAGGTTACCTCCTTCCTGCCCCAGTAGGCGGGCTATTAAAGTCAGAAGGTGACACACAACCTGAGTTACTCATTTTCTAACACTTTCACCTGCTCCTTTCTCCAGGCATCCTATGAATACGTATTATTGTCATGTTGTCGTGTGCAAGGCCCAGTGTGTTGGGGGAGGTGCAGGGCCCTTGGCAGGTTTATGATGAGATCTCTGCTGTCTCAGAAGCCATTGCCGTTGAGTCGATCCTGACTCATAGGGGCCCTATAGGACAGAGAAGAACTGCCCCATAGAGTTTCCAGTGAGTGCCTGGTGGATTCAAACTGCAGACCTTTTTGTTAGCAGCCATAGCACTTAATCACTATGACACCAGGGCTCCCTAATGTCATCCCTAAATAAGTGAAGGAAAACTGTAATTTCCTACAGAGAGAAACTTATAAGGAAGACATCTGTCTTCACCAAGTTCCCGATGGAGTGGGGCTCCTCCTCAGTCTCTGAGTCCTGTCGCTGCGGTCTCCCATATGCCCAGCCACCCGTCTCCAACTCTGCCCACCACCTCCACCTGAGAAGGCTGAGCCACCTGACCAACCACTGAAATGACCCTTCCCTCTCCTTCCGCTCTGAGCCGCAGCTGGAGGCATGTTGTGCGAACACAAAGCTGATCTTGGTCTACTTTGCGTACAGCCCTTCCCTGGGTTCCTGTCTCCATCCACACAGGGCCCAACATCCTTACTCTGGTCTACAGTAGAGCCCCACCTGTTTGCCAGAGTCTTCTCACATCAGACTCCAGGGCTGTTCAGATCCACGTCTTTGCTTTCTCAAGACTGTTATCGTGAGAACGTGAATTTGGAGAAAATGTGTGGCAGTATCCGGTAAAAGCTAAACACAAACCCACATCTCGGCTCCCGCGTATATGTTGTTGGTGTTGTGAGCTGCCGTGGGGTCAGACACCCCCCCCCCATTGGTGGCGACATGCACACCTCAGCAAAACACTGCCCTGTCCTGCCCATCCGCATGATGGGTTGTGGCTCCCATGGTCGAGATCATATTATCGATGGCTGATTTTCAGAAGTAAATCACCAGGCATTTCTTCCTAGTCCAAGTAGTCTGGAAGCTTCGCTGAAGCCTGTTCAGCTTCACAGCAACACACAAGCCTCTACTGACAGACGGGTGGTGGCGACACATGAGGTACACTGGCCGGGAATCGAACCCAGGTCTCCTGCATAGAAGGTGAGGATCCTGCCTCTGAACCACCACTGGCCCCACACATTGTTTAGGGATGCAAAGCTAATAATAGAAATACAGAGAAAAACAAGAAGGTGATTATCATAAGAGTCAGAATGGGGTTTACTGCTGGGGGGGTGTGACCACAGAGAGGCCCATGGGGACTTTTGGGGTCCAAGGCGTGTTCCTTCTGGCCGTGGATGGGTGGATACTGGCGTTTGCCTTGCAACAATCCCTTAAGCTTTATGTTTTAAAAACTTCCCTGTACCTCTGTTATACTTCATAACAAAGAAGTCTTGAAATAAACGTGAATGTTATCACTCCTATTTATGAACCACAAAACACACACACACACACAGAAAACCCACTGCGGTGGAATCAATTCCGACTCCTAGGGATCCTATAGGACGGGGTACAGCTGCCCTCTAGGGATCCTATAGGACGGGGTACAGCTGCCCCCTAGGGATCCTATAGGACGGGGTACAGCTGCCCCCTAGGGATCCTATAGGACGGGGTACAGCTGCCCCCTAGGGATCCTACAGGACGGGGTACAGCTGCCCCCTAGGGTTTCCAAGGACGGGGTACAGCTGCCCCCTAGGGATCCTACAGGACGGGGTACAGCTGCCCCCTAGGGATCCTACAGGACGGGGTACAGCTGGCCCCTAGGGATCCTACAGGACGGGGTACAGCTGGCCCCTAGGGATCCTATAGGACGGGGTACAGCTGCCCCCTAGGGTTTCCAAGGCTGTAACCTTTAAGGAATCAGATCGCCACGTCGTCCTCCAGGGGAGCTGCGGATGGGTTTGAACTGCCAACCTTTTAGTGAACAGCTGAGCACTTAACCACTGTGCCATCAGGGCTCCTTTTATAAACCACACCCCCTTATAATTCTCCTCAACCCCACAGGCCTCTCTCCATGGTCCCTCTCAGACACCCACAAAACTCGTTTCTGCCTGGAATCCCCGGATCACTCAGGGGCCTGACTGCCCCGCGGTTTGCAGCTGTCACCTCTAGCTCCAGAATGCCCAGAACTAGGATCCCCCCCTGCCGTCTGGACTCCATTGCTCCCCTCTTTTTCCTGGAGCCCGGCGTTGGGTAACTTTGTTGCAAACCTCTTTTCTAGAAGGTGTCTGCTTCATTGCGTCGCTCCTTTCTGAGATCCCTCATCCTTGGCCCCCTGCTGGCCAAGGGGCGCTGGTGCCGCTTTCGCGTCCCCGCAGCACGCACCCGTCCCCGCCCCCTCCGGAGCCCTCGGGGCCTAGGGGATCCTGCGCTCCCCGCCCCAAAGCGCGGGGACACGGGGTTCTCTCCGCGTGGTCCTGGCCCTCCTTTGCCTGCCCTCTTCCGAGGTAAAACCATGCTTGACTTCACCCTGCTGCGCCTGTGCTGAGGAATCCCAGGCCCCTTGCCACAGCCCTCGCCCCCCAAATTCGCTTCAGGCCCAGGACATCAAAGCTCACCCTCTCCCTCCTCCAGCTGCTGTTTCTCCTTTGCTCGCCAGCGGGTTAATACAGTCAGTGTCCACCAAAACAAACCAAACCCACTGCTCGTGTGGATCCAGACTCATCGAGTAGAACTTCCCTGTGGGGTTTCCTAGGCTGTAATCTTTACAGAAGTTGGCTGCCACATCTTTCTCCTGCAGAGCGGCTGGTGAGTTCAAACTGCCAACCTTTGGGTTAGCAACCTAGCTCTTAAACCACTGTGCCACCAGGGCTCCTCACCATGCACCAGACAGCTCCACGCTCTACCATTCTCTCAGGCATCCATCTTTCCCTCCCCCTCCTCATCCAGCATTTGGGTGTTTGCCACACAGAGCTGACTCCTCCCTACAAATTCTTGCTCTGTGGTTTTGGATCCCTATGCTTTGATGCCACGACCCACCCTCAGTCCGTCGCACTATTGTGGTTTGTGTGTTGCTGTGATGCTGGAAGCTATACCATTGGTATTTCAAATACCAGCAGGGTCACCCATGGTGGACAGGTTGTAGTGGAGCTTCTAGGCTAAGACAAATTAGGAAGAAAGATTTGGCAATCTACTTCTGAAAATTAGCTAATGAAAACCCTATGGGTCACACACAAAAAAAAACACTGTTCGACTTGCTTCTTTGGACATGTCATCAGGCGGGATCAGTGGCTGGAGGAGGACATCGTGTTTCGTGAAGCAGAGGCCAGCGAGGGTGAGGGAGACCCTTGGTGAGATGGATTGGCACAATAGCTGCAATGATGGACTCAAGCATGCAGGCAATCACAAGGCTGACACAGGACCAGGCAACATTTTATTCTGTTACATACAAGGTGACCATGAGTTGGAGCCAACCTGACAGCAGCTATCCATCCATCGGTCCGTCCGTCCATCCTTCTGTCCATCCACCCATCCATCCACCTACCTACCTACGTATCGTGTGTCATCTATCTATCTATCATCCATCTATCCATGTGTCTATCTGTCTATGCTTTGATGTGACTGCTGTGCTTTCATCATAACTGGAAACGCCTGTCAGAGGTCAGGCTGAAGGTCTGCAAGTTGGGTGCGTGCAGCCTAGGGCAATAATGCTGCAGGGAAGAGAACAGGGCTGAGCTCGGGAGGAGAAAGCACGCCCACTGCTGTTCATGGTCAGTGGGCCCTCAAAGCTCTCGACTTTGGGGGTTCTCAGTTTCTGCAAGACTAAAATGAGGGTACTGGAATGAATCAGCTGTTCCCCAAATGTTTTCTGCACATGGTTAAATTTGTAAATGTTAGGTCAAACCATACTAAACGGATTTATTGACTGAAAGCCTTGGAGCTGTTACTGAGGTATTGAGAACCGTGATTCTCCAAGGAAAGAAGGGGACACAGAGTAACACCATGCCCCTACTCCATCTGGCCACAGAACTCCCTTTTACACAAATAACGCACAATCGATTTTTGACAAAGTTACAAAAGCAATTCAATGGAGGAAAGAGTTGTCTCAACAAACGGTGCGGGAGCAATTGGACATGCGTAGGCAGAAGGTCGACCCCGGCCTCACACTGTATGGAAAAGTTAACTCAAAATGGACCCCATATTTATGTAAAACTGTAAAACAGAAAAAAGAAAAAGAAAAAACAGCAATTCTTTGGGATCTAAAAAAAAAACCTGTTGCCATCAAGTGGATTCTGACTCCTGTCGATCCCATGTGTTACACAGGAGAACAGCCCCATGGGGTTTTCTTGGCTGTAATTCCTTACAGAAACAGATAGCCAGGCCTTGCAGTGCTGCTGCGTGGGTTCGAACTGGCAATCTTTAGGTTAGTATTAGAGTGCACACTGCACCACCCAGGGATTTCTTTGGGATCTAGAGCTAGGCGAATAGTTCTTAGAATTGGCACCAAAACACGCTCCATAAAAGACAAAATTGATACATCAAAATAACGAAATTACCTCATCAAAAATAAAACTTTCATTCTGTGGAAAAATCCTGCTGAAAGATGAAAAGATAAGCTACAGAGTGGGAGAAAATATTTGCAAGCTACACGTGTGACAAAGGACTAGTATCTAGAATATATAAAGAACTCTCAAAATTCAACAGTAAAAAAAGCAAGCAACCCACTTAGAACATGGGCAGAAGATATGGAGAGACGTTTCACTGAAGAAGATACACAGGTAGAAAAGAGACACGTGCAAACATGCTCAACGTCACCGGCCATTTGGGAAATGCAAATTAAAGCCACAACAAGATAACACTACCCACCTATCAGTATGGCTAAAATTAAATTAAAAAAAAAAGGTGAGAATGCCAAATGCTGGTGAGGATGTGGAGAAAGGGGATCACCCGCATGGGTGATGGGAATGCCAAATGGTACAGCCTCTAGGGAAAACAGTTTGGCAAGTTTCTTAATAAACTAAACATGCAGCTTCCGCATGACCCAGCAGTCACACTCCTGGGTGATCCCAGAGAGATGAAAACTCATGTTCACACGTAAACCTGTACACAAATGTTCCTAGCAGCTTTATCTGTAACAGCCTTCAGCTGGAAACAACCCAGATGTCCTTCAGCGAGTGAATAGCTAAACAAACTCTGATACATCCATACAATGGACCACTGCTCAGTAATAAAAAAAAAAAAAAAACTGTTGGTGTACCCCCCAGCCTGCATGAGTCTCACAGTATGCTGAATAACAAAGCCCACCCCACTCCTGTCGGTATCCCAGTTGTGATACTGCGCTATAGTTTCGCATGATATTACCATTGGGGGGAACAGGGTAAAGGGTACCTGGAATCTCTGTGTATTACTTCTACAACTGTATGTAAATCTATAATTATTTCAAAACAAAGAGTTTAATTAAAAAAAAAAAAAAAACCTAGGCTGTAACCTCCATCCCCGCCACCACCCCCCCCAAAAAGACAGAATTACTAGATTAATGCAAACCCCTTGCAAGAAATGTCTCTTCGCTTTGGGGAGAATGTCAGCTCCCAGGCTCACACCTCTACACATCGTTCCTGCATTCCAGGGAGTTACAACACGATGCAACTCCACCCCTCCCTGCCCCTACACAAGGTCACTTCCCCAGAAGCTGGATAACCAAGGAGATTGACCAGTGTGGTGACCCCTTGCACCCACACACGGGTGTTGTCACTCAGCGACCTGCTCCTGAACATCTTGGTCTCCTGTGCACCCGAGGCAAAGCAGAAGGTTCACACCTGCACGAGGGAGTATCAGGAAAAGTGTCAGAAACACCACACTCAAATGTGTGCACCTGGAAGGCCCCAGCTTTGTTTGGGTTTTTTTTCTTTCTTTCTTTTCCCCTTTCATTTCTCTCATTGAAATATTTAAGTGTTTACTTTGGATGTCTCATAGAATTATTCATAGCGATAATTTGTAGAACTGTTGGCAATCTGAAAGGAAGAAAGCTGAAACACATGAAAGGGCTGCCTCCTGGAAAATCTAAGTTAGCAGCTGACTTCCTGCATGACTAAGGCGGCATCTTCGTGGACGTCTGTACAGCCCCTGATGTGTTATGCAGCTACTGTCCAGAAGCTGTAGTGCCGATTGTAATATTATCATTGCTGTCCATTGCCACATAAACTGTAAAATAAGCGTGTTAAAAAAAACCAAAACCAAACCCACTGCCATCAATTCCAACTTACAGCAACCCTACAGTACAGAGTAGAACTGCCTCTTAGAGTTTCCAAGGAGTGGCTGGTGGATTTGAACCGCCGGTCTTTTGGTGAGTGGCTAGCAGAGCTCTTAACCGCTGCATCACCATGGCTCCCAAGCATGTTAAGTTTCACCAAAAAAAAAAACAAGCAACAATCTGGAAAAGCTATGGGGATCGTACTGACTTTGTGGATGAAGATGGATGAAGCTTTGAGGACATCTCTACAACTTTATTGTCAGTGGGGATAACTAACAGCAGGAGCTCAGGAGACATCAGCCTTGCCTGTGCCTCCGAGACAGGTACAGCGAGAAGCAAGGGCTGATGCAGAACCAGAGCTGTGAGACCTGTTTACATCACACTTGTTCTCATCTCATTCCCTCAGGGGCAGCTGGAGATGAGCAGGCAGAAAGGCCCTGTGGAGATGTAAACCACTTAAAAATCTGCCCCAACCCCCTCCACTGGGCTGATGGCCTGGGTGGTGCCGGTCCCCACCCCAAGTCAGCATTAGACTACCCATCGTGGTCCAAGGCCTTCTGGGCACAGACATTCCTGTTGCATTGTTAGTTGCCATCAGTTGATTCTGGCTCATGACGACCCATGTGAGCAGAGCAGAGCTGTGCTCCATAGGGCCTCCTGACGTTCTTACTAGGCTTGCCATTCCACGGGCTTAGAGATCACCTCCCAGATGCCAAGGGCAAAGCCAGACCTCTTTTGGGGCAAGATTGAATTCTTTACTACACAGTCCCCAAATTCATCGAGACAGTCAATGCAATCCCATAGCTTTTTATTGTTGTTTCTTGTTTGTTTTGGGTGGAACTTAACACGTTTATTTTACAATTTATGTGGAAATGGAAAGGACAAGAAGAGCCAGATGGAATATGACGTATCAAGACTTATGAAGCGATGGTAACTGAGAGAGGGTGTTGCTTCATCGACGGAGACCCTCGGAACAGAAGAACCCAGAAAGTGCGCACATGTGGGTCCTTGCTTCATGAGTAAGCTGAAACCACAGGGCCGTGGGGGAAAGGACGGACTTGTTGATAACGGTGCCTGGATAAGTGGGCATGCATACGGGAAAAACGCACTACAAACCAATTCTAGGCGGAGAACAGGTCGAATGTGAAAGACCAAACAATAAAGACTTTGTAAGATAATATCTAAACCAAACCCGCTGCTGTCAAGTGGATTCTGGCTCATAGCATCCTGTAGGACAGTGTAGAATTGCCCCACAGGGTTTCCAAGGCTGTAACCTTTACAGAAGCAGACTGCTACATCTTCCTCCTGCAGAGGAGCTGGTGGCATCTAACCAGTAATCTTTTGGTAAGCAGCCGAGTTCTTCAACCCTGTGCCACCAGGGTTCCTTTAAGATAATATTGGAGACCATTTTTATTACCTTGAGGTAGGAAAAAATTTCTTAAATAAGACAACACTGCCATATACCATAAGGACTACAGCCAAGAAAACCCTATGGAGAAGTTCTCCTCTGTGACACACAGGGTTGCCAAGAGCCGGAATTGACTCATGGCAATGGGCTTACCAAGAAGCTCTGTGGGGCAGTTCTACTCTGTCCTATAGGGTCACTATGAGTTGGATGACAACAGGTTTCGTGAAAAGTTGGACTCCATTAAGTTAACATCTTCTGTTCGTCAAAAGACACCATAAGGGTGCCATCTTATTTGGATTCTGATTCAAACAAACTGCAAAAAAAAAAATCATCATCCTGATACAATTAGGAAAATGTGAATTTTGACTGTATATTTGATGATATTCAAGGATAATTATCATTTTTTAAAGCTGTGATAATGGTATTTTGATTGTCAAAATATATACCAAGGGATTCTGCACTTGAGTTTTATGTTTCTTCTTACTCTCAAGATTCATTGAATGAACTTGACATCCATGGTCTGCAAACTGTTTTGTTCTCATATCCACCAAAATAATTTTGAATACTTTTTATCCCACTCACACATTAAGTTAACATTTAAAATATTTCATAAGTTTAAATTGTTACAAAGAACATAATTTCTGGCACCTTGAAAATATTGACTCTTAAAAATAGAGCTGTGGTATCACTTTTTAAAATGTATCCAGATGGATACGTCGATTTGACATCCGACGTGATCTATTTGAAAAAGAGTACAAGAGTACAGGATCAGACCTTTGATTCTGAATAAAACCCTTTATTTTACAGAAAAAAAAAAGAGTACACGATCATATTGCTGATGGTGGCACAAGGCGATTGATGTAATTGGTCTCGCTGAATTGTACACGTGAAGAACGCTGAATTAGCAAATGTTCTGTTAGCTGTATTTTTACAACAATTAAAAAAAAAAAAATTGTACCCACCTATCCAAGCAGAAAGCTTTTCTGAAGTAAAAAACAAACCACAACATCGACTGCTTCTTTAACACTCAGCTATTTACATCTTTCCTTCCAATCCTGTAAGCTTCTAGTCCCCCTTCAGTTCTTCTATGATATTTACATACTTACCCTAATGTTCTAACCAGTATTTATACGTGAAAGTCTTAGTGATCACACTACATACTTCTCAACAACAATGGAAAATGCATGCATAAATTGAAATCTTAAAATTTATTTCCCGAGAGGCTTTGTTAGAAAAAAACTTTCTACTGTGTTTATCATTGCAATTATTACCAGTACATAATTGATCAAAATACAAATATATATCACAAAGTTTGAATAATAATTATGAGTCATGAAAAGTAGCATTTTTTTGGAAATTTGGCTTTAAAGAACAAAATAGGGCATACTTTTTCACTGAATCTGGGTGACTCACAGTTGGATGGAGACAGCGTTCTTTATCAGTTCTGTCCCCATTTTTCATGTTTGGAGACGTCAGAGCTGAAAGCCATGTTCATGTAAACACCTAGTGGGACTGGAAGGGCTTTAGTTACGGCCAAGTGGCTCAGGCCTTTGAACCCCTTCCAAGTTTTATGCCAGAAATCACACAGTGACCTACTACCAACAATTGTTTGTAATGATCTAAGCTGACGATTCAATTAGGTTGCTTTCTAGCAGGTGAAAGCAAAGAACAGGAAATGACCTGACTTTCAAAAGGCTTTTTTATGAACCTCATAGAGTCTGGGTGTCTGAAGAAAGGGGTGGTGGATTAGATTACAGTTCAAAGGTTACCACTTCCTCGCCCTCTGGGAACAGTTTCTCACTCTACTAATGCTGGGTTTCCACCATGTGGCCTGGTTAGGTCAAGGGGGTGTTAGCAGAGGCTTGACCCTCCCCAGCCACCCGCTCACAGGTGTCCAGGAGAGCTGGCCGCTGGCTGTCTCAGCAGCCCTGTGGGTCAACAACGAGCTGGAATCCTCCCTTGGAGGCAGGGCCACTCTGCCAAGGGCATCTGCACCAGGTGACTGCCAGCTGATGCCCAGACGGAGAGTGAAATACTTAAGTGCCGTACACGGCAAAGCTAACTGATTCAAAATCCCAAGAGGCTTTTTAAATGGAAATTGACGAATTGATTCAAAAATTTATATACAACTGCAGATGAGTTAGAAGACACAAAATAAAGTATCTTGAAAATTGCAGAAAATTGGATGATTCACGCTGTCCAATTTCAAGACTGTAAAGCCACAGCAATCAAGACCGTGTGGCGTGGGCATAAGAACGGATAAACAGATCAATGGGGGAGAATAACAAGTCTAGAAACAGACACACATACGCTATCACCAAACTACCAGAGCGATACAATGGAGAAAGGAAAAGCTTTTCCATAAATGGTCCTGGAAGAATTAGATACCCATATGAAAAATAATGAACTTCAACACTGTCTCGTATCCCTCACACAAAGATAAATCACAGGGCTAAACATAAAAACTAAAAAGATACAAAAAGCACTAAATATAAAAGTGTGATAAATTGGACTCCATCAAAATGAAAACCTACTGTTCAATAAAAAGATGTGGTCAAGGAGGCGGAGCCAAGATGGCAGAACAGACAGACGCTTCCGTTGAGCCCTCTTTACAACAAAGACCCGAAAAAACAAGTGCAACGAGTATATTTGTGACAAGCTGGGAGCCCTGAGCATCAGAGGCAAGCTTAGACAACAAACTGAGGGGCAGGGGGAGGAGGAGGCCGTTCAGAAGCGGAGAGGAGTTACCGGCCCTGAATCGCGGGGAGCCCTCAGGCAGCATTCCCGGAGCTGCGGTGGCAGCGGTGGCGGCGGGCTGGTCCTAGCGTTCGGCCGCCGTTTCCTCAGGGAGAGGCAGCAGCCACCCAGCCCACTCACACCTCCGGAAGCTGAGGAGCACGGCGCTCTCGGCAAAAGCTAAGGACTTGTGTACGTGTTACCGCGCCCTCCCCCCCACCCCCAAGCCAGCTTCAGCAGCTGAATCCCTGGGCCTGAGATAGACCCTGGTGAGCACCTGGAGCCGTCCTCCCGGCCTTGGGGAAGGAAAAAATTTCCAACTGGGGGGAAAAGATCATTTGCTAGCTCCATTAACTGGGCAGCTCACGACAGAAGCGGCTCCTGTCCAGGCATAAACCGTCTGTGGACCTTGAGCACCTTTCCCTTCTGCTTGGACCTGTGTGGGCCTATTTCGGGAGAATAGGCCCTTGTTGGCAAACTCCAACCATTTCAGTGGTGCGGTGGAGAAGTGGGTATTTGACGTTTGATGTTGCTTTGCCTTTTAAACAAGGTCCTCACCTACCCACAACAGGGACCTAATGACTGGTAGCTCCACTCAGGTCACCCAGCCACCTGCGACAGGGATCCAAAGATAACTGGTACCTCCCAGTCCTTACAACAAAAACTTTGGGTGCCCATGGTCCCTCTGCAGAACCCACCCACCAGCACACTCTAGGGAACAGAGACATGTTTTCCTCAGAGACACTTGGGGGTTGGCTCTCAGTCCCCTGCCTTGTTCAGAGCATGACCCCCTGCTGCAATCAGATACCGGTATATACCCCAGTCACCAATGTCCCCCTAAGACTGTAGGACAGAGCCTGTACCACACACTTGATATCAGCTACCTGGAAACCTGAGCTGAATTCATACAAGAAAACTGAAGGGACTCCTAGACTGGTATACCTGATAACAGCTCTAGCCAGCTGGGGACAGGACACCAGAGCTCCAAAGGCAAAAATAATCAACCGAGCTCACTCAAGCAACCCATAGGGGAATACCAAAACAAAACAAAGCAAGCAGCTACGACACAGTAAGCAAGCATAAACTAATACAATAACTTATAGATGGCTCGGAGACAACAGTCAATATCAAGTCACATAGAGAAACAGACCATGATCACCTCAACAGGCTCTCAAAACAAAGAATCCAGGGATCTTCTAGATGAAAGTGCATTCCTGGAATTACCAGATGCAGAATACAAAAGTTTAACATACAGAACCCTTCAAGACATCAGAAAGGAAATGAGGCAATACACAGAACAAGCCAAGGAACACACATATAAAGCAACGGAAGAAATTGGAAAAATTATTCAGGAACATAATGAAAAGTTTAATAAGCTGGAAAAATCCAAAGACAGATAGCAATCAGAAATTCAGAAGATTAACAATAAAATTACAGAATTAGATAACTCAATAGAAAGTCAGAGGAGCAGAATCGAGCGAATAGAAGCTAGAATTTCTGAACTCGAAGATAAATCACTTGGCACTAATTGAAGAAAAATCAGATAAAAGAATTAAAAAAAATGAAGAACCCTTAAGAATCATGTGGGACTCTATCAAGAGAAATAACCTACGAGTGATTGGAGTACCAGAACAGGGAGGGATAACAGAAAATACAGAGAAAATTGTTGAGGATTTGTTGGCAGAAAACTTCCCTGATATTGTGAAAGACGAGAAGATATTTATCTAAGATGCTCATTGAACTCCACATAAGGTAGATCTTAAAAGAAAGCCACCAAGACATATTATAATCAAACTTGCCAAAACCAAAGATAAAGAGACAAGTATAAGAGCAGCGAGGGATAAAAGAAAAGTCACCTACAAGGGAGAGCCAATGAAGAATAAGCTCGGACTACTTGGCAGAAACCGTGCAGGCAAGAAGGCAGTGGGATGACATATTTAAAAAATCGAAGGAAAAAAATTGCCTGCCAAGAATCATATATCCATCAAAACTGTCTCTTAAATATGAAGGTGAAATTAAGACATCTCCTGATGAACACAAGTTGAGGGAATTCGTAAAAACCAAACCAAAACTACAAGAAGTACTAAGGGGAGTTCTTTGGTTAGAAAATCAATAATACCAGGTATCAACCCAAGACTAGAACACTGGGCAGAGCAACCAGAAGTCAACCCAGACAGGGAAATCCAAAAACACAAAGCAAGATTTAAAAAAAAAAAAGCCCAACACAGGGTAATGGCAATGTTATTATGTAAAAGGAGACAACATTAAGTCCCAACATTAAAAGAGGGACTAAGAAATGTAATCATATGCCTTCCATATGGAGAGGAAGATACGGTGATACAAAGAAATAAAAGTTAATTTTAAATTTAGAAAAGTAGGAGTAAATAATAAGGTAACCACAGAGGAGACAAACTATCCTGCTCATCAAAATAAAATACAAGGGAAAAATACGGACTCAGCAGAAGCAAAATCAACAACAAATATGAGGAAAGGACAATATATAAAGAAAATATACTCAGCACATATAAAAGAAACTGTCGACAAAAAAAAAAAAAAGAAATCAAAATGATAGCACTAAATTCATACTTATCCATAATTACCCTGAATGTAAATGGGCTAAATGCACCAATAAAGAGACAGAGAGTGGCAGAATGGATTTTAAAACAAGATCCATCTATATGCTGCCTGCAAGAGACATACCTTAGACTTAGAGACACAAAGTAAAACTCAAAGGATGGAAAAAAATATATCAAGCAAACAACAAACAAAAAAGAGCAGGAGTGGCAATATTAATTTCTGACAAAATAGACTTTAAGTTAAATCCATCAGAACAGATAAGGAAGGACACTATATAATGATTAAAGGGACAATACACCAAGAAGATATAACCCTATTAAATATTTATGCACCCAATGACAGGGCTGCAAGATACATAAAACAAACTCTATCAGCATTGAAAAGTGAGATAGACAGCTCCACAACAATAGTAGGAGACTTCAACACACCACTTTCGGTGAAGGACAGGACATCCAGAAAGAAGCCCAATAAAGACATGGAAGATCTAAATGCTGCAATAAACCAACTCGACCTCGTAGACATATACAGAACACTCCACCCGACAGCAACCAAGTATACTTTCTTTTCTAGTGCACGTGGAACATTCCCTAGAATAGACCACATATTAGGTCATAAAGCAAGCCTTAGCAGAATACAAAACACTGAAATATTACAAAGCATCTTCTCTGACCATAAGGCCATAAAAGTGGAAATCAATAACAGGAAAAGCAGTGAAAAGAATCAAACACTTGGAAACTGAACACTACCCTGCTCCAAAAAGACTGTATTGTAGAAGACATTACGAATGGAATACAGAAATTCAGAGAATCCAATGAGAATGAAAACACTTCCTATCAGAACCTTTGGGACACAGCAAAAGTGGTGCTCAGAGGTCAATTTATATCATAAATGCACACATCCAAAAAGAACAAAGGGCCAAAATCAAAGAACTATCCCTACAACCTGAACAAATAGAAAGAGAGCAACAAAAGAAACCCACAGGCACTGGAAGAAAACAAATAATAAAAATTAGAGCTGAACTAAATGAAATAGAAATCAGAAAAACAATTGAAAGAATTAATAAGACCAAAAGCTGGTTTTTTGAAAAACTCAACAAAATTCATAAACCATTGGCCAAACTGACAAAAGAAAAACAGGAGAGGAAGCAAATAACCCGAATAAGAAATGAGATGGGCGATATCACAACAGACCCAACTGAAATTAAAAGAATCATATCAGATTACTATGAAAAACTGTACTCAAACAAATTTGAAAACCTAGAAGAAATGGATGAATTCCTAGAAACACACTACCTACCTAAACTAACACAAACAGAGGTAGAACAACTAAATAGACCCGTAACAAAGAAGGGATTGAAAAGGTAATCAAAAAACTCTCAACAACAACAAAAAAAAAAGCTCTGGCCCGAACGGCTTCACTGCAGAGTTCTACCAAACTTTCAGAGAAGAGTTAGCACCACTACTACTAAAGGTATTTCAGAGCATAGAAAAGGATGGTACACTACCAAACTCATTCTATGAAGCCACCATATCCCTGATACCAAAACCAGGTAAAGACACCAGAAGAAAAGAAAATTATAGACCTATATCCCTCATGAACGTAGATGCAAAAATCCTCAACAAAATTCTAGCCAATAGAATTCAACAACATATCAAAAAAATAATTCTCCATGACCAAGTGGGATTCTTATCAGGTATGCAGAGATGGCTCACTGTTAGAAAAACAATTAATGTAATCCATCACATAAATAAAACAAAAGACAAGAATCACATGATTTTATCAATTGATGCAGAAAAGGCATTTGACAAAGTTCAACACCCATTCATGATAAAAACTCTCAGCAAAATAGGAATAGAAGGAAAATTCCTCAGCATAATAAAGGGCATTAATACAAAGCCAACAGCCAACATCCCCCTAAATGGAGACAGCCTGAAAACATTCCCCTTGAGATCGGGAACCAGACAAGGATGCCCTTTATCACTGCTCTTATTCAACATTGTGCTAGAGGTCCTAGCCAGAGCAATTAGGCTAGATAAAGAAATAAAGGGCATCCAGATCGGCAAGAAAGAAGTAAAAGTATCTCTATTTGTAGATGACATGATCTTATACACAGAAAACCCTAAGGAATCCTCCAGAAAACTACTGAAACTAATAGAAGAGTTCAGCAGAGTACGGGGATACAAAGATAAACATACAAAAATCAGTCGAATTCCTCTACACCAACAAAAAGAACATCGAAGGGGAAATCACCAAATCAATGCCATTTACAGTAGCCCCCAAGAAGATAAAATCCTTAGGAATAAATCTTACCAGAGATGTAAAAGACCTGCACAAAGAAAACTACAGTACAGTTCTGCAAGAAACCAAAAGAGACTTACATAAGCGGAAGAACATACCTTGTTCGTGGATAGGAAGACTTAACATTATAAAAATGTCTATTCTACCAAAAGGGATCTATACATTTAATGCAATTCCGATCCAAATCCCAAGGACATTCTTCAGTGAGATGGAGAAACAAATCACCAACTTCATATGGAAGGGAAAGAGGCCCCGGATAAATAAGGCATTACTGAAAAAGAAGAGCGAAGTGGGAGGCCTTACTCTACCTGATTTTAGAACCTATTATACCGCCACAGTAGTCACAACAGCCTGGTACTGGTACAACAACAGATACATGGACCAATGGAACAGAATTGAAAACCCAGACATAAATGCATCCACATATGAGCAGTTGATATTTGACAAAGGCCCCAAAACAGTTAAATGGGGAAAAGACAGTCTTTTTAACAAATGGTGCCGGCATAACTGGATATCCATCTGCAAAAAATAAGACCCATACCTCACTCCATGCACAAAAACTAACTCAAAATGGATCAAAGACCTAAATATAAAATCTAAAACAAAGATCATGGAAGAAAAAATAGGAACAACTTTAGGAGCCCTAATACATGGCATAAACAGTATACAAAACATTATAAAGAATGCAGACGAAAAACTAGGTAACTGGGAGCTCCTAAAAATCAAACACCTATGCTCATCCAAAGACTTCATCAAAAGAGTAAAAAGACTACCTACAGGCTGGGAAAAAGTTTGTAGCTATGACATTTCTGATCAGCGCCTGATCTCTAAAATCTACATGATACTGCAAAAACTCAACTGCAAAAAGACAAATAACCCAATTAAAAAATGGGCAAAAGATACGGTTAGACACTTCACTAAAGAAGACATTCAGGTAGCTAACAGATATATGAGGAAATGTTCATGATCATTAGCCATTAGAGAAATGCAAATCAAAACTACAATGAGATTTCATCTCACCCCAACAAGGCTGGCATTAATCCAAAAAACACAAAATAATAAATGTTGGAGAGGCTATGGAGAGATTGGAACGCTTCTACGCTGCTGGTGGGAATGTCAAATGGTACAACCACTTTGGAAATCGATTTGGCGCTTCCTTAAAAAGCTAGAAATAGAACTACCATACAATCCAGAAATTCCACTTCTTGGAATATATCCTAGAGAAATAAGAGCCTTTACATGAACAGATATATGCACACCCATGTTTACTGCAGCACTGTTTACAATAGCAAAAAGATGAAAGCAACCAAAGTGCCCATCAATGGATGAATGGGTAAATAAATTACGGTATATTCACACAATGGAATACTACTCATTGATAAAGAACAGTGAGAGATCTGTGAAACATTTCATAACATGAAAGAACCTGGAAAGCATTTTGCTGAGTGAAATTAGTCAGTTGCAAAA